>NC_061510.1:154188047-154503747 GCF_022539505.1 Lolium rigidum | reverse complement strand
ATTATTCTCAACTTAGACATCCATACTGGGACAACATGGACAACGAGATAATGGACTCCTCTTAAATGCATAAGCATGTAGCAATGATTATTATTCTCATATGAGATTGAGGATATATGTCCAAAACTGAAACTTCAACCATGATTCATGGCTTTAGTTAGCGGCCCAATGTTCTCCTCTAACAATTTTGCATGCTCCAACCACTAAAATGATAGATTCTTCAGACAAGACGGACATGCATAGCAACTCACATGATATTCAACAATAGTTGATGGCGTTCCCTGAAGCATGGTTATCGCACAACAAGCAACTTAATAAAAGATAAAGTGCATAAGTACATATTCAATACTACGATAGTTTTTAAGGCTATTTTGTCCCATGAGCTATATATTGCAAGGGTGGATGATGGAATTTTAAAGGTAGCACTCAAGCAATTTACTTTGGAATGGCGGAGAAATACCATGTAGTAGGTAGGTATGGTGGACACAAATGGCATAGTAGTTGGCTCAAGGATTTTGGATGCATGAGAAGTATTCCCTCTCGATACAAGGTTTAGGCTAGCAAGGTTATTTGAAGCAAACTCAAGGATGAACCGGTGCAGCAAAACTCACATAAAATACATATTGTAAACATTATAAGACTCTACACCGTCTTCCTTGTTGTTCAAAACTCAATACTAGATATTATCTAGACCTTAGAGAGACCAAATATGCAAATCAAATTTTAGCAAGCTCTATGTATTTCTTCATTAATGGGTGCAAAGTATATGATGCAAGAGCTTAAACATGAGCACAACAATTGCCAAGTATCACATTATCCAAGACATTTTAGAATTACTACATGTAGCATTTTCCAATTCCAACCATATAACAATTTAACGAAGAAGAAACTTCGCCTTGAACATTATGAGTAAAGCCTAAGGACATATTTGTCCATATGCAACAGCGGAGCGTGTCTCTCTCCCACAAAGTGAATGCTAGGATCCATTTTATTCAAACAAAAACAAAAACAAAAACAAACCGACGCTCCAAGTAAAGAACACAAGATGTGATTGAATAAAAATATAGTTTCAGGGGAGGAACCTGATGATGTTGTCGATGAAGAAGGGGATGCCTTGGGCATCCCCAAGCTTAGACGCTTGAGTCTTCTTAAAATATGCAGGGGTGAACCACGGGGGCATCCCCAAGCTTAGAGCTTTTCACTCCTCTTGATCATAGTATATCATTCTCCTCTCTTGACCCTTGAAAACTTCCTTCACACCAAACTTCAAGCAAACTCATTAGAGGGTTAGTGCACAATTAATAATTCACATGTTCAGAGATGGCACAATCATTCTTTACACTTCTGGACATTGCATAAAGCTACTGGACATTAATGGATCAAAGAAATGAATCCAACATAGCAAAAGAGGCAATGCGAAATAAAAGGCAGAATTTGTCAAAAACAGAACAGTCCGTAAAGACGAATTTAAAGCTGGCACCAGACTTGCTCAAATGGAAAAACTCAAAACTAATGAAAGTTGCGTACATATCTGAGGATCACGCTCGTAAATTGGAAGATTTTTTCGAATTTTCTACATAGGCCTGTGCCCAGATTCGTGACAGACAGCAATGCTGTTTCTGCGCAGCGATCCCAAATATAAAATCAACTTTAACATAGAAACTTTACTTGGCACAAAAACATGATAAGGAGAGGTTGCTACAGTAGTAAACAACTTCCAAGACTCAAAATTGCTGTAGTAAAAACATGGGTTGTCTCCCATAAGCGCTTTTCTTTAACGCCTTTCGCTAGGCGCATAAAGTGCAAATCAAGTAACATCGAGAGTAGAAGCATCAACATCATAACTTGTTCTAATAATAGAATCAAAAGGCAACTTCATTCTCTTTCTAGGGAAGTGTTCCATACCTTTCTTGAGAGGAAATTGATATTTAATATTTCCTTCCCTCATATCAATAACAGCACCAACGGTTCGAAGAAAAGGTCTTCCCAACACAATAGGACAAGATGCATTGCATTCGATATCCAAAACAACAAAATCAACAGGGACAAGGTTATTGTTAACCGTAATGCGCACATTATCAATCCTCCCCAAAGGTTTCTTTTTAACATTATCGGCAAGATTAACATCCAAATAACAATTCTTCAATGGTGGCAAGTCAAGCATATCATAAATCTTTTTAGGCATAACGAAATACTTGCACCAAGATCACATAAAGCATTACATTCAAAGTCATTGAATTTCATTTTAATGATGGGCTCCCAACCATCTTCTAACTTTCTAGGAATAGAAGTTTCAAGTTTAAGTTTCTCTTCTCTAGCTTTTATGAGAGCATTTGTAATATGTTTTGTAAAGGCTAAATTTATAGCACTAGCATTAGGACTTTTAGCAAGTTTTTGTAAGAACTTTATAACTTCAGAGATGTGGCAATCATCAAAATCTAAATCATTATGAGCTACAGCAATGGGATCATTGTTCCCAAGGTTGGAAACAATTTCAGCAGTTTTATCACAAGCAGTTTCAGCAGTTTTAGCATTTTCGAGCGGTTTTGTACGCTTTGCACTAGGAGTAGAAACATTGCCAACACCAATTATTTTACCATTGATAGTAGGAGGTGCAGCAACATGTGAGGAATTAGCATTACTAGTGGTGGTAATAGTCCAAACTTTAGCTACATTATTCTCTTTAGCTAGTTTTTCATTTTCTTCCCTATCCCACCTATCACGCAGTTCAGCCATTAATCTTATATTCTCATTAATTCTAACTTGGATGGCATTTGCTGTAGTAGTAATCTTATTATCAATATCATTATTAGGCATAACTTTCAATTTTAAAAGATTAACATCGGAGGCAAGTCTATCAACTCTAGAAGCAATAGTATCAATTTTATCAAGCTTTTCCTCAACAGATTTGTTAAAAGCAGTTTGTGTACTAATAAATTATTTAAGCATGGCTTCAAGACCAGAGGGTACACTCCTATTATTGTTGTAAGAATTCCCATAAGAATTACCATAACCATTACCATTCGCAGAAGGATATGGCCTATAGTTATTACCAGAGTTGTTCCTATAAGCATTGTTGTTGAAATTATTACTTTTAATGAAATTTACATCAACATTTTCTTCTTGAGCAACCAATGAAGCTAAAGGAACATTATTTGGATCCACATTAGATCTACCATTCACAAGCATAGACATAATCACATCAATCTTATCACTCAAGGAAGAGGTTTCTTCAACGGAATTTACCTTCTTACCTTGTGGAGCTCTTTCCGTGTGCCATTCGGAGTAATTTATCATCATATCATCAAGAAGTTTTGTAGCCGCCCCCAATGTGATGGACATAAAGGTACCTCCAGCAGCTGAATCCAATAAATTCCGCGAAGAAAAATTTAGTCCTCGCATAGAAGGTTTGGATGATCATCCAAGTAGTCGATCCATGGGTTGGGCAATTCTTTACCAAAGTTTTCATTCTCTCCCATGCTTGAGCAACATGTTCAGTATCTAATTGCTTAAAATTCATTATGCTACTTCTCAAAGATATAATTTTAGCGGGAGGATAATATCTACCAATAAAAGCATCCTTACATTTAGTCCATGAATCAATACTATTCTTAGGCAAAGATAGCAACCAATCTTTAGCTCTTCCTCTTAATGAGAAAGGAAACACTTTCAATTTAATAATATCACCATCTACATCCTTATACTTTTGCATTTCACAAAGTTCAACAAAATTATTGAGATGGGCAGCAGCATCATCAGAACTAACACCAGAAAATTGATCTCTCATGACAAGGTTCAGTAAAGCAGGTTTAATTTCAAAGAATTCTGCTGTAGTAGCAGGTGGAGCAATAGGTGTGCATAGGAAATCATTATTATTTGCATTTGTGAAGTCACACAACTTAGTATTTTCAGGAGTATTCATTTTAGCAACGATAAATAAAACAAACTAGATAAAGTAAATGCAAGTAACTAATTTTTTTGTGTTTTTTATATAGAGAGCAAGACAGTAAATAAAGTAAAACTAGGAACTAATTTTTTTGTGTTTTGTTTAGGTGCAGCAAACAAAGTAGTAAATAAAGCAAGACAAAAACAAAGTAAAGAGATTGAGAAGTGGAGACTCCCCTTGCAGCGTGTCTTGATCTCCCCGGCAACGGCGCCAGAAAACAGGCTTGATGCGCGTAGATGTACACGTCCGTTGGGAACCCCAAGAGGAAGGTATGATGCGCACAGTGGCAAGTTTTCCCTCAGAAAGAAACCAAGGTTTAATCGAACCAGGTGGAGCCAAGAAGCACGTTGAAGGTTGATGGTGGCGAAATGTGATGCGGCGCAACAACGGGGATCCGGCGCCAACGTGGAATCTGCACAACAAAACCAAAGTACTTTTCCCCAACGAAACAGTGAGGTTGTCAATCTCACCGGCTTGCTGTAACAAAGGATTAAACGTATCGAGTGGAAGATGATTGTTTGCAAGAAAACAGTAAAATACAATTGCAGTAGATTGTATGCTATGTAAAGAATAGGACCGGGGTCCACAGTTCACTAGAGGTGTCTCTCCCATAAGATAAAAGCATGTTGGGTGAACAAATTACAGTCGGGCAATTGACAAATAGAGAAGGGCATAACAATGCATATACATGATATGATAAATATAGTGAGATTTAATTGGGCATTACGACAAAGTACATAGACCGCCATCCAACTGCATCTATGCCTAAAAAGTCCACCTTCGAGGTTATCATCCGAACCCCATTCAGTATTAAGTTGCTAAGCAACGAGACAATTGCATTAAGTATGGTGCGTAATGTAATCGACAACTACATCCTTAGACATAGAATCAATGTTTTATCCCTAGTGGCAACAACACATCACAACCTTAGAACTTTATGTCACTGTCCCAGGTGTCAATGAAGGCATGAACCCACTATCGAGCATAAATACTCCCTCTTGGAGTTAAGAGTACAAACTTGGCCAGAGCCTCTACTAATAACGGAGAGCATGCAAGATCATAAACAACACATAAACAATAGATTGATAATCACCATAACATAGTATTCTCTATCCATCGGATCCCGACAAACACAACATATAGTATTACGGATAGATGATCTTGATCATGTTAGGCAGCTCACAAGATCCAACAATGAAGCACAACAAGGAGAAGACGACCATCTAGCTACTCGCTATGGACCCATGGTCCAGGGGTGAACTACTCACTCATCACTCCGGAGGCGATCATGGCGATGAAGAGTCCTCCGGGAGATGAATCCCCTCTCCGGCAGGGTGCCGGAGGCGATCTCCTGAATCCCCCGAGATGGGATTCGCGGCGGAGGCGTCTCTGGAAGGTTTTCCGTATCTTGGCTCTCGGTACTAGGGTTTTCGCGACGGAGGCTTTAAGTAGGCGGAAGGGTAGGTCAGGGGGGCTGACGAGGGGCCCACACCATAGGGCGGCGCGGGCCCCCTCGGCCGCGCGGCCCTATGGTGGCGGCGCCTCGTCGCCCCACTTCGTTATCTCTTCGGTCTTCGGAAGCTCCATGCAAAAATAGGACCACGGGCGAAGATTTCGTCCAATTCCGAGAATATTTCCTTACTAGGATTTCCGAAACCAAAAACAGCAGAAAACGAAGATCGGCTCTTCGGCATCTTGTTAATAGGTTAGTTCCAGAAAATGCATAAATATGACATATAATGTGCATAAAACATGTAGGTATCATCAATAAAGTAGCATGGAACATAAGAAATTATCGATACGTCGGAGACGTATCAGCCACCGCCATCAACATGATTCACATGGCCGTCACACCCAAGGACCGTGCTCATATCCGCTCACTCAAGACCGCCAAGGAAGCATGGAATAAACTCGACAAGCTCTTCCTCGGAAACGAGAGCATCCAAAGCTCTCGCTTCGATGAAGTGAACAATATGGCGGACAACTTCATCATGAATGAAGGAGAATCACCCGAAGAGATGTACCGGCGCCTTATCGCTCTCGCCGTCACTACTAGGAAAAGGGCTATAGCTGCAGGAAATAGTGAAGGCGCACCATCATTTACGCGCGCCGGTGGAAAAATATCGCCGGCGCGCCATATTAGAGCCCGCCGGCAAAGGACACATACTACCGGCGCACAACCAATTTTAGTGCGCCAGGAATAAAATTCCAAGAGGTCTGGGCAGAGGGGAAAAAACTGGGCACCTTACCCCCGGCGCACCTCTAGGGTGGTGCGCCGGTGATAGACAATTTACCACCAGCGCACTACCATAGAGGTGCGCCGGGGGTAAGGTGCCCAGATTTTTCTCCCCACACCCCCCCGGAACCGCCTTTTCAGTTTTCGAAAAAATAAAAGAAAATGGAAAAAAATTCAAAAATAAAATCGTTTGATATGTGATACGTCTCCAACGTATCGATAATTTCTTATGTTCCATGCTACATTATTGATGATATCTACATGATGATACCTATTAACAAGATGCCGAAGAGCCAGTTGCTGTTTTCTGCTGTTTTTGGTTTCAGAAATCCTAGTAAGGAAATATTCTCGGAATTGGACGAAATCGACGCCCAGGGTCCTATTTTTGCACGAAGCTTCCAGAAGCGTGAAGAGGGAAGGAAGTGGGGCCACGAGGCGCCGCCACACTAGGGCGGCGCGGCCCAGCCCTTGGCCGCGCCGACCTGGCTTGTGGGGCCCTCGTGTGGCCCCCCGCGTTGCCCTTTCGCCTACTTAAAGCCTCCGTCGCGAAACCCCCAGTACCGAGAGCCACGATACGGAAAACCTTCCAGAGACGCCGCCGCCGCGAATCCCATCTCGGGGGATTCGGAGATCGCCTCCGGCACCCTGCCGGAGAGGGGATTCATCTCCCGGAGGACTCTTCATCGCCATGATCGCCTCCGGAGTGATGAGTGAGTAGTTCACCCCTTGACTATGGGTCCATAGCAGTACCTAGATGGTCGTCTTCTCCTAATTGTGCTTCATTGTTGGATCTTGTGAGCTGCCTAACATGATCAAGATCATCTATCTGTAATACTATATGTTGTGTTTGTCGGGATCCGATGGATAGAGAATACTATGTTATGGTGATTATCAATCTATTATTTATGTGTTGTTTATGATCTTGCATGCTCTCCGTTATTAGTAGAGGCTCTGGCCAAGTTTTTGCTCTTAACTCCAAGAGGGAGTATTTATGCTCGATAGTGGGTTCATGCCTTCATTGATACCTGGGATCGTGACAGTAGGTTCTAAGGTTGTGTTGTGATGTTGCCACTAGGGATAAAACATTGATGCTATGTCTAAGGATGTAGTTGTTGATTACATTACGCACCATACTTAATGCAATTGTCTGTTGCTTGCAACTTAATACTGAAAGGGGTTCGGATGATAACTCCGAAGGTGGACTTTTTAGGCATAGATGTAGTTGGATGGCGGTCTATGTACTTTGTCGTAATGCCCAATTAAATCTCACTATATTTATCATATCATGTATGTGCATTGTTATGCCCTTTTCTATTTGTCAATTGCCCGATCGTAATTTGTTCACCCAACATGCTTTTATCTTATGGGAGAGACACCTCTAGTGAACTGTGGACCCCGGTCCTATTCTTTACATCGCATACAATCTACTGCAATACTTGTTTTACTGTTTTCTTTGCAAACAATCATCTTCCACACAATACGGTTAATCCTTTGTTACAGCAAGCCGGTGAGATTGACAACCTCGATCACTGTTTCGTTGGGGCAAAGTACTTTGGTTGTGTTGTGCAGGTTCCACGTTGGCGCCGGAATCCCTGGTGTTGCGCCGCATCACATTTCGCCACCATCAACCTTCAACGTGCTTCTTGGCTCCTCCTGGTTCGATAAACCTTGGTTTCTTTCGAGGGTAAACTTGCTGCTGTGCGCATCATACCTTCCTCTTGGGGTTCCCAAC
This sequence comes from Lolium rigidum, assembly GCF_022539505.1. Lineage (NCBI taxonomy): Eukaryota > Viridiplantae > Streptophyta > Magnoliopsida > Poales > Poaceae > Lolium > Lolium rigidum. Next base: position 154,495,833 of record NC_061510.1, on the reverse strand, counting down.
GAACGTGTGAGTTACACGCCATCAAGCTCTTTTTCCGGCGCCGTTGTCGGGAGATCAAGACACGCTCGCAAGGGGAGTCTCCACTTCCCAATCTCTTTACTTTGTTTTTGTCTTGCTTTATTTTATTTACTACTTTGTTTGCTGCACCTAAACAAAACACAAAAAAATTAGTTGCTAGTTTTACTTTATTTACTGTCTTGCTCTCTATATCAAAAACACAAAAAAATTAGTTACTTGTCTTTACTTTATTTGCTTAGCTTACTTTTTGCTTATTGCATCATGTTTCCTTTTAATTTTACCACAAAAGACATACCGGTAGGACGTGGGTCTATAGTTGGGAGAAATAATATAGAAGAATTTTTCAATCATGTTAGTATTACTGAAGATTTTGAAGATAGACACTTGGTAGAACTTGCACCTACCTATGAAATTGCTGCTGCTGCTTTAGTTCGTATGCTGGAAACTAAATTTGTTAATCTCAATCCTATAATCCAACACATGTTTCTTACACTTGGTGATATGGAAGAAGGGGAAAAGAAAGATTTTGTTTTAGAAACTCTTCTTAGAGAATTTGGTGGTCTAGCAAGAGAGGCTAGAAAGGTCTTTGCTAAATTTAATATGCTAGATTCTCATACTAATTTTGTTGGTCTCCTTGAAAAAATGGACATGGATAGAATAAGGTACACTAATAATATTAATGATGGTGGGGAGATGTGTTACCCTCCAAAACCCACCGACGGGCAATGGCTGAGCAACACGAAGAGCCGGGAAGCTCCCAGGGCCGCTTAGTGGATCCCTGGCACCTCGCGTCGTCCCGCAAATCTTCTGGCCACGTCCTGGCGGTTGCTAGGGCGTGCCACCTGACCTAGACCCGATCAGGAAGGTGTTAGTGCTTCGATTGTTCCTGCATGGTAGACACGTAAACATTAAATACGAGCCCTATCGGCTCTCAGGTTTCCCTGTGGATCGGCTCAAGGAGCCGATCACCCCATGTTTCTCGTTGGATTTACAATGGCATGGGGATCCTGCTTGATCAGGACAATGCTAAAACGATCCACGACAGTTTAGGGTTTTCACCGCATAACCGGAACGTCCTACGTGTGATCGGGCCTAGCAGCTACGGAAGACGATGCAAACCACCCCTACGAGAGGCCTAAAAACCAACATAACGTTGATTCCCGGAACATCCCTCGCAGGGACGGTGAACAACATCTAGCGCACTACCGGATCCTCCGACCCCAGCGTAAGGCCTAACTATGCAGATATTAAACTAATCCTTGCGGAGCAAGGAGCAACTATAACGGATCGGATCTACTAAGTAACGAACAAGCAAGATGCTGCCCTTACGTCCGGATAGACGTAAGGGCAGCTAGGTGTCGAGGGACGGCATCGCCACGCAGATATGCACGTGAAAGCATCAATGCAAGCCCCTAAACACCTAAGGATAAATAGTACTGCTCGCCATCAACAAGGCTTCAGCACGAGCAGTACAAGGTTGACGAATAAACGTATATCTGCCTAGATCGCTAGATGCGATCTAGGCAGCATGGTGCTTACCCGGGAGAAACCCTCGAAGAAAGGGGTGGCGATGCGCCTGATTTGTGTTGGTTGAACGATGATTGTCCTCCTTTTCCGATAACCCTAGATACATATTTATAGTCCAAGGGACTTTCTAATTGAGGCGTGCACCTAACCGTGCACGGGCCAGACTCTATCTCTTTAATCTAAATTATAATGCGATCTACTATATTACAGATACACGGGCCACTTAGCCCAAACTCTTAGCGTGAGGCCGCTTCGAAGATGCTCCACGTGTACGTCCTTCAAGCCCATCTTCACTTACGGCCCATCTCCCGATTTGGCCAAAATCGGGTGGTAACACATGCCCCCCTGGTTTTGATAATGATAATTGCAAAACCATCTGTCTCCTTCGAAGGGTCATGTCGTGGCAGAACCGTCGCAGTTTTCTTCATGATGACGTCTCGCCTTTTCAACTTCTCTGCACGACTTGACGGTTCTGGCACCATGTCCTCGAGAACTGCTTAGGCATTAAACCATATATTCCTCCTTTTATTTGGCCACATCGAACAGTTCTCCTCTTCCTCCCTCTGCATCAGCACTTCCAAAAACCCTCCTCTGCCGCCATGTCTTCCTCTTCGTCTTCTCCCTCATCGGGTCTTTCCACCCAATCCTCCACCTCCCGCGAGCCGACGCCTGAATGGGACCCACAGGAGGCCCACGCGGCCAACATCCGCCGCGCCATAGCCGACGGGGACGAGTCGACCCACGACTCCTTCGTCTGGTCCGAAGACGACCAGTCCTTAACGGACGGGGAGAGCGACCTTCGCTTCCTTGCCATTGGGCAATCGGAGGAGGAAAGCGACGACGACGGCTTCTCCTGGGACGGTTTCTCCTCCGCCGAGGAGGTGAAGGAAGGGGAAGAGGAGGAGGACAACACCTCCTCCGACGAACCGCCGGCCAAGCGTCTCTGCCCCTGGCCAGGCAACATCAGCGACTTCGACAGCGACTATGGCGACGCTAGCGAAGAAGATGAGGACAATGAAGGTCCCGCCGGTGGTCGCTACAGCAGTGACGACGAGCCGGCCGGGAGCAGCGGCGACGGCGACGATGAGGGCAGCAGCGGCCCCTAGATAGGATAGAGCTAGGAGTAGTAGATGGGGCAATGTTCCCCTAGCAATTCCTTTTGAGAGCAATCAGCTCTTTATGTAAGAAATCCTTGTTTATCAATGAAGAATTCCCCAATTTGATTTTACTGATTTCCTTGGTGATGATTTAGCCGATTGCCCTTCGTACTGAGTCTGCCGATTGTCGATTCGGTAGATGCTCAATGAGCCGATGGCAAAGCATCAGCTTTTCCAATAGATTGCAAAACAGATCGATCTAATTGCCTTCTCAGATGTTAACTTGCAACCCATGAAATTCATATCCAAACTTCCAACCGAACAGGTCCAGCGCGCAGCCTTGAGACCCCTAGATTTCAAAATCACCCGACCGTGATGTTTGTCCTGAAGGCAAAACTCCTGGATTAATGCTCCCAGGAAAGCTCCTTAGCCTGTTGCTGACAACCTTGACGTTGAAGCTGATACCCCTGCAAAACAGGTGTTCGCTCACAGCTTCCTTCGCGATGTTTTACTCCTTCGCAGCAACAAACTGGTCTAGAGCCTAACCACTTATGATGGCTCCTTCTCCACACTCCTCACATCAACTCTGGCAGTTCTTCTCTGCAATAATCCTCCACCTTTCAAACGAGCAGTGATGCAGAGTCAGCCGATTCCAACAAAATCAGCTCCGCAGAACAAAAATTTAGGGGCGAGCTGCCCCCCGAGCCTCAGTCAAGGCGAGGATAAAGGTGTATCAACCGAATGATCCATCGTCGGCTTCCCAATTATAGTGCAGCGTTAGCTGATTCTAACCAAATCGGCTTTCAAAAGCAGAGAACCTTCAAGGTGAGCTACCCCCCGAGCTTCTTCAGTCCAATGAGGCAACCTCTGAAGAGAATGTAGTTCAGTTCAACTGGATGACCGTCGGTCATTCTCATGATCCTAGCCTGATCTGCACGTCCATGCTGTTCTTGTTGTTGGCCAGGGCTGCAATCCTCCAACTTGCCGGCGACTACCAGCAGCTTAAATGAGAAAAAGGGCCGTCTCGGACGCCCAAACTGACGCTCCTGCTGGTGCTGCCAAGCAATCCCATTGAGGGGTTCCTCCAGTAGATGACTGCTCTATTAGGCTTCCGCTTGTAACAGTGGTATCCCTTGAGTCGATGGCCGTGCATCGGCTTTGAATCCTTAAGTCGATGTCTACGCATCGGCTGTGCTAAAAAATTTCTGTATTTTCGATTTTTTGCGGCCGATTTGTTTACGTATCGGCCCCCATACTTGAGCTGCTCTGCTGGACATTTGACATCCGTTCCCAGCTCCGTATCCTCGTATCTCATCCATCTATGTGCCCCCCGAGCCGATTCTGTCAAGTAATTGATGGCATCGGCTCTTCAGGCATCTGTTGGATCAATGCTGAACACAGACAAAAGGATATTGAGGATAATTTTGGCCGATTGCGGGAATCCGCCTCCTTTTCCGTTGCAATGCTTTGGCGATGGTTTGCAACTCCTTGGGTTTCTTCTATAGCTACGCGGCATGCTGGAGATAAGATCCTTTACTTTTCATTTTTTTTTGAAGGCCGATCTCAGGGATCGGCCTTGCCACGTATGTCCAATGTCTTGGACCTGCTACTCCGTTAGGCCGGTGGATAAAACCAGCCTTACCCCATTTTTCGAGGCTTCGATGCGCTCACAACCCTCTAAACTGATTCCAGAGAGCGGCTCTTGGTCATCTGCTTCCCACACGCTCATGGCAGCTAATGATATCTCAATTGAGTCATCCGCCTGAACGACTTCCACTTCATCTCCATCCCACTGTATGATGCATTGGTGCATTGTAGACGGGATGCAACAGTTAGCATGAATCCAGTCCCTTCCCAATAGGACGGCGTAATTGCTTTTGTTGTCAACGATGAAGAACGCGATGAGGTATGGTCTTCCGGCCTACAGTAAGCTCTACATTCAGAACACCTTTCGCTTCTGACGCCTGGCCGTTGAAGTCGCTTAATGTGATGTTGGTCTTGATCAGATCGTCGCTGGAATGCCCCAAACGACGTAGCATGGAATACGGCATTATGTTGACTGCCGCTCCGGTATCAACCAACATCTTGCTGACAGGCTGCCCGTTGATGTAACCCCTCAAGTATAGGGCTTTCAGATGCCTGTAGCTTCTATCTCGTGGCTTTTCAAAGATAACCGGTCGTGGACCGCAATCGAATTGAGCCACTGAAACTTCCTCGTCGCTTGGAGCGCGAAACTCCGACGGGAGTATGAATACCATGTTTGTATCGGCCGATGTCTCGCATCGGCATCAGCCCGATGCTCGTGCATCGGCTCTCGCCTGTTTTGGGCGCCATACTTTCTTTGGCGGGCGCGCCTTCGTCTCCACCGTTTGCTGAATTTTCACGGCCGGATCGGGCCGTGCTCTTCTCAACGTGTACGGTGCACTGTGCCTCGGCTTCTTCCAGGTTTCGCAGCCGCTGCACTCTACGCTTCTGAGAATGGCTGAGTCCATCAGGGCACCACCTTGGCCGGTGATACCTATCTTCTTCTCCATCTGACTCCTCGAAGTCTTCTTCTTGAGATGACTCAGCTCGCTTGTTATGTGGTGGGAGGGGTCCTAGACGCTCGAACACTGAAACTTCGTTTGTCCTTCTCCTTCGTTGTTTGCATTCTGGGCAGTTCTCGATTGTTGGTAATCGGCTCATTCCTGAGTCCCAACAATGTTTGAAGAAAGGACAGTCCCAGTGCCTATCCATGTCATCTTGCTCCCTTGACCTCCCTCTGGCGTGACGTTCGTACCCGTCGTTGTTCCTGTCATGCTGACGATACCTCCTGTTTTCCGCATCAGACCGACGATATCTTTCATCATCTTCGTCGTAGCGCCGACGTCGGTCGTACTGCTGCTCATATTTGTTGAGGAGATGCACGGATAATGGGCGTTGATACCGTATGCTTCTCACCTCCTCCTCGGTTAGGTACCGTCTATCGTCGTCTTGGGGCCGGTCGCGTGGAACGGCCTCCTCTTTATCTTTGCCACGAGAGTAGCTGCTCTCTGCTTTGTCCACGCCATGGTGGATCACAAACCCTGCCATATTGACATCGAAAGAGAACCCTGGCTCTCTTATGGAGTGGCTTAGGTCCACCATGTTGACGTCCGGAAACGGACGCATGTCTACCTTCATGGCAAACTGTCCGAAAGTTAATCGGCCTGATTCTATCGCCATGCGCGCAATACTTTGCAGTCGTTGGTGGCGTGCATGAACGTATGATGCCATTTGCAGTATGGCCTTTTGTTCATCTCCTGCGCCGTAGGGATCTTGTGGCCTTCAGGGAGCCTCAACTGCTTTTCTTTTAGTAGCAGATCGAAGATCTGTTCAGTTTTGGTCACGTCAAAGTCCAACCCTCTTGGAGGCCCTGGCGGGTTCACCCATTTGCAGGACACAGGTACTGGCGTCCGAGTCCACTCGGCTACCGCTACTTCCTGATCTTCCGCAGAATCTTCATCCTCATCAGCATTGACCAGGGTTATCGCGCGCTTGAACTTGTCCTGGTACAGTTCTGGATGGCGCTGTTCATATAAGGTCAGCCTACTGACCAGGTGCGTCAACGAGTTGTACTCCACTTGGAACGTCAGATCTTTGAATGACGCTGCAAGGCCTGCCACGGCCAGCTCGACTGCTTCTTTCTCAGTTAAATGAACCGAATAGCATCGGTTCTTGACAGTTCTGAAACGCTGAATGTACTCAGCCACTGTCTCTCCTCGCTTTTGCCGAACCTGTGCTAGTTCGGCAATACCAGCTTCAGTAGCTTCTGAATGGTATTGGGTGTGGAACAGTTCCTCCAGCCTGCTTCCATGATTGCACCGAATTTGGCTGCAACGAGGTGTACCATCCAAAAGCTGGACCGGTGAGGGATTGCGAGAAGCACCTCACCCGTAGCTGATCCGATGCCGAAGCCATGCCCAGCCTGGGCCAAGTATCGGCTCACGTGCTCGATGGAGCTAGATCCTTCGACCCACTGAATTTGTTGAAGTCCGGAAGCCGGTACTTGGGTGGTAGTGGGATCAGGTCGAACTCATTGGGGTACGGCTTGGAATAGCCGATTATCTTCTTCTTCGGCAAGATGCCGAACTGATCTCTCAAGACTGCGCTGATCTGATCTGCGGTGGAGGTAGTGGCAGCTGAGCTTTCCTAGACTGGTGCAGTGGTATACTTGGCTAGCCACGCTTGTTTCTCAGCTTCTGCTCCTAAACTCCCCGCTGCTGCAGTCGTTCTTCCTGCCGGAACAATTGCTCCTGCTCCGGCAATCCCTCCCGGTGGAGCCTGGATCGCCTGCGTCCAGTTGTTGCAGTCCGGCACATACGTGCACACGTATCCGTGTGGGATCTCCTTGGGCGGGTCATGCAAGAACTGATAGTCGCCCGGGTCACCCCCAACTTTGTAGACAACGTTTGTCGGTGAACCTTGTTGCTGTGGAGCCGCCATTGCGTACGGCAGAGGTGGCCTGCTGTGGAGTTGCATCTCTCCCTGGTGAGTCCCTAGAACAGGTCCTGAAGGGGAGTACCGACGCTCCATGATCTCTTGCACCACACGGAGCGCAACGCGCTCCAAGGTATTCACCAGGCTCTCAGAGTGCCGGTGCAGTGAATGGGCCACCAAGTAGTTGATTTCCTGTCGCAGGGCTCTGGTACGTTCATCTGAAGGGAGAGATAGATCTACCCCGTCGAGGACGCCTTGTGGCGTGAATCCTTTGAACCTGATACCGTGCGAACGGGTCTTCTCAAAGGAGCCGATGAGTTCGGCTTCAACGATGGCCTTCAGCTCATCGTACTTCTTCTTATGATCAGGAGGAAGATCCTCGTATGTGATCTGTTCCTCCGCCATCTCGGATGCCGATGTTGACGTGGATGTTGCAGAAGATTGTCCCACCGGGCATGCCAGAATGTGTTACCCTCCAAAACCCACCGACGGGCAATGGCTGAGCAACACGAAGAGCCGGGAAGCTCCCAGGGCCGCTTAGTGGATCCCTGGCACCTCGCGTCGTCCCGCAAATCTTCGGCCACGTCCCGGCGGTTGCTAGGGCGTGCCACCTGACCTAGACCCGATCGGGAAGGTGTTAGTGCTTCGATTGTTCCTGCATGGTAGACACGTAAACATTAAATACGAGCCCTATCGGCTCTCGGGTTTCCTTCGTGGATCGGCTCAAGGAGCCGATCGCCCCATGTTTCTCGTTGGATTTACAATAGCATGGGGATCCTGCTTGATCAGGACAAAGCTAAAACGATCCACGACAGTTTAGGGTTTTCACCGCATAACCGGAACGTCCTACGTGTGATCGGGCCTAGCAGCTACGGAAGACGATGCAAACCACCCCTACGAGAGGCCTAAAAACCAACATAACGTTGATTCCCGGAACATCCCTCGCAGGGACGGTGAACAACATCTAGCGCACTACCGGATCCTCCGACCCCAGCGTAAGGCCTAACTATGCAGATATTAAACTAATCCTTGCGGAGCAAGGAGCAACTATAACGGATCGGATCTACTAAGTAACGAACAAGCAAGATGCTGCCCTTACGTCCGGATAGACGTAAGGGCAGCTAGGTGTCGAGGGACGGCATCGCCACGCAGATATGCACGTGAAAGCATCAATGCAAGCCCCTAAACACCTAAGGATAAATAGTACCGCTCGCCATCAACATGGCTTCAGCACGAGCAAGTACAAGGTTGACGAATAAACGTATATCTGCCTAGATCGCTAGATGCGATCTAGGCAGCATGGTGCTTACCCGGGAGAAACCCTCGAAGAAAGGGGTGGCGATGCGCCTGATTTGTGTTGGTTGAACGATGATTGTCCTCCTTTTCCGATAACCCTAGATACATATTTATAGTCCAAGGGACTTTCTAATTGAGGCGTGCACCTAACCGTGCACGGGCCGGACTCTATCTCTTTAATCTAAATTATAATGCGATCTACTATATTACAGATACACGGGCCACTTAGCCCAAACTCTTAGCGTGAGGCCGCTTCGAAGATGCTCCACGTGTACGTCCTTCAAGCCCATCTTCACTTACGGCCCATCTCCTGATTTGGCCAAAATCGGGTGGTAACAAGATCAAAGCACCAATACCATGTAAACTCCTAGCTATGAATGATGCACTAGAAAATAACTATGCTTGGCTTGTTCCTGAAAATTTGTTCGATGAGAATAGCAAGCCCAAGACTAATGAAAAGGGAGACGCTGAAACTTATGTATCCAATATACTATGCTTGGTTGAGAAAACTCCAAATCCCGCTGAAGATGCTTCATCTCTTGATGTTACTTGATTCACACTTTCTGCGCCTAGCTGAAAGGCGTTAAAGAAAAGCGCTTATGGGAGACAACCCATGTTTTTACTACAGTACTTTGTTTTATATTTGAGTCTTTGAAGTTGTTTACTACTGTAGCAACCTCTCCTTATCATGTTTTTGTGCCAAGTAAAGTTTCTATGTTAAAGTTGATGTTATATTTGGGATCGCTGCGCAGAAACAGCATTGCTGTCTGTCACGAATCTGGGCACAAGTCTCTGTAGAAAATTCGAAAAAATCTGCCAATTTACAAGCGTGATCCTCAGATATGTACGCAACTTTCATTAGTTTTGAGTTTTTCCATTTGAGCAAGTCTGGTGCCATTTTAAAATTCGTCTTTACGAACTGTTCTGTTTTGACAGATTCTGCCTTTTATTTCGCATTGCCGCTTTTGCTATGTTGGATGAATTTCTTTGATCCATTAATGTCCAGTAGCTTTATGCAATGTCCAGAAGTGTAAAGAATGATTGTGCCACCTCTGAATATGTGAATTATTAATTGTGCACTAACCCTCTAATGAGTTTTCTTGAAGTTTGGTGTGAAGGAAGTTTTCAAGGATCAAGAGAGGAGTATGATATACTATGATCAAGAGGAGTGAAAGCTCTAAGCTTGGGGATGCCCCCGTGGTTCATCCCTGCATATTTTAAGAAGACTCAAGCGTCTAAGCTTGGGGATGCCCAAGGCATCCCCTTCTTCATCGACAACATCATCGAGTTCCTCCCCTGAAACTATATTTTTATTCGAGTCACATCTTGTGTTCTTTACTTGGAGCGTCGGTTTGTTTTGTTTTTGTTTTTGTTTGAATAAAATGGATCCTAGAATTCACTTTGTGGGAGAGAGACACGCTCCGCTGTTGCATATGGACAAATATGTCCTTAGGCTTCACTCATAATGTTCAAGGCGAAGTTTCTTCTTCGTTAAATTGTTATATGGTTGGAATTGGGAAATGCTACATGTAGTAATTCTAAAATGTCTTGGATAATGTGATACTTTGCAATTGTTGTGCTCATGTTTAAGCTCTTGCATCATATACTTTGCACCCATTAATGAAGAAATACATAGAGCTTGCTAAAATTTGGTTTGCATATTTGGTCTCTCTAAGGTCTAGATAATTTCTAGTATTGAGTTTTGAACAACAAGGAAGACGGTGTAGAGTCTTATAATGTTTACAATATGTCTTTTATGTGAGTTTTGCTGCACCGGTTCATCCTTGAGTTTGCTTCAAATAACCTTGCTAGCCTAAACCTTGTATCGAGAGGGAATACTTCTCATGCATCTAAATACTTGAGCCAATATTCATGCCATTTGTGTCCACCGTACCTACCTACTACATGGTATTTCTCCGCCATTCCAAAGTAAATTGCTTGAGTGCTACCTTTAAAATTTCCATTCTTTACCTTTGCAATATATAGCTCATGGGACAAAATAGCCATAAAAACTATCGTAGTATTGAATATGTACTTATGCACTTTATCTCTTATTAAGTTGCTTGTTGTGCGATAACCATGCTTCTGGGGACGCCATCAACTACTCTTTGTTGAATATCATGTGAGTTGCTATGCATGTCCGTCTTGTCTGAAGTAAGAGGGATCTACCACCTTAATGGTTGGAGCATGCATATTGTTAGAGAAGAACATTGGGCCGCTAACTAAAGCCATGAATCATGGTGGAAGTTTCAGTTTGAACATATATCCTCAATCTCATATGAGAATAATAATTGTTGCTACATGCTTATGCATTAAAGAGGAGTCCATTATCTGTTGTCCATGTTGTCCCGGTATGGATGTCTAAGTTGAGAATAATCAAAAGCGAGAAATCCAAAATGCGAGCTTTCTCCTTAGACCTTTGTACAGGCGGCATGGAGGTACCCCTTTGTGACACTTGGTTGAAACATGTGCATTGCGAAGATCCGGTAGTCCAAGCTAAGTAGGACAAGGTGCGGGCACTATTAGTACACTATGCATGAGGCTTGCAACTTGTAAGATATGATTTACATAACTGATACGTCTCCGACGTATCGATAATTTCTTATGTTCCATGCTACTTTATTGATGATACCTACATGTTTTATACACATTATATGTCATATTTATGCGTTTTCCGGAACTAACCTATTGACGAGATGCCGAAGTGCCAGTTCTCGTTTTCTCGCTGTTTTTGGTTTCAGAAATCCTAGTAACGAAATATTCTCGGAATTGGACGAAATCAACGCCCAGGTTCCTATTTTGCCCGGAAGCATCCAGAACACCCGAGAGCCGCCAGAGGGGGCCCTGTGGGCCCCAGACGACAGGGTGGCGCGGCCATGGCTGGGCCCGCGCCCCCTAGTGTGTCGTCGCCTCGTCGACCCTCCGACTCCGCCTCTTCGCCTATTAAAGGTCCCTGACCTAAAACCTCGATACGAAGAAGCCACGGTACGCGAAACCTTCCAGAGTCGCCGCCATCGCGAAGCCAAGATCTGGGGGACAGGAGTCTCTGTTCCGGCACGCCGCCGGGACGGGGAAGTGCCCCCGGAAGGCTTCTCCATCGACACCACTGCCATCTCCACCGCCATCTTCATCAACGCTGCTGCTCCCATGAGGAGGGAGTAGTTGTCCATTGAGGCTCGGGGCTGTACCGGTAGCTATGTGGTTCATCTCTCTCCTATGTAGTTCAATACAATAATCTCATGAGCTGCCTTACATGATTGAGATTCATATGATGATGCTTGTAATCTAGATGTCATTATGCTAGTCAAGTGGGTTTTACTTATGTGATCTCCGGAGACTCCTTGTCCCACGTGTGTAAAGGTGACAGTGTGTGCACCGTGTGGGTCTCTTAGGCTATATTTCACAGAATACTTATTCACTGTTATGAATGGCATAGTGAAGTGCTTATTTATATCCCTTTATGATTGCAATGTGTTTTGTATCACAATTTATCCATGTGCTACTCTATGATGGTATTGATGTGATCTATTCCTCCTACATGGTGTGAAGGTGACAGTGTGCATGCTAAGTTAGTACTTGGTTTAGTCATGTCGATCTTTCATGCACTCTAAGGTTATTTAAATATGAACATTGAATTGTGGAGCTTTTTAACTCCGGCATTGAGGGTTCGTGTAATCCTACGCAATGTGTTCATCATCCAACAAGAGAGTGTAGAGTATTGATGTCTACGTTCCCCCTCCTTTCCTGTAGACAGTGTTGGGCCTCCAAGTGCAGAGGTTTGTAGAACAGCAGCAAGTTTTCCCTTAAGTGGATCACCCAAGGTTTATCGAACTCAGGGAGGAAGAGGTCAAAGATATCCCTCTCATGCAACCCTGCAACCACAAAGCAAGAAGTCTCTTGTGTCCCCAACACACCAAATAGGTGCACTAGTTCGGCGAAGAGATAGTGAAATACAGGTGGTATGAATATGTATGAGCAGTCGCAACGGTGCCAGAAAATAGCTTGCTGGCGTGTAGTTGATGGTGGTAGTATTGCAGCAGTAGTAACACGATAAAACGAAGTAAACAAGCGATAGTAACTCAGCAGTATTTAGGAACAAGGCCTAGGGATTACACTTTCACTAGTGGACACTCTCAACATTGATCACATAACAGAATAGATAAATGCATACTCTACACTTTTGTTGGATGATGAACACATTGCGTAGGATTACACGAACCCTCAATGCCGGAGTTAACAAGCTCCACAATAATGCTCATGTTTAAGTAACCTTCAGTGTAAGATAGATCAAAAGACTAAACCAAGTACTAGCATAGCATGCACATTGTCACCTTCATGCATATGTAGGAGGAATAGATCACATCAATATTATCATAGCAATAGTTAACTTCGCAATCTACAAGAGATCATGATCATAGCATAAACCAAGTACTAACACGGTGCACGCATCGTCACCTTTGCACACATGCGGGAGGAATAAAACTACTTTAATAACACATCACTAGAGTAGCACATAGATAAATTGTGATACGGTGCACATTGCAATCATAAAGAGATATAAATAAGCACTTCACTACGCTCTTCAACGGTGAATAAGTACTTCGTGAAATATAGCCTAAGAGACCCACACGGTGCACACACTCGTCACCTTTACACACGTGGGACAAGGAGTCTCCGGAGATCACATAAGTAAAACCCACTTGACTAGCATAATGACATCTAGATTACAAGCATCATCATATGAATCTCAATCATGTAAGGCAGCTCATGAGATTATTGTATTGAACTACATAGGAGAGAGATGAACCACATAGCTACCGGTACAGCCCCGAGCCTCGATGGAGAACTACTCCCTCCTCATGGGAGCAGCAGCGGTGATGAAGATGGCGGTGGAAATGGCAGCGGTGTCGATGGAGAAGCCTTCCGGGGCACTTCCCCGCTCCGGCAGGGTGCCGGAACAGAGACTCCTGTCCCCCAGATCTTGGCTTCGCGATGACGGCGGCTCTGGAAGGTTTCTGTGGGTTTCGTCGTATGCCATAGGGTTTTCGCTGCAGGGGCTTTATATAGGCGAAGAGGTGGCGCAGGAGGGTCAACGAGGCGACGAGACCATAGGGTGGCGCGGCCAGGGCCTGGGCCGCGCCACCATGTCATCTGGGCCCACCAGGGGCCCCCTCTGGCGGCTCTCGGGTGTTCTGGATGCTTCCGGGCAAAATAGGAACCTGGGCGTTGATTTCGTCCAATTCCGAGAATATTTCGTTACTAGGATTTCTGAAACCAAAAACAGCGAAAACAGGAACCGGCACTTCGGCATCTTGTTAATAGGTTAGTTCCATAAAATGCGTAAATACGACATAAAATGTGCATAAAACATGTAGGTATCATCAATAAAGTGGCATGGAACATAAGAAATTATCGATACGTTGGAGACGTATCAGCATCCCCAAGCTTAGTTCTTCTCGTCCCGAGCAGGTAAAACGATAACAAAGATAATTTCTGAAGTGACATGCCATCATAATCTTGATCATACTATTGTAAACATATGTAATGAATGCAGCGATCAAAACAATGGTAATGACATGAGTAAACAACTGAATCATAAAGCAAAGACTTTTCATGAATAGTACTTCAAGACAAGCATCAATAAGTCTTGCATAAGAGTTAACTCATAAAGCAATAATTTAAAGTATAGACATTGAAGCAACATAATGGAAGATTAAGTTTCAGCGGTTGCTTTCAACTTGTAACATGTATATCTCATGGATAATTTTCAACATAGAGTAATATAACAAATGCAATAAGCAAGTATGTAAGAATCAATGCACAGTTCACACAAGTGTTTGCTTCTTGAGGTGGAGAGAGATAGGTGAACTGACTCAACAATAAAAGTAAAAGAATGGTCCTTCAAAGAGGAAAGCATCGATTGCTATATTTGTGCTAGAGCTTTTATTTTGAAAACATCAAGAGAGCATAAAAGTAAAATTTTTGAGAGGTGTTTGTTGTTGTCAACGAATGGTAGCGGGTACTCTAACTACCTCATCAACCAGACTTTCAAGAGCGGCTCCCATGAAGGACGTTATCTCTACCAGCAAGGTAGATCATCCCTCTTCTCTTTTGTTTACACATGTACTTTAGTTTAGTTTTTCTTTATTTATGGATGACACTCCTCCCAGCCTTTTGCTTACACAAGCCATGGCTAACCGAATCCTCGGGTGCCTTCCAACATTCACATACCATGGAGGAGTGTCTATTTGCAAAATTAAGTTGCTTACTGATGAATCAGAGCAAAACATGTGAAGAGAATTATTAATGAAAGTTAATTAATTGGGGCTGGGAACCCCATTGCCAGCTCTTTTTGCAAAATTATTGGATAAGCGGATGTGCCACTAGTCCATTGTGAAAGTCTGTCAAAAGTAAATGACAAGATCGAAAGATAAAACACCACATACTTCCTCATGAGCTATAAAACATTGACACAAATAAGAGGTGATAAATTTTGAATTATTTAAAGGTAGCACTCAAGCAATTTACTTTGGAATGGCGGAGAAATACCATGTAGTAGGTAGGTATGGTGGACACAAATGGCATAGTAGTTGGCTCAAGGATTTTGGATGCATGAGAAGTATTCCCTCTCGATACAAGGTTTAGGCTAGCAAGGTTATTTGAAGCAAACTCAAGGATGAACCGGTGCAGCAAAACTCACATAAAAGACATATTGTAAACATTATAAGACTCTACACCGTCTTCCTTGTTGTTCAAAACTCAATACTAGAAATTATCTAGACCTTAGAGAGACCAATTATGCAAACCAAATTTTAGCATGCTCTATGTATTTCTTCACTAATAGGTGCAAAGTATATGATGCAAGAGCTTAAACATGAGCACAACAATTGCCAAGTATCACATTATCCAAGACATTTTACCAATTACTACATGTAGCATTTTCCAATTCCAACCATATAACAATTTAACGAAGAGGAAACTTCGCCATGAATATTATGAGCTAAGAACACATGTGTTCATACGAACCAGCGGAGCGTGTCTCTCTCCCACACAAGGATGAACTTATTCAGAGAACTAAGATAACAAAACAAAAACAAAAATAAAAGCACACGAGACGCTCCAAGTAAAATACATAGGATGTGACCGAATAAAAATATAGTTTCACTAGAAGAAACCTGATAAGTTGTCGACGAAGAAGGGGATGCCTTGGGCATCCCCAAGCTTAGATGCTTGAGTCTTCTTGAAATATGCAGGGGTGAACCACCGGGGCATCCCCAAGCTTAGACCTTTCACTCTTCTCGATCACATTATATCACCCTCTTCTATTGACCCTTGAAAACTTCTGCCACACCAAACTTCAAGCAAACTCATTAGAGGGTTAGTGCATAATCAAAAATTCACATGTTCAGAGGTGACACAATCATTCTTAACACTTCTGGACATTGCACAAAGATTATAAAAGTTAATGGAACAAAGAAACTCATTCAACTTAACAAAAGCGGCAATGCGAAATAAAAGGCAGAATCTGTCAAAAACAGAACAGTCCGTAAAGAAGAATTTTAAGATGGCACCAGACTTGCTCAGATGGAAAAACTCAAAACTAATGAAAGTTGCGTACATATCTGAGGATCACGCTCGTAAATTGGCAGATTTTTTCGAATTTTCTACAGAGGACTGTGCCCAGATTCGTGACAGACAGCAATGCTGTTTCTGCGCAGCGATCCCAAATATAACATCAACTTTGACATAGAAACTTTACTTGGCACAACAAAACACAAAACTAAGATAAGGAGAGGTTGCTACAGTAGTAAACAACTTCCAAGACACAAATATAAAACAAATTACTGTAGCAAAATAACACATGGGTTATCTCCCAAGAAGTTCTTTTCTTTATAGCCATTAAGATGGGCTCAGCAGTTTTAATGATGCTCACATAAGGGTGAGAGTTGAAGCAAAAGAGAGAATAAAAAAGCAAATTCAAAACACATTTAAGTCTAACATGCTTCCTATGCATAAGAATCTTGTAAATAAACAAGTTCATGAAGAGCAAAGTAACAAGCATAGGAAGATAAAACAAGTGTATCTTCAAAAATTTCAGCACATAGAGAGGTGTTTTAGTAACATGAAAATTTCTACAACCATATTTTCCTCTCTCATAATAACTTTCAGTAGCATCATGAGCAAACTCAACAATATAACTATCACATAAAGCATTCTTATCACGAGTCTCATGCATAAAATAATTACTTCTCCCAACATAAGCATAGTCATTCTTATTAATTGTAGTGGGAGCAAATTCAACAAAGTAGCTATCAAATATAGGAGGTATATTGTAATCATAATCAAATTTCTCCTCCATAACAGGTGGTAACAAAAGACTACTATCATTATCATCATCATAAATAGGAGGCAAAGTATCATCAAAGTAAATTTTCTCCTCAATGCTTGGGGGACTAAAAATATCATGCTCATCAAAGCCAGCTTCCCCAAGCTTAGAATTTTCCATAGCATTAGCAACAATGGTGTTCAAAGCATTCATACTAATAACATTCCCATTATCATGCATATAAAGTTCCATGGGTTTCTTAATTCTCTCTTCAAACACATCATGTCCTAATTCAAGATAAAGTTCATAAAGATCTCTCATATTTTGGTTGTTTTCCATTATGCCTAACTAGTGTAAACAAGAAACCAAATGTCGCAATTGCAGAGTCTAAAGGAAATAGCTTCGAGTACTTACAACGGCGCCGGGAAAATAGCTTAGTAGCCGAGATTCGGAGTGTGAGTACCTTTTACCTTTCCTCCCCGGCAACGGCGCCAGAAAAGTGCTTGATGTCTACGTTCCCCCTCCTTTCCTGTAGACAGTGTTGGGCCTCCAAGTGCAGAGGTTTGTAGAACAGCAGCAAGTTTTCCCTTAAGTGGATCACCCAAGGTTTATCGAACTCAGGGAGGAAGAGGTCAAAGATATCCCTCCGATGCAACCCCGCAACCACAAAGCAAGAAGTCTCTTGTGTCCCCAACACACCAAATAGGTGCACTAGTTCGGCGAAGAGATAGTGAAATACGGGTGGTATGAATATGTATGAGCGAGTCGCAACGGTGCCGTGAAAATAGCTTGCCGGCGTGTAGTTGATGGTGGTAGTATTGCAGCAGTAGTAACACAAGTAAAACAATAAACAAGCAGTAGTAACTCAGCAGTATTTAGGAACAAGGCCTAGGGATTATACTTTCACTAGTGGACACTCTCAACATTGATCACATAACGGAATAGATAAATGCATACTCTACACTTTTGTTGGATGATGAACACATTGCGTAGGATTACACGAACCCTCAATGCCGGAGTTAACAAGCTCCACAATAATGCTCATGTTTAAGTAACCTTAAGTGTAAGATAGATCAAAAGACTAAACCAAGTACTAGCATAGCATGCACACCGTCACCTTCATGCATATGTAGGAGGAATAGATCACATCAATATTATCATAGCAATAGTTAACTTCGCAATCTACAAGAGATCATGATCATAGCATAAACCAAGTACTAACACGGTGCACGCACTGTCACCTTTGCACACATGCAGGAGGAATAAAACTACTTTAATAACACATCACTAGAGTAGCACATAGATAAATTGTGATACGGTGCTGTTGACTGCCAAAACCCACCGGCGGGCAGCGGCCTTGTCAACACTGTAGAGCCGGGGGGAGCCTAGAGCTGCGGCTGGCTGAGACCCCTCCGAGCGACGGCCCGCAATGCTCTTCTGGTCACACGCGGCGTTGCGAAGTGCAAGGGCGTGCCACCTGACCTATACCTGGTCGGGAAGGTGATGATATTGCCTCGCTTAGTTTCCTCGCAGGGCATACATGTAAACATTAAATACGAGCCTCGATCGGCTCTCAGGTTATCCTGTGAATCGGCTCAAAGAGCCGATCCACCCATGATCCGTACGGGGTGTACGAATACTTGGTGGTCCTGCTTGATCAAGATGAAGCTAACGAGATCTACGACGATTTAGGGTTTTCACCACATAATCGGATCATCCTACTCCAGGTTGGGCCAGATGGCCACGCACGGTGCTCGTAAGCCGATCCTAAACAAGGCCAAAAAACCAACATGAAGTTGATCCTAGGAACATCCCGTTTAGGACTTGCGAACGCCACCCTACGTGCCACGAGATCCTCCCCCTTTGTAAGGCCAAACTATTGCAGATATTAAACTAATCCTTGTAGAACAAGGAGCAATCGTAACGGATCAGATCCACTAAATAATGATCAAGCGGGGTGCCGCCCCCACACCTGAGATAGGCGTGAGGACGGCTAGATATGCGAGGGTTGCACTACGTAAGCATGCTTAAACGAAGAACAATGCTAACCCTAACACATCTAATGATAACTACGTTGCTCGCCATCAAAAGCGCTTCGAGACGAGCAACGCATGAACAACGTGGGGCTTGTGCTGCCTAGATCGCAAGATGCGATCTAGGCAGCATGTCGCTACCCGATAGAAACCCTCGAGACGAAGGAGTTGGCGATGCGCCGAGATTGGTTTGTTTTTGGGGTTGAACGTGAGTTGTTGTTTATTCCATAAACCCTAGGTACATATTTATAGTCCAGGGGACTTTCTAATGTGGGCATGCACTAAACCGTGCACGACTAAGATTCTATCTCTAAACTAAAACGGATCTAATATGTTACAGATACACGGGCAATTAAACCCAACAGGCCGATTCATAGAATTCTCCACATATACTTCCTTAAGCCCATCTTGATCTGCGGCCCACCTCGACTCGGTTAAATCTTGGTGATAACACATGCTCCCCTGGTTTTGGAATTGGTAATTCCAAAATCACTCTGCTTCCTTCGTCGGGTCATGTCGTGGCAGAACCGTCGCAGCATTCCTCATGATGATGCCTTGCCTTCTCAACTTCTCCGCGTGACCTGGCAGTTTTTTTTTTTTTTTTTTTTTTAGGCACCACTTCCTCGGAAACTGCTGTGGCATTGAATTTCCACTATATCCTCCTTCGATTTAACCGCTCTGAACAGTTCTTCTTTGTATCTCCTCCGCACTAGCACTCCAAAAAAACCCTCCCAGCCACCATATCTTCCTCCTCCTCTGCTCCATCGGATCTTGCTAGCCAATCCTCCACGTCCCGTGAGCCGACGCCGGAGTACGATGCGGCGGCGGTTCACGCGGCCAACACCCGCCGCGCCATTGCGGCGGGGGAGGAATCGGACCACGACTTCTCCGTCCGGTCCGAGGACGACCCGGTCCCTGACGGACGGGGAGAGCGACCTCCGCTTCCTCGCCGTTGGGGAAACGGAAGAGGGGAGTGACGACGACAGCTTCTCCTCGCGACTTCACCTCTCCCGGGGAGGAGGAGGAGCAGGAAGAGGAGGAGGAGGACGACGACGAGGGCTCCTCCGACGAGCCGCCGGCCAAGCGGTTCCGCCCTTGGCCGGGCAATCTTAGCGACTTCGACGGCGACGAGGACGACGCCGACGAAGAAGATGAAGACAACGAGGGCCCGGTCGGCGGCCATTGGAGCGACGACGAGCCCGCCGGGAGCGGCGCCGATAATGGCGACGACAGCCGACGACGAGGGCAGTGATGGCCCATAGATAGGACCTCTAGAATAGGGCCGGTAGTAGTAGATGGGGTAGTGGAACCCCTAGTATTCCCCTTTTGAGAGCAATTAGCTCCTCATGTAAGAAATCTCCTCTTAATCAATGAAGAACTTTTCCCCCAATCTTGATTTTGCCGATTCCTTTTAATTGAGCCGATTCTCTCTTCTACTGACCTTGCCGATTCGTCCCCTTTGCCAATGCGTAATGAGCCGATCGCACCGCATCGGTCCTTTGAAATTCACTCTTCTCTTTTTCAACTGATGATTTTCTAAATCTGGTGGAAGGTGCCGGACTTTCAGAAACAACCTTCGAATTTTTCCAACCAAACCAAATAATCATTTTCAGTACCCATCATTGTGAAGAGGGTTGCAATGAAGGATCAGCCGATGGAATCCTCATCGGTTCTTAAACGAGTATCCACTAGGTCCGTTGCCCCCGAGTCTCAGCCGATGTAAAACGAGAGACGAGGAATACGCGCATGAACTGTGTAGACCTGGGCCTGATTGTGTGCGGGGAAATTCCTTATGTAGCGTCGGCCGATTTGAACACAAATCGGCCTCTCTGAGCGGAAAGCCTTCAAGGTGAGCTGCCCCCCGAGTCCTTACTCGAGGCGAGAATGTGCCACGACCGATCCTCTTTCTTCCTCCTGACAGTCCGATAATCTTCCGTTCCAAATTGTACTAACCCCACAGATTGGATAATCCTCACACAACTAGAGTCGATGGCTACGCATCGGCTGTTTCTTGATTCCGAAGTCGATGTCCGCCGCATCGGCCGTGCCTCGAAAATTTTCACTTTTCGAATTTTTTTTTTTACGGCCGACCCGTGCATCGGCCCCCATATCTCAATACCCGTCAACAAAAGATGAGATGCTTCTGTTGTATACCCTCATATTTCCATATACTCGGGCGCCCCCGAGCCGATTCTCGTCAAGAAAATTGATGGTATCGGCTCGTTGGATAACATGTTGAACCCGAGCGAAAGGTAGGTGAGGACAATTTTGGCCGATTGCTGGAATCGGCCTCCACGTTGCTTGTTCGTTGAAGGTTTTGTAAGTTCCCTTCGTAAATTTTTCGGGGCCGATCACAAGGATCAGCCTCTCCTGGTTTGCCCATTGGTTTGATCTTGCTACTTTGTCGAGCTGGATGAAACCAACCCAACCTCCGACTTGATGCGCCCGTCGTCGTCCACCTTGTGCGCTCCGTAGAGTCGTGGAGCGCTACGCTCTCGTCGGCAAGACGAGTACCATGTTTGTGCCAGCCGATGTCTCATCATCGGCTTTCCTCCGTTTAGGACGCCACTCCATTTTCCGTGGACGACCCTCCGCATCCGGGGTTCGCCGAACCTTTGCAGCCGGATCAGGCCGTGCCTTTCTTAGCGTATGCAGGTACAACCTTTCGGCTTCCTCCGGGCCGCGCAATCGCTGAACCCTCGCGCTTCCGGGAACGGCTGAGTCCGTCGGGGCACCACCTTGGCCGGTGGTACCGTCTTCTTCCACTTCTCCCTCGTCTTCCGAATCTTCAAGATCTGCCCAACGAGGTGACTCAAGCACGTTTGCTTTGTGGTGGGAGAGGCCCTAAGCGCTCGAACACGGACACGTTGGCTGCCTCCTTCTTTTTCTTATTGCATTCGGGCAATTGCCGATTGTGGGCAATCGGCTCATTCCCGAATCCCAGCAGTAGTCCGAAGAAGGGGCAGTCCCAATGCCCGGCGTTGTCGTCTTGCTCCCTTGATGCTTCCGTGGCATAGCGCTCATGCTCCTCCTCATCGTGATCCTGCCGACGATATCTTCTCGGCTTCTCTAGCCAAACGATCTTCTCTATCACCGTAATAGGGTCGCCGGCGTTGACCATACCGATTCACATATTTGTTGAGGAGGTGATCAGAGAGGGGTCGCTGATATCTTATATTCTTCACCTCTCCCTCTGTGACGTAGCGCTTGCCATCATAACGGAGCCGATCGCATGGGGCGGCCTCATCTGTATCCTTGCTGTGAGAGCAGCTGCCCTCATCTTTATCTTTGCCAGAGTGGTTTCCAGGCCCTACCATGTTGATGCTGAACGAGGGGCCTGGCTGGCAACCTTCGGGTAGGTGATTCCTACCATGTTAACGGCGGGGAAGGGTTGGGTGTCGACCTTCATGGCGTACTCGGTTGAAAATTAGCCGCCCCTTCTCTATCGCCGCTTGGATGTGCCGACGCCACACCCGGCGGTCGTTGGTGGCATGGGAAAGCGAGTTGTGGAATTTGCAAGTACGGCTTTCCGTTTAGCTCTTTCGCCGTGGGGAACTTGAGACCTTCAGGAACCGTCAACTGTTTCTCCTTGAGCAGGAGGTCGAAGATTTGTTCAGTCTTGGTTACGTCAAAATCAAATCCCCTGGGCGGCCCTGGCGGCTTTACCCATTTGCAGGCCACAGGGGTTCCTCCCTGCGTCCACTCAGCCACTGCTATCTCTTGGCCTCCCGCAGGCACTTCATCCTCCTCCGTATCGACCATGACTACCGCACGCTTGAACTTGTCTTGGTACAGGTCGGGGTGGCGCCGTTCATATGCCGATAGTTTCGAACCATGTGCGCCGGTGAGGGATAATCTGCTTGGGAGGCCATGTCCTTGAGCTGTGTTGCAAGGCCTCGCTACCGCCAACTCGATCGCTTCCTTTTCGGTTATACGAACCGAATAACATCGGTTCCTAAGATTCCTGAAGCGCTGGATGTATTCCGTCACCGTTTCCCCGCGCTTCGACGTAGTTGTGCTAGATCGGCAATGCCGGACTCGGAAGCTTCGAATGGTATTGCATATGGAACTCGTTCTTCCAATTGCTTCCAAGACCGGATGGAGTTCGCCGGTAGAGAGGTGTACCATCCAAAAGCCGATCCCGTGAGGGACCGTGAAAAGAGCCTCACGCGTAGCTGATCCGACACCGAAGCCGGTCCTAGTTGAGCCAAATATCGGGCCGACGTGCTCGATGGAGCTGGAGCCATCCGATCCACTAAATTTGGAGAAGTCGTGGAGCCGATATTTTGGTGGCAGCGGGATCATCTCGTAATCGTCGAGGTACGGCTTGGAATAGCCGACCGCCCTTCTTTTCGGCATCATGCCGAACTGGTCTCTCGCATGGTACTGATCTGATCCGCCGTACTGGCCGTAGGAGTTGCACTCTGAAGATTCGCCGGGGTGGCGTACTTGGCCTGCCACATTTGCTTTTCCAGCTCTGAGCCAGCTGCAGGAGCTGGGCTCGGGAGTTTCGTCGGTGTGGCGTATTTAGCTAGCCACGTCTGCTCTCCGCCGACGTTCCTCCTGTCTTCGCCGGAGTCCCCGATGTTGTGGCCTGGTTTGTGAGTGCCCGATCACCACAATCCGGCACATACATGCATGCGTACCCATGAGGGATCTCCTTAGGCGCCTCCATTAAGAACTGGTAGTCACCGGGGTCGCCACCAATTCTCGTAGACGAGGAATGCCGGTGTAGTCGGCACTTCAGCGAGGTGCTGCCAACGCAAATGGCAGCGGTGGACGGGACTCGGAATGGCAATTCTCCTTGATGCGTCCCGAGAGCTGGTCCCGACGGCGAGTACCGGTGGCTCACGATCTCTCGGATCACGCGCGAGCGACACGCTCCGAGCACGTTAACCAAGTTCTCGGAGTGGCGGTGTAGCGAGTGAGCCACCGTGTAGTTGATCTCCTCGCCGCGCACCCTCGGTGCGTTCCTCCGACGGGGAAGAAAGGTCTATCCCATCGAGTGCACCTTCCGGTGAGAACCCCTTCCATCCGATGCCACCGAACGGGTTCTCCGAAAAGAGCCGATGAGGTCGGCTTCGAGGGTAGCCTTGATCTCATTGTATTGCTTCTTGAGGTCGTCGAGCGGATCCTCGTAGGTGATCGGGCGTGCCGTCCGCCATCTCGGATGTAGATGGCGATGTGGTTGATGTAGACGATTGTCCCACCGGGCGTGCCGGAATGTGTTGACCGCCAAAACCCACCGGCGGGCAGCGGCCTTGTCAACACCGTAGAGCCGGGGGAGCCTAGAGCTGCGGCTGGCCGAGACCCCTCCGAGCGACGGCCCGCAATGCTCTTCCGGTCACACGCGGCGTTGCGAAGTGCAAGGGCGTGCCACCTGACCTATACCTCGGTCGGGAAGGTGATGATATTGCCTCGCTTAGTTTCCTGCAGTGGCATACATGTAAACATTAAATACGAGCCTCGATCGGCTCTCGAGGTTATCCCGTGAATCGGCTCAAAGAGCCGATCCACCCATGATCCGTACGGGGTGTACGAATACTTGGTGGTCCCGCTTGATCAAGATGAAGCTAACGAGATCTACGACGATTTAGGGTTTTCACCACATAATCGGATCATCCTACTCCGGGTTGGGCCGGATGGCCACGCACGGTGCTCGTAAGCCGATCCTAAACAAGGCCAAAAAACCAACATGAAGTTGATCCTAGGAACATCCCGTTTAGGACTTGCGAACGCCACCCTACGTGCCACGAGATCCTCCCCCTTTGTAAGGCCAAACTATTGCGGATATTAAACTAATCCTTGTAGAACAAGGAGCAATCGTAACGGATCAGATCCACTAAATAATGATCAAGCGGGTGCCGCCCCACACCTGAGATAGGCGTGAGGACGGCTAGGTATGCGAGGGTTGCACTACGTAAGCATGCTTAAACGAAGAACGATGCTAGCCCTAACACATCTAATGATAACTACGTTGCTCGCCATCAAAAGCGCTTCGATACGAGCAACGCATGAACAACGTGGGCTTGTGCTGCCTAGATCGCAAGATGCGATCTAGGCAGCATGTCGCTTACCCGATAGAAACCCTCGAGACGAAGGAGTTGGCGATGCGCCGAGATTGGTTTGTTTTTGGGGTTGAACGTGAGTTGTTGTTTATTCCATAAACCCTAGGTACATATTTATAGTCCAGGGGACTTTCTAATGTGGGCATGCACTAAACCGTGCACGACTAAGATTCTATCTCTAAACTAAAACGGATCTAATATGTTACAGATACACGGGCAATTAAACCCAACAGGCCGATTCATAGAATTCTCCACATATACTTCCTTAAGCCCATCTTGACTGCGGCCCACCTCTGACTCGGTTAAATCTTGGTGATAACAGGTGCACATTGCAATCATAAAGAGATATAAATAAGCACTTCACTACGCTCTTCAACAGTGAATAAGTACTTCGTGAAATATAGCCTAAGAGACCGACACGGTGCACACACTGTCACCTTTACACACGTGGGACAAGGAGTCTCCGGAGATCACATAAGTAAAACCCACTTGACTAGCATAATGACATCTAGATTACAAGCATCATCATATGAATCTCAATCATGTAAGGCAGCTCATGAGATTATTGTATTGAACTACATAGGAGAGAGATGAACCACATAGCTACCGGTACAGCCCCGAGCCTCGATGGAGAACTACTCCCTCCTCATGGGAGCAGCAGCGGTGATGAAGATGGCGGTGGAAATGGCAGCGGTGTCGATGGAGAAGCCTTCCGGGGGCACTTCCCCGCTCCGGCAGAGTGCCGGAACAGAGACTCCTGTCCCCCAGATCTTGGCTTCGCGATGACGGCGGCTCTGGAAGGTTTCTGTGGGTTTCGTCGTATGCCATAGGGTTTTCGCTGCAGGGGCTTTATATAGGCGAAGAGGCGGCGCAGGAGGGTCAACGAGGCGACGAGACCATAGGGTGGCGCGGCCAGGGCCTGGGCCGCGCCACCATGTCATCTGGGCCCACCAGGGCCCCCCTCTGGCGGCTCTCGGGTGTTCCGGATGCTTCCGGGCAAAATAGGAACCCGGGCGTTGATTTCGTCCAATTCCGAGAATATTTCGTTACTAGGATTTCTGAAACCAAAAACAGCGAAAACAGAACCGGCACTTCGGCATCTTGTTAATAGGTTAGTTCCATAAAATGCGTAAATACGACATAAAATGTGCATAAAACATGTAGGTATCATCAATAAAGTGGCATGGAACATAAGAAATCATCGATACGTTGGAGACGTATCAAGTATGCATCTATCTATTTTGTTATGTGATCAAAGTTGAGAGTGTCCACTAGTGAAAGTCTAATCCCTAGGCCTTGTTCCTAAATACTGCTATCGCTGCTTGTTTACTGTTTTACTGCGTTACTACTGCTGCGTTACTACTGCTTGTTTACTTCCCGCAATATTACTACCATCAATCGCACGCCGGTAAGCTATTTTACGGCGCCGTACTACCGCTCATATTCATTCATACCACTTGTATTTCACTATCTCTTCGCCGAACTAGTGCACCTATTAGGTGTGTTGGGGACACAAGAGACTTCTTGCTTTGTGGTTGCGGGGTTGCATGAGAGGGATATCTTTGACCTCTTCCTCCCCGAGTTCGATAAACCTTGGGTGATCCACTTAAGGGAAACTTGCTCGCTGTTCTACAAACCTCTCGCTCTTGGAGGCCCAACACTGTCTACAAGAATAGAAGCACCCGTAGACATCAAGCTATTTTTTGGCGCCGTTGCCGGGGAGGAAAGGTAAAAGGTACTCACACTCCGGATCTCGGCTACTAAGCTATTTTCCGGCGCCATTGTAAGTACTCGAAGCTATTTCCTTTAGATCCTGCAATTGCATCTTTTTGTTTCTTGTTTACACTAGTTAGGCATAATGGAAAACAACAAAAATATGAGAGATCTTTATGAACTTTATCTTGAATTAGGACATGATGTGTTTGAAGAAAGAATTAAGAAACCCATGGAACTTTATATGCATGCTAATGGGAATGTTATTACTATGAATGCTTTGAACACCATTGTTGCTAATGCTATGGAAAATTCTAAGCTTGGGGAAGCTGGTTTTGATGAGCATGATATTTTTAGTCCCCAAAGCATTGAGGAGAAAATTTACTTTGATGATACTTTGCCTCCCATTTATGATGATTATAATGATAGTAGTGTTTTGTTACCACCTGTTATGGAGGATAAATTTGATTATGATTACAATATACCTCCTATATTTGATAGCTACTTTGTTGAATTTGCTCCCACTACAATTAATAAGAATGACTATGCTTATGTTGGGAGTAGTAATTATTTTATGCATGAGACTCATGATAAGAATGCTTTATGTGATAGTTATATTGTTGAGTTTGCTCATGATGCTACTGAAAGTTATTATGAGAGAGGAAAATATGGTTGTAGAAATTTTCATGTTACTAAAACACCTCTCTATGTGCTGAAATTTTTGAAGCTACACTTGTTTTATCTTCCTATGCTTGTTACTTTGCTCTTCATGAACTTGTTTATTTACAAGATTCCTATGCATAGGAAGCATGTTATACTTAAATGTGTTTTGAATTTGCCTCTTGATGCTCTCTTTTGCTTCAACTCTTATTTCTTACGAGTGCATCATTAAAGCTGCCGAGCCCATCTTAATGGCTATAAAGAAAGAACTTCTTGGAAGATAACCCATGTGTTTTTTTTACTACAGTACTTTGTTTTATATTTGTGTCTTGGAAGTTGTTTACTACTGTAGCAACCTCTCCTTATCTTAGTTTTGTTGCATTGTTGTGCCAAGTAAAGTCTCTATGGTAAAGTTGATGCTAGATTTGGATTGCTGCGCAGAAACAGCATTGCTGTCTGTCACGAATCTGGGCCTAATTCTCTGTAGGTAACTCCGAAAATAATGCCAATTTACCTGAGTGATCCTCAGATATGTATGCAACTTTCATTAGTTTTGAGTTTTTCCGTTTGAGCAAGTCTGGTGCCATTTTAAAATTCGTCTTTACGAACTGTTCTGTTTTGACAGATTCTGCCTTTTATTTCGCATTGCCGCTTTTGCTTTGTTGAATGGGTTTCTTTGTTCCATTAACTTTCATAAGTTTTGTGCAATGTCCAGAAGTGTTAAGAATTATTGTGTCACCTCTGAACATGTGAATTTTGATTATGCACTAACCCTCTAATGAGTTTGCTTGAAGTTTGGTGTGGCAGAAGTTTTCAAGGGTCAATAGAAGAGGGTGATATAATGTGATCGAGAAGAGTGAAAGGTCTAAGCTTGGGGATGCCCCGGTGGTTCATCCCTGCATATTTCAAGAAGACTCAAGCATCTAAGCTTGGGGATGCCCAAGGCATCCCCTTCTTCATCGACAACTTATCGAGGTTTCTTCTAGTGAAACTATATTTTTATTCCATCACATCCTATGTATTTTACTTGGAGCGTCCGTGTGCTTTTATTTTTGTTTTTGTTTTGTTATCTTAGTTCTCTCGAATAAGTTCATCCTTGTGTGGGAGAGAGACACGCTCCGCTGGTTCGTATGAACACATGTGTTCTTAGCTCATAATATTCATGGCGAAGTTTCCTCTTCGTTAAATTGTTATATGGTTGGAATTGGAAAATGCTACATGTAGTAATTGCTATAATGTCTTGGGTAATGTGATACTTGGCAATTGTTGTGCTCATGTTTAAGCTCTTGCATCATATACTTTGCACCCATTAATGAAGAAATACATAGAGCTTGCTAAAATTTGGTTTGCATATTTGGTCTCTCTAAAGTCTAGATAATTTCTAGTATTGAGTTTTGAACAACAAGGAAGACGGTATAGAGTCTTATAATGTTTACAATATGTCTTTTATGTGAGTTTTGCTGCACCGGTTCATCCTTGTGTTTGTTTCAAATAAACCTTGCTAGCCTAAACCTTGTATCGAGAGGGAATACTTCTCATGCATCCAAAATCCTTGAGCCAACCACTATGCCAATTGTGTCCACCATACCTACCTACTACATGGTATTTCTCCGCCATTCCAAAGTAAATTGCTTGAGTGCTACCTTTAAACAATTCAAAAGTTATTACCTCTTATTTGTGTCAATGTTTTATAGCTCATGAGGAAGTATGTGGTGTTTATCTTTCAATCTTGTTGGGAAACTTTCACCAATGGACTAGTGGCTTCATCCGCTTATCCAATAACTTTGCAAAAAGAGCTGGCAATGGGATTCCCAGTCCCACATTAATTAACAAAAATAGACACTCCTCCATGGTATGTGATTGTTGGACGGCACCCGAAGGATTCGGTTAGCCATGGCTTGAGAAAGCGAAGGTGGGGAGGAGTGTCATCATAATAAAACTAAAATAAAAAGGCACTCCTTCATGGTATGAGATTGTTGGCAGGCACACGAGGATTCGGTTAGCCATGGTTTGTGAAAGAAAGGTTGGAAGGAGTGCCACACAAAAATAAAAATAAAATGGGAGCCGCTCTTTGAAGGTTTGTCTGGCAAGGGGTTAGAGTGCCCACTGCCATTCGTTGACAACAACAAACACCTCTCAAAACTTTACTTTTATACTCTCTTGATGTTTTCAAAATAAAAGCTCTAGCACAAATATAGCAATCGATGCTTTCCTCTTTGAAGGACCTTTCTTTTACTTTTATTGTTGAGTCGGTTCACCTATCTCTCTCCACCTCAAGAAGCAAACACTTGTGTGAATCTGTGCATTGATTCCTACATACTTGCATATTGCACTTGTTATATTACTTTACATTGACAATATCCATGAGATATACATGTTATAAGTTGAAAGCAACCGCTGAAACTTAATCTTCCCTTGTGTTGCTTCAATACCTTTACTTTGATTTATTGCTTTATGAGTTAACTTTTTTTTTAGATAAAAGGCATGGACTGCCCGACTTTAAATTAATAAAGCCCTCAGGTTCAACAAGGTTAAGAGATACATGCTGCGGCACTACAGCTTCGGCCAAGTTCAAAGCAACAACTAACGCCAAACAGGCGGGGAAACACAAACGGCTACAAGAGCGGAATCAGGCGTCTTGATCAGGCCTTCTTGGGCTAGTTGCGTCGTGCAGCCGCTTTAGTTCTGCCACCGCGTGCTCGAGCCAGGGTCGATCCAGGGGTCTTGCTAGTGGCATCCACATCTGAAGAAACAACATGGTTTTGAAAATAATGTTAGCTGGGTGTTTCATGAATTTTGACTCAATAGTCATCTTGTTTCTAAGAAGCCAAAGAGCCCAGGATTGAGCAATGAACAGCAGCCACACACAGCATCTAAATCTACCCGACAGACTAGAGACGATAGCGAAAAACTGGGCAAAATTAGCGGGGCACCAGCTGCAGCCCAGCAGCTGGCGGGTAACACTCCAGGCAAACACCGCAGTAGAGCACGTGAAGAAAATATGCGACTCATCTTCCGGTCTACCGCACAGCTTACAACATCCATTGCCAGGCCCCTGCCTGGTAGCAATGTTGATGGTTGTGGGTAGCCTGTTGAGAACAAGCTGCCATGCGAAGATCTTGTTTTTAAGCGGGATCCGGGCCGACCACACATCTCGGAAATGAGCAACAGACGCCCCTTGAGCCAGTTTCAGGTACATGGATCGAACCGAGAAGCGCCCAGAAGGTTCCAGAGACCAAGATACCCCATCTTGTCCCTGGGTAAGGTTGATTTGCTCTATGATGCCTCTCAGTTGCTGCCAATCAAGCACCCCTTGAGGGTCAAGAGATCTCCGGAAGGAGAGAGATCCCCTAGCCCCACAGACCTGAGCCACCGTGCTCATCTGAGAGTTGGCAATGTTGAACAGGTTGGGGAATCTATCTTTAAGAGCGATATCGCCAGACCACTTATCCATCCAAAACATAGTCCGCCTGCCATCGCGGATACTGTATCTAGCTCCGAGCTTAAACAGATGCTTGATCTTGTGAAGGCTACGCCAGAATTGGGAACCCCCATGTCCGGTTCCCTCGAAGATGTTGTTAGCGGAGGCATATTTCGCTCTGATGATCTGAGCCCATATAGGGTTTTCCGGTTGAAAAAGCTTCCAAACCCACTTAAGCATCAGCGCCCAATTCATCTTTTTGGAGTTAAGGAGCCCCAGCCCTCCACACTCCTTAGGTCTGCAAACAGCCGGCCAGTTGACCAGGTGGTAACGTCTCTTAGGCCCCGTGCCCTCCCAGTAGAACCTGGCACGATGCGAGTCGAACTTGGCATGAATACCGTCTTGCAGGAGGAACAATCCCATCGCAAATTGGGGCAGGTTGGCGAGGCAGGAATTGGAAAGAATCAGACGCCCCCCTGACGACATGAACTTTCCCCACCAAGGCTCGACCCGGCCTGCCAACTTACGGACTAAAAACAGCCATTGCTCCATAGAGAGTTTCCTATCAGAAATAGGCAGACCCAAGTAAACGAAAGGGAAGGAACCAAGTTTGCAGTTGAGTCTGTCAGCTACTTGCTGTTTCCTGGCCGCGTTAGTCCCCATGACCACTACCTCAGACTTGTGGTAGTTAATCTTCAGCCCAGACATGTCCTCAAAGCACATGAGAAGGAATTTTAAATTGGCAATCTGGGTGTCGTCGTCTTGGATCATAATAAGGGTGTCGTCAGCGTACTGGAGGTGTGTGATCCCGCCCGGAATCAAGTGCGGGACAACTCCCGCTATGTGACCCGCCGCGGCCGCAGACGAGAGAATCTTGGAGAGCGCCTCCGCCATGAAGTTAAAGAGCAGGGGAGAGAGGGGGTCCCCTTGACGCACTCCTCTTTTATTCCTAAAGAACGGACCTACTTCTCCATTGATAGAGATCGCGGTTTGTCCACCCATGACAAGCTGCGAGATGCGATGCACCACTTCCGCGTCAAAGCCCTTCGCTCTCAGCACCTCGAGGAGGAAGGTCCAGTTAACTCGATCATAGGCCTTCTCAAAATCTAGTTTCAGCAGGAGACACCCTTGCCTCCTAACTTTCACCTCATGAACAATCTCATGGAGGGCCAGCACCCCGTCGAGGATAAATCTACCTTTGATAAACGCCGTTTGGTTCGGGCTGATAATGCGGTGAGCAATGGGGTCAAGCTTGGTTGCCAAAGCTTTGGAAATAATCTTGAAAATCACATTGATGAGAGCAATTGGTCTAAATTGCGTGATTTTGTCCGCCCCGGGGACTTTAGGGATGAGCAAGAGAATCCCAAAGTTAAGTCTCGCAATGTCGATCCTCCCCAGGATGAAATCATTGAGAATGTGAAGCACACCCATCTTCACCAAGCCCCAGAATTTCTTGAAGAAAAACACCGGGAACCCATCCGGACCTGGGGCCGTGTCCGATTTCATCTCCATGACAATCGACTCCAACTCCTTCTCGGAGAAGGTACGCATCAGATTCTCATTCTCCTCCTGCGACACTCTAGCCTCAGATCCCCAGGCGTTAGCGCGCAGCCCGCAAATCCTACCCTCCTCCGAGCCGAGCAATTGTCGATAGAACTCGTAAATATGTTGCTGAATGAGACTTTTGTCCGTGATCACCCCTTGATCCGAGACGAGGGACGAGATACAACACTTCCTGCGGCGCCCATTAGCCAACGCGTGGAAGTACTTGGTGTTGGCGTCGCCTTGCAGCACCCAGCGGACTCGGCCCCTTTGTCTCCAATACTCTTCTTCCGCACGGAAAATCTGGAGCAACTGATCCTCCAAATGATAGCGGAGCGCCCATTCCTCTTCGTCAATCCCCACCGCGTCAGCTTTTTCGTCAAGGGTTTTGATTTGGACGAGCAGACCCTGTTTGCAGTCCCTCTCCTCTTTTCCTTTATTAGCTTTCCAGCCTCTGAGATGCTGTCTCAAACCCGTGCTCATGAAATTCCACCAGTCGATAATATCACGCCCACCCACCCTGTTGGATAGCGCCAGCCAGACTGCTTGCAGATTCTCCTGGAAGCCGTGCATCTCTAACCAGCTGGATTCGAAGAAGAATCTGTTGCTCTTGAGCGAGATTCCCTCCCCATAGTCAAAAATGAGCGGGGTGTGGTCCGAGCCGAGACTAGTTTCCGCTGTAACCGCACACAGCGGGAAGTGAAGCTCAAGTTCAGGGGAGAGGAAAACCCGATCCAACACACACCTAACTGGGTTGAGCTGTTTATTGGTCCAAGTGTAACGCGCCCCGGTGCGCGGAATTTCTCGAACACCCCAAGATGCAATGTGTTCATTAAACAGGTCCATCCTAGCCCAATTGATCCTGGAGTTGTCCTTGTCGTGTGCCGCTCTGATCAAGTTGAAGTCCCCTCCCATGATGATAGGCACGTCCGAGGAGCTAACTTTGTTAGATACTTCCTGCAAGAACTCCGCCGAGTGCGAGTGATCGGCCGGCCCATAGATGCCCATGACTCTGCAGCGCAGCCGGTCCACGCGGCAAATGATATCAGTGCAGATAACATAACGACCCCTGTCGATGGCGCCCACCTCGAAGGTGCTGTCACGAAAGCCCAAGAGCATTCCCCCTGAATGACTAGTGGCCGGCAACCAGCACCACACAAACTTGTCCCCAATCTCAAAACTGGTGAGCTCTTGATCCGTGAACTCCTGTCTGATTGTCTCTTGCAAGCAAACAATGTCAATCCGATGCGTACGGAGATAATCCTTAAGCAAAGTCCGGCGTCCCCTAACGCCGAACCCGCGAATGTTCCAGAACAGAGCTCTCATTGGGAAACCACCGTGCGACCCCGTGCTTGGCGGGTTAGGACTCTTCTTGTTATTACTGGAACTTTTTTCTGGATTTTCTTCTTCTTTATAAGTCTTAGCCCCTTAGCACGGCTTCCCCCAGACCCTACTGGGGGAGAGGACGTGGAGTTGGGTTGAATCGGATCTTTGCTCCGCGCGTCCCATTTCTCCTCTTCTTTCTTTTCCAGTTCCTCAGCTGCCGCTCTGTCTCTTGCTAGCGCAAGCTCCGCTTGTGCAAGTTCCCTGGCCCGGATCATAGAAAGAAGAGGTGCAGGATTTCCCGCAGCCGAAGGGAAAACAATACAGCTATCGCGAGCGACCGAAAGTAAAGAGGCATCGGGAATCTCTTGCAAAATCGCGAAGTTCTCGACGGATTTGGACGTACCTGGGGTCTTCTCCGCAGCCCGCTGAATGGCTTTCACCATGATGGGAATCGACGACGAGCCCGCTCCCCTGGCGCTAGTCCTTGCCGCCGCCACCGACGACGCCTTGCTCCTTGGCGCCCTGCTGATCGGCGCCGCCAGTGCCGGCACCACCGTGCCACCAGTGAAGAGTTCGCCCTCCAGCTCCTTTTCCACGATGTGCCGGGACTCCCCACCTTCCTTCGCCAGGCCTGGATCTACTCCCTCAGTGAAGTTAAGTTGTTGTGCGACCATCTTGAGGGCAAGCGAGGGGCGATCCGCATTTGCCTTGCTTCTACGCTCTTTGGAGCGCATGGCCTGTGGATCCGACTCCCACGTCACTGGAGTGGAAATGCCAGCCTCGACGCGATCCTCTTCCGAGAGCTGCTGCGCCTTCCAGAGAGACGGACGGCTCTTCACCGAGTCAGCTCCCTCCAGCGGAGACTCTTGGAAAGAAACAAGCGAAGGAGACATCTGATCCCCACCAGATGAGACCCTTTCCCCTGAAGGATCTGGCAGAGCCTTGGCCGGTTGCAGGATCTCCGCAAGCACGGGGAAGATATCCCCTCTCTCGGTCAGATTGGACCCATATTGCGAGAACGCCGTGGTTGGGAGCCTTGGACCATTGTCCACTGGTTTCTCTTGAGCAGCATAGGCGGGAACGGACTTGCGTTGTGGCACCGACGAGGAGCCCCCCTTGCCCTTGGCCGGGCTCGCGTCTTTCTTATGCTTGCCCCTGCGGCCGTTCCAACCCTCCCCTCCCCTTCCGATTCCTCCAGCTCTTCCTCTCCTTCATCCGTCAACTTCCTCTGTGGAGGTGGTGGAGGATCCGAGAATTCCTCCCGCTCCCCGTCTTCTCTGACGATGCGGACCTTGAAACCCTGAGAGTTAACAAAGAGGATAAAGAACCGCGGGAGCTGCACCGGGGCCCTGCACCCGATCCGCACCCTGACGGGGTCCAAGGGTGAATCCAGCGAACTCTCATCAACAACAATGGGACGTCCCAGTTCCCTGGTTGCCAGCAAAATACGGACAGCCTGACGGAAAGGTGGCGGCACGTCGAAAAGCTTGATCCAACACTCCTCCAACTGCTCCACTGCCGCGGGGTCCCCAGCGTTAGAGGTGACGATGATGTGCAGCTTAGATGTTGGCAGCGTGAGGCCCCCGCCCCTGATGGCCATGCGCAAGCTCTCTTTGGAAGGGAAGAACAAGGCAAAGTCAGTCTGGTTGATCTGCCGCACACGCCACTCCCAATCCTCCTCCACAAGGTCCTTGAGCTCATCCTCAAATTGTTCAGCAGAGAGTTGACCTTCTTCAAGAATCACCATGGCCGCATTAGGTGCCGGCGGAAGTAGCTCTTCTTCTGGGACCTCACAGCAAGTGAAGCCTCTGCCATCCACACCTAAACCCGCCCAGAAGGGCTCTGAGGCCTTAGACAGGGACGCACACATCGCTGACAGATGTCCCACCTTGTTGCACTTGACACAGAATGGGTCATCCTTGCACTCCGCTTGGACGTGCCCAGGTTTCCCACAGTGATAGCAGACGATGTGAGCTGCATCGCAGCTCGAAGGTGCCCCTCCCTCCGCAGATGCGCGTCCCTGGGTTGCACGCTCCCCTTGCGTGGCGCCCAGGGGTCTTGGAGCTCCCCGCCCCGGATCCCGCCCCCGCGGAACCGGAGGGGGAGGTGGGTGAGGCCTCCGCGTCTCCCGCCCCCTGCGCTCCCTCATCCTTCCTTCATCCTCACGTCGCCGAAGCGCCTCGTTGTCCCTCTGAAATTGTTGGCGACGATGTTCTTCCTGCTCGCGCTCCAGCCTTTGACGCAGATCTCGCTCTCTCCGCCGTCCATCTTCCCCGTTGTACTGGTCGAAGGACCGCTTCCCCCTCCTCTCCCTGTCCATCCTCAGAAGCTTGAGGACAGGGGCAGACGAGCCACTCGCACCCTCAGCGACGAGCCGCTTTGCGTGGCGTCGGTGTCGCTGGATATCTCTGGTGGCGGCTGGAAACCCTAGCTCCCAATCTAGGGTTCCGACCGGTAGCCAACGCCACTTATGTACCCTTTGAGGAGGGGTAAAAGCGTCCTCCCCCTGATAGACTCACCAGCCTCCATCTGGACCGTAGAAGATTGCCCCTGGGCCACGTGTCCCTCATCCGGTGGTTCCTCCCTAACCCAGGCCGAAGAAGCCGGTCCAGCCCAACCAGGCCCCGCAGAAGGAGGCCCAACACAACCAGGCCCCAGCAACGGTGGGCCGGCCCATCCAGCCCCGATGCACGCGTCACCGTGCTCCTCCCCAGGAAACCCTAGGGACTCCAGCGCCCGCGCCCGAGGCGGCGCCGCCGCCGGCCGGAGAGAGACCTGGATCTCGCCGACGAGGACCGCAGGCGGAGCGCCCGACCGCTCCTCCTGAACCTGAGAGCCCACCTGTCCCCCGCCGCCGCCCGGCCGCAGCAGCGAGGGGAAGTCCACTTCCGAATCCAGCCGCATCGACAGACTCCGCCGCACCGTGGGTCGCAGATCCGGCGCCTCCACCACCAGGCTCTGCGGAGACGAACCATCCTCAGCGGCCCCCTCGAACGCCCGAGCTAGGAAATCACCGAGGCACGAAGACGACGGCCGCGCCCCGGTCCCTGCTTCCCCAGAGATTTCCTCCCCCAAAACCAGCTCCACGGATTCGTCCTCCCCGATCTCGCCCAAGATCTAGAAGGGATTGCTCGCCGCACGCCACTGCGCCCCCCGGCGACCGGCGTTGAGCTTCCTGCGCCCGTGCGACGCACGCGGAGGGGGAACCCTCTCCCCGCTCCGGACGCCCACCCGATCGCCTCCGGAGTCGCCTGGCTCCCTGCGCTCCGTGAGACACATCGCTCCTGATTTTGCTCTTATGAGTTAACTCTTATGCAAGACTTATTGATGCTTGTCTTGAAGTACTATTCATGAAAAGTCTTTGCTTTATGATTCACTTGTTTACTCATGTCATTACCATTGTTTTGATCGCTGCATTAGTTACATATGTTTACAAATAGTATGATCAAGGTTATGATGGCATGTCACTTCAGAAATTATCTTTGTTATCGTTTTACTCGCTCGGACGAGCAGGAACTAAGCTTGAGGATGCTGATACGTCTCCGACGTATCGATAATTTCTTATGTTCCATGCTACTTTATTGATGATACCTACATGTTTTATACACATTATATGTCATATTTATGCGTTTTCCGGAACTAACCTATTAACGAGATGCCGAAGTGCCAGTTCTCGTTTTCTCGCTGTTTTTGGTTTCAGAAATCCTAGTAACGAAATATTCTCGGAATTGGACGAAATCAACGCCCAGGTTCCTATTTTGCCCGGAAGCATCCAGAACACCCGAGAGCCGCCAGAGGGGGGCCCTGTGGGCCCCAGACGACAGGGTGGCGCGGCCAGGGCTGGGCCCGCGCCCCCCTAGTGTGTCGTCGCCTCGTCGACCCTCCGACTCCGCCTCTTCGCCTATTTAAAGGTCCCTGGCCTAAAACCTCGATACGAACAAGCCACGGTACGCGAAACCTTCCAGAGCCGCCGCCATCGCGAAGCCAAGATCTGGGGGACAGGATTCTCTGTTCCGGCACGCCGCCGGGACGGGGAAGTGCCCCCGGAAGGCTTCTCCATCGACACCACTGCCATCTCCACCGCCATCTTCATCAACGCTGCTGCTCCCATGAGGACGGAGTAGTTCTCCATTGAGGCTCGGCGCTGTACCGGTAGCTATGTGGTTCATCTCTCTCCTATGTAGTTCAATACAATAATCTCATGAGCTGCCTTACATGATTGAGATTCA
This sequence comes from Lolium rigidum, assembly GCF_022539505.1. Classification (NCBI taxonomy): domain Eukaryota; kingdom Viridiplantae; phylum Streptophyta; class Magnoliopsida; order Poales; family Poaceae; genus Lolium; species Lolium rigidum. The sequence continues at coordinate 154,458,119 of NC_061510.1, read as the reverse complement.
TATGATGATGCTTGTAATCTAGATGTCATTATGCTAGTCAAGTGGGTTTTACTTATGTGATCTCCGGAGACTCCTTGTCCCACGTGTGTAAAGGTGACAAGTGTGTGCACCGTGTGGGTCTCTTAGGCTATATTTCACGTAATACTTATTCACTGTTATGAATGGCATAGTGAAGTGCTTATTTATATCCCTTTATGATTGCAATGTGTTTTGTATCACAATTTATCCATGTGCTACTCTATGATGGTATTGATGTGATCTATTCCTCCTACATGGTGTGAAGGTGACAGTGTGCATGCTAAGTTAGTACTTGGTTTAGTCATGTCGATCTTTCATGCACTCTAAGGTTATTTAAATATGAACATTGAATTGTGGAGCTTGTTAACTCCGGCATTGAGGGTTCGTGTAATCCTACGCAATGTGTTCATCATCCAACAAGAGAGTGTAGAGTATGCATCTATCTATTCTCGTTATGTGATCAAAGTTGAGAGTGTCCACTAGTGAAAGTCTAATCCCTAGGCCTTGTTCCTAAATATCGCTATCGCTGCTTGTTTACTATTTTATCGCGTTACTACTCGCTGCGTTACTACTGCTTGTTTACTTCCCGCAATATTACTACCATCAACTGCACGCCAAGAAGCTATTTTTTGGCGCCGTACTACTGCTCATATTCATTCATACCACTTGTATTTCACTATCTCTTCGCCGAACTAGTGCACCTATTAGGTGTGTTGGGGACACAAGAGACTTCTTGCTTTGTGGTTGCAGGGTTGCATGAGAGGGATATCTTTAACCTCTTCCTCCCTGAGTTCGATAAACCTTGGGTGATCCACTTAAGGGAAACTTGCTGCTGTTCTACAAACCTCTTCTCTTGGAGGCCCAACACTGTCTACAAGAATAGAAGCACCCGTAGACATCAATAACTCATATGCTTTATTACTACCGTTGACAAAATTGTTTCATGTTTTCAAAATAAAAGCTCTAGCACAAATATAGCAATCGATGCTTTCCTCTTTGAAGGACCTTTCTTTTACTTTTATTGTTGAGTCGGCTTACCTATCTCTCTCCACCTTAAGAAGCAAACACTTGTGTGAACTGTGCATTGATTCCTACATACTTGCATATTGCACTTGTTATATTACTCTATGTTGACACTATCCATGAGATATACATGTTATAAGTTGAAAGCAACCGCTGAAACTTAATCTTCCTTTGTGTTGCTTCAATACCTTTACTTTGATTTATTGCTTTATGAGTTAACACTTATGCAAGACTTATTGATGCTTGTCTTGAAGTACTATTCATGAAAAGTCTTTGCTTTATGATTCACTTGTTTACTCATGTCATTACCATTGTTTTGATCGCTGCATTCATTACATATGTTTACAAATAGTATGATCAAGATTATGATGGCATGTCACTTCAGAAATTATCTTTGTTATCATTTTACCTGCTCGGGACGAGCAGAACTAAGCTTGGGGATGCTGATACGTCTCCAACGTATCGATAATTTCTTATGTTCCATGCTACATTATTGATGATATCTACATGTTTTATGCACATTTTATGTCGTATTTACGCATTTTCTGGAACTAACCTATTAACAAGATGCCGAAGAGCCAGTTGCTGTTTTCTGCTGTTTTTGGTTTCAGAAATCTTAGTAAGGAAATATTCTCGGAATTGGACGAAATCAACGCCCAGGGTCCTATTTTTGCACGAAGCTTGCAGAAGCGTGAAGAGGGAAGGAAGTGGGGCCACGAGGCGCCGCCACACTAGGGCGGCGCGGCCCAGCCCTTGGTCGCGCCGACCTGGCGTGTGGGGCCCTCGTGTGGCCCCCCGCGTTGCCCTTTCGCCTACTTAAAGCCTCCGTCGCGAAACCCCCAGTACCGAGAGCCACGATACGGAAAACCTTCCAGAGACGCCGCCGCCGCGAATCCCATCTCGGGGGATTCGGGAGATCGCCTCCGGCACCCTGCCGGAGAGGGGATTCATCTCCCGGAGGACTCTTCATCGCCATGATCGCCTCCGGAGTGATGAGTGAGTAGTTCACCCCCGGACTATGGGTCCATAGCAGTAGCTAGATGGTCGTCTTCTCCTAATTGTGCTTCATTGTTGGATCTTGTGAGCTGCCTAACATGATCAAGATCATCTATCTGTAATACTATATGTTGTGTTTGTCGGGATCCAATGGATAGAGAATACTATGTTATGGTGATTATCAATCTATTGTTTATGTGTTGTTTATGATCTTGCATGCTCTCCGTTATTAGTAGAGGCTCTGGCCAAGTTTTTGCTCTTAACTCCAAGAGGGAGTATTTATGCTCGATAGTGGGTTCTTGCCTTCATTGATACCTGGGATCGTGACAGTAGGTTCTGTCAACACCCGGATTTTTAAGTCCAGATGCCTATCATGTCATTCATCGCAATCCCAGGAATAGTGTTGTTGCGAGACATAACAGTTGAATACCATAGAGTCATCATTTATTACAACACATAAAGTCTTACACCACATATTACATTATTCAAGATTACACAAATAGTTGATCTAAACGATCAACGAACATAGATAACTAGCGGAAGCGTCGTAGTAGGTGGAACTATCTATCCACGAGCCAACGCTTGACGTTAGAAGCATCCTAGTTCCGGTAGACGTCTTGTTGACCGTCATCCTCGTACTCGGGGCTCCTCTTCAAAGTCCGGCATTGGAATAGCCGAGGACACAGCCATGAGTACTACAGTACTCGCAAACTAACACTAATGTAAGTAATTATCAATATTAATGGTTACTAAGCTCTAGGTTCATTTGCATAAAGCCAAGTTTATTTTGTAAGTATTTAGTAAAGATGCTTGAATCTCTAGACTAACTCAAGTGGGAACATTAGTGTCATTCCCACCACCTCAGTGGTGTATTTCAACAAGTCAAGTCACCGTTCAAGAATCATCATTCCTTTGTAAGACAAGTTCTGACAACGGAACAAGTATGGCCTTTCCAATCGTCCGTAACCGTGGACACGGCTATTCGAATAGGTTTAACACTCGCAGAGGTTGCACACTTGTGCCACAACATTTGATTACATCCGTCGAGACAACTCCGAATAATCGTAACTCAGTACGCGGATCATCAACCCTAACCTTTCATTTACACCCCCTAGTATAGGCACCTCTCCCCATGAGCTTGGCCTCCCGGTGAAAACCAACTGTTAACCCGGGAACTGCACAGGGCTTGGGCCGGACAATTCACCTCATTCACGTCATTTCACATTTCTCGGAGGCAGCCTCGGCGTAACCCCTATATATGACGCTTGTTTAGAGGGAACCCATACTAAGACATATAAACTTCTAGTTAGACCCTACCCATAATCAGGTATTGTGGGGGTACTTGTATATTGGAAAGGTATCGCATCCAACCATCATCAGTTTTTAATCAAAAATCACCATCTTCTCTTGGTCATATTCACCTTCACTATTTCTTTCATAATTTCACCATAATGTTCCCATCTAGAGTAGTCAATTTTATTTATTTTGCAATAGCATCTAATCATGAGGGGGGGTTCTATCTAGCTTGATTTGCTTATGCTAACCTTGACAATCTTATTCTATTCTAAACCAAGTGAATCATAAATCAAAAGCGCTTTGAAGTACGATACTTTAGAATAAAACAAAGTAAAAACATGGGATAGGATCCTTAAGCATAAAGTAATATGTAATGATGCCTTGCTCATGAAGAGCTTTGCATTAAGGTGGCTTGCAAGAGTATTAGCTTTCCTTGGTTGGGGTAGGAGTCAAAGTTTTCCTCCTCCTCCTGGTTGTAGCCTTCCTCCTCCGGGTACTCCTCGAGACTAGCGTCTATATACGAATACAAGTATAACGATCACTACACACAATTAAGTGCTAAGCTAAGCACACACCAAATTACACACAAGTATATGCTAACATCACACTTTATTAGAAAGGTGATTTAATTCCTTGTTTTAAAGAAAAATAATTTCCTCTCATTATAATTATTTATTAAGATTTCTCTTAAATGTTTTGGGAGGAGATAAATCCTTCTCATTGAATTTTATTAAGATTTAATCTCTTCAAATAATAATAGGGTATGAGTGTTAGTTGACCAAGGTCAACACTTCATATCTATTATTTGAGAGTGAAATTTAAAGGAGGTGCTACACCTCATGTATTTTAATATCAACATGCTCATAATTTAATATCTCTAAATAATCAAGTATGAGGTTTATTAGACCAAAGTCAGTACCTCTATTTGAATTACTTGAGATCACAATTTAATGAGAGAATAGCTCTCATACTATTTTATAATTAATTTAAAGTAGTTTAAATGAACTAGAAATGGCTACATAGCCATTATTTCATTCTAGTCCATGATCATGCAAAACAACTACACTATATTTCTGCATAAACAATTAGAGGATATCCATTGTAATTTATGAGAGTTGGAATTAGCTTAAAATCATTTATAGATAATTTTTAATATTTATTTGAAGTTGGAAAAGGCTCTGCCTTGTTATTTTTATCATTTAAATTCTACAAATAATTTGGAGGTGAGGCTAGTGGCATTGTTTAGATAATTTCCTAAGCTTTCCAAAGATATAAAATTTACTAAATTTGGTTCAGTGGATTTTGTTGTATTTAATTTTGAAAAAGCATCTGCAAGCATATTCGAAATAAACAGAAAAATAGGATTTGAATTAAATGGGCTTGGCGGGAAGGCTAGATGGGCTACACGGTGAAAAAGAAGTGGGCCGGCCCAGCAGCGTGTCGCCCACGCGCGGGCCGCCTGACATGGTGGGCTCCACCAGTCAGTCCCTCATAAAACCCGAAACGGTATGGATGAAGGGGGTGCGTTGGATCAGAACGCGATCGTGCGGTGCACGATCGTCGTCTTCTCCGGCGAGAGGCCGAGTGTCTGGCGGCGAGCCTAGGGGGTCGGAGGGCGTACCGGTGCTCCCGCGAGGTTCTGGAGGGTGCGTGGCGGTGTTGTCGACGGTGAGGAAGCTCCTGGTAGCAGTGGCGAGGCTCGGGGCGGCGTGAATCGACGACGGCGATCTGCGGGCTCCGGCGGCTTCAAGCTCCAAATTCCGGCGACTCCGGCGACGATTGGGTGTATGGTTTGGTCGAGGAGAAGCAGTGAGGTGAGGCGATCGTGGTGGTGTGAAGGAGAAGGCCGCGGGAGGTCCCTATTTATAGAGGGGAGATGGTGCCGTGGGTGCTGTGAGTGGTCGTCGACGGCATGGCCTCTCCGGCGCTCCAAAGGGCAAGGCGAGGACAGCACTCGATTGGCGATGGCATGGCGAGGCTCTGGGTACAGCGAAAGCGTCCTGGGAGCGACGGGACGGCTCGAGCGCTTGATGATCATGCGACGGTACCCGCGGCATGGTTCCGACGATGGCGACGGCGACAGGTCTTCCGGCGATGCTCGAGCATGTCTAGCGCGTAGAGGGGATGGTGGTGATGCTTGACGTAGGGGGTAGGCTTGCAGGCGAGGACTACGGCGACGGTGCGACGCCATGCTCTGGCGCGGCCAGTGCGCGCTCACCGCGTGCACTGGCATGCCGTGGCATGTCCTGGGCGCGCATGGGCACGCTTGGTGCAGCCAATGCCGTGCCTTGGCGACCTTGGGCCGTGCTGTGTGATGATCATTATGTACTGGGCTACCTCCTAGACATGGTGAGGGGGAAAGAATCGAGCCAGAGAGAGAGATGGCATGGTGGCCGGCATGAGCTTGCCATTGGTGAGTTTGGGTTCCTCCATGCCTCCACTTGCACAAGCTAGTACTGGAAATGATGGAGAGGTACTCCAGGTGCAATGATCAACAAGATTCACCCAGGGTTCACTCTAAAAACTGTTGGACTAAAATCAAATTTGATCAAATCTGTTTTGTGCCTGCCAGGTGTTTGACAGAATGGTCGCAAGAGAAAAATATTTGAATTTTTGAAATCTTTTTGGTGGAGCTCATTGATATAATAATTGTGATCTAATGATGGTGGTGGTGGTCATTTTAGTGATGGTTTGCAAGGTTTCCAAAAAGTGCTCATCTTCACTTTACTCTCATATAGCATTTTGTTTTATTTACTCAAGTCAAACTAAGCAGAGTCAACCCTGGTGGTCAACCACAAAGTTGCTCCTCTTGACATGCTCTTGGATGAGGTGGAAAGAATTAGAGGGGTTTAGTTTAAGAATTCTCCAAACCAGGGGTGTAAAGAGGGCAACATTTTATAATTGGCCAAATTGACCATTATCATATGTATGTCCAATTTGAATTTTTCTTTGATTTGAATCTAGTTTCTTCTATGCATTTAGGTTTGTTTTTGTTATATAAGTGTTTTACAAGCATTGGATCAAGCCTTGGTGGCCTTAGTTGAAGATTTGAATTATTGGTCTAAGGTGTATGTGAGGGTTTTTGTTTATTTGGCATTTCTTGAATTTTTCTCAACTTGAGATGAGATGATCATGGTTTAGGGTTTAAGTGCCATTGATCCATACTACTACACTCATCATGGCAAAAGCACACCAAAAACACATACTATGCATGCAACTATATATAGCACTATATGAGTAAATAAAGTTTTTGTTTGTTGTCAAAAATTGAGTATTTGAACATTCCTCTTTCTTTATTAATTGATAAAAACTTGAGGTGTTACAAACCCTTCCCCCTTACAAAAGATCTCGTCCCGAGATCTCAAAGAAAACTAGGTACTAAAGAGATTGGGGTACTCAGTCTTCATGAAGTCTTCCCTTTCCCAGGTAGCTTCTTCTTCGGTGTGATTACTCCATTGGACTTTCAGAAATTTGATACTCCGGGTGCGAGTAGTTCTGAAAGCTTCCTCCAGGATGCGAATTGGTACTTCTCTGTATGTCAGATCTGAGTTGATGTCCACAGATCTGTGATCAATGTTCTTGAAGACCTCGGTCTTTTCTGGTACTTCCAAGCATTTGCGAAGCAGTGAGATGTGAAACACATTGTGTACCGCTGCCATTTCTTCCGGTAATTCCAGTTGGTAAGATACCTCTCCCCGGCGACTAAGAACTTTGAAGGGTCCAACATAGCGGGGTGCAAGCTTTCCCCTAAGCTGGAATCTCTGCATTCCTTTAAGAGGGGATACTTTGAGATACACAAAGTCTCCGATCTCGAAGGTCATTTCCCGGCGTCTTTTGTCGGCGTAACTCTTCTCGCTCCGGACCGGGCTGTCTTCGAGTACTCCCGGATCTTGTGTACCTTTTCTTCGGCTTCTCGGAGAACGTCTGGTCCAAACACTTGGCTCTCTCCGACTTCCGACCAATTCAGAGGAGTACGGCACTTTCTTCCGTACAATGCTTCAAAGGGGGCCATCTGCAAGCCGGCTCGGTAGCCGTTGTTGTACGAAAACTCGGCGTAAGGCAGGCAATCTTCCCACTTGGATCCATACTCTAGTACACATGCTCTCAACATATCTTCAAGGATTTGATTGACTCGTTCGATCTGTCCATCTGTCTGCGGGTGGTATGCTGTGCTAAAGTTCAGGCGGGTGCCGAGCCCTTCATGTACCTTCTGCCAGAATCTCGAGGTGAATTGAGATCCTCTATCTGACACGATTGACTTCGGGGTTCCGTGCAGTGTGACTATTCGGGAGATGTACAATTCTGCCAGCTTGGGTCCTTGGTAGGTGGTCTTGACGGGGATGAAATGGGCGACTTTGGTCAACCTGTCAACCACTACCCAGATAGAATCATTTCCTTTGCTAGACTTGGGCAGTCCGGTGATGAAGTCCATTCCTACCAAATCCCACTTCCATTCGGGAATCTGCAGGGGCTGTAGTAGTCCTGCGGGTCGTTGATGCTCGGCCTTGACTCTTTGGCAGATGTCACACTTGGCGATGTAGCTCCCGATTTCTCGCTTCATTCCATGCCACCAGAACTGTTCCTTCAGGTCCTGGTACATCTTGGTACCACCGGGGTGAATGGAATAAAGAGTGTCATGGGCTTCCTTCAGGATGACCTGCTTTAGCTCAGAATCTGACGGCACGCACAAGCGTCCGTTGTACCAAAGTACTCCTTCTTCATCTACGGTGAATCCAGGTGCCTTTCCTGCAGCTATCTGGTTCTTGATTCCGTCGATGCTAGCATTCCCTTTCTATGCTTCCTTGATTTGACTAACCAAGGTAGGTTGTAACTCTATGCTGGCGAGATAACCTTCGCTAACCAGCTCCAGTCTAAACTGTTCAAACTCTTGGTACAAGCTAGGTTGCTCTTCCGCGATCATGGAGTTGAGCTGACATGGTTGTCGGCTCAAAGCATCGGCTACCACATTGGCCTTTCCGGGGTGGTAATGAATCTCTAGGTCGTAATCCTTGATCAACTCGATCCATCTTCTTTGCCTCATGTTCAGTTCCTTCTGAGTGAAGATATACTTCAAACTCTTGTGATCCGAGTAAATCTCGCATCGATTACCCATGAGGTAATGACGCCAAACCTTCAAAGCTAACACAACTGCTGCGAGCTCTAAGTCGTGAGTTGGGTAATTCTGCTCATGCTGCTTCAGTTGTCGTGACAGGTACGATATCACTTTCCCTCCTTGCATCAGCACACATCCAAGACCAATCTTGGAGGCGTCGCAGTAAACGTCAAAAGGCTTGGTGATGTCTGGCATGATTAGTATTGGGGCTGTCGTCAGTCTTGCCTTGAGTTTCTGGAAGCTCTCTTCACATTTGTCCGTCCAGTCAAACTTCTTGTCCTTCTTCAACAGTTGGGTCATGGGTCTTGCTATGCTCGAGAATCCTTCAACGAATCGGCGGTAGTAGCCCGCCAATCCAAGAAAAGCACGGACTTCGGTCTGAGTGGTTGGGACCTTGCATTCTGCAACGGTCTTGATCTTTGCGGGGTCCACGGCAATTCCTTCTGCAGACAAGATGTGTCCCAGGAATCCTACTTCTTTCAACCAGAACTCGCACTTGCTGAACTTGGCGTACAACTTGTGCTGTCTAAGGGTTTCTAGGATTATCTCCAGGTGTTGCTCATGTTCCTCTTCGGTCTTGGAGTAGATTAGGATGTCGTCGATGAAAACAACGACAAACTTGTCCAAAAAGTTCATGAAGATCTTGTTCATGAGATTCATGAAGTATGCCGGGGCATTGGTCAATCCAAATGACATTACATTGTACTCATACAATCCATATCTGGTGGTGAAGGCAGTTTTGGGGATGTCCGATGCACGGATCTTCAGCTGATGGTACCCTGTCCTAAGATCAATCTTCGAGAACACGGTGGCACCGGTCAACTGGTCAAACAGGTCTTCTATTTTGGGCAAAGGATACTTGTTCTTGATGGTGACATCATTGAGCTTACAGTAATCCGTACATAAACGAATCGTACCATCCTTCTTGTCCACAAACAAGACTGGGGACCTCCAGGGTGATGCACTTGGTCTAATCAGACCTTTGGCTAAGAGTTCGTCCAGCTGCTTCTTCAGTTCCACTAACTCTGCTGGGTTCATGCTGTAAGCTCTCTGGGCTATGGGTCCGGTTCCGGGGATTAACTCAATGATAAACTCGATATCCCGATCCGGAGGCATACCGGGTAAACCATCAGGAAACACATCAGGGTATCTACAGACGACCCTAATCTGATCCAAGGTGGGTTGGGCTTGACTCTGGTTACAAGTGAAATTTCTAGGTAGCCTTTCCGATATGTGCTCCACTAGTACTCCGGTGCTACTAGTCATGGTGATGGCCTTCTTGGCACAATCAATCAGTCCTTGATGTTTGGACATCCAATCCATACCCAGTACTACTTCCAAACCCTTTGTTCCCAGAACAATCAAATTTGCATAAAATTCTATATCATGTATGATGATGGGCACATCTTTGCAAATTTTTCTAGCTTTGGTTGTGGATCCAGGTATTTGAACTATCATGACATGCTTCAAACTGATGGGTTGAATCTTACTAGTGCATGCAAAATCTTCGGTGACAAAAGAATGCGATGCTCCGGAATCAAACAACACTCTTGCTGGTACGGAGTTAACAGAGAACATACCCAGCACAACATCCGGAGCTTCACGAGCTTCTTCCGCACTCATGTGAAAGAGGCGGCCGCCGCGGTTGTTGGGGTTGTTGGGGGCGAACTTTTTGCCGGTGGAGACGCGGCGTTGCTGCTGGGCGAGGTGCAGCGGTGTTGGCGGCGATCTTGGCGAGTCTCTTGGGGCACTCATTGGAAAAGTGTCCCACTACACCACACTCGTAGCAGGTGATGGTGGACTTGTCCTTGGGGGTAACCGGAACAGCCGTTGCTCCCGGTCCTTGGTGCGGTGTTGGTGTTGTTGTTGTTGGCGGGGGCTCTCATCGGAGCGCGGTTGAAGTTGGTGTTGTGGTGGACGTAGTTGTTGTTGCCGTGGTTGTTGTTGTGGTGGCCTCCTGGCCTGGAGTTTCCTCCGCTCCGGTGTTGAAAACCGGGGCGTGACATCGGGGTTGGTGGCTTGTTGCTTCTGGGAGGGAATCCTCCGCTTGAGTTGGGGCGATACCTTGAGGTATTGCTGGGCCCACTCTGTTGCATCATCCTGCGCTTGCGGTTCTCGTTGGCCTGGTTCAGCTTGCCCTCCATCTGGATGGCGGAGTCAACAAGGGCTTCAAGGTCAGCGAATGGAATGTTGACCAGCACGGTCTGCATCTCATCATGCAGTCCGTTCAGGAACCTCTCCTTCCTCTTGTCGGTGGTGTCCGTCTCATCAGGTGCGTACCTCGACAAGGTGAGAAACTTGTCACGGTACTCCACTACTGTCATCCTCCCCTGCTTGAGTTCGCGGAACTCGTCCCGCATCTTCTTGATCAGGCCCTGAGGCACATGGTACTTGCTGAACTTGAGCTTGAAGTCAGCCCAAGTCATCATTTGCCCTGCGTTCAACGCGCGGGCACTCGTCCACCAGGCTCTTGCTGGTCCTGCTAGGTAGTGCGTAGCAAACAGAACTTTCTCATTCTCATCCACTCCAGCTACTTCCAAGTTGTTTTCCATTGTTTGCAGCCAATCATCTGCATCTAAGGGCTCTTCCGTCTTGCTGAAAACAGGTGGGTTGGTATTTTGGAAATTCTTGAGTTTGGACCCTGGATGGTCATGGTGTCCATGGCCCTGCTGGTTGTTGGCTAGTTGCTGCAGTGCTACTAGGCTGGCTTGACGTTCAGCTCGGTCAGTCTCCCTGTCTGCCATCAGGGTCTGCAGTAGTTGCATCATAGCCTCAGAGTTCGCGTTGCGATGAGCCATCTGAATATGTAGATAGATTATGAGATAAGAGGGAATTTTCTATGGCTTATTTTGGGCTTAAATTAAAAACTCGAGTTCTTAGATATATTGAAAATTAAACACACTTTTATTTTATTCATGATGGAAACATTACAAGCTTACACATAGGAGGGTTTGAAGAACCCTTTCAACAAACTACGATACAGTGGGACCAATACAACTTACACCTACGCAAGGTGCACAAGTGAAACTAAGCTTCATCGACACGGATCGGGACGGTGTCATCCATCCCGGCTGTCAGGTGCTCATGGCCATCCTCGTAAGGGTAGTAGGCCAGGTCATCATCATCCTCTTCATAGTCGTTGTCATTGCTCACATAGGAGTAGCCATCCCCTTGGATGTCTTCCCCCTCTCCTTCGCTCTCGAGGGCCTTGAGCTGGTCCTCCTGAGTCTTGATGGTCTCCTTGAGGTTGGCGATCTGGTCGCGGAGGCGGGAGATCTTGTAGTCCTTCTTCGCGTTCTCACGGCGAAGGGTCTTGCGTTCTGCGGCGATGATCTTGGTGATCTCGTCCTTCTGAGCCATCTGGTGGTAGGCGAAGTTGGCGAGGGCGCGAGCGTTGTCGAGCTGGACGTAGGTCTCGCACAGCATGTAGTCGGTGTGGTCCACGTGGGACTTCAGCTCTGGGTGGGGCGAGAGGTCCATCGGTGCCCCCATGGAGTCGTGCCTTGCCATGTGGAAGTAGCGGGTTCCCCGGATTCGGGGCAGCTCCAGCCCGCACAGACGGGCTAGTGCTTCCTTCATGGCCCGAGCAAGGCCGTCCAGCCAGCTGTTCTCTAGGACGGAGAACTGGATCCTGCTGGTCGGGGGTGACTCAGATGTTCCGCGGAGGTCGGCGCAGACGATCCACTGCATCTGTCCTCCGAGCTGGTTGGTGACCCGTCCCCCGAAAAACTCCGGGAAGGGGCGTCCGAGGAACTGGGAAAGCTCAGTCAGGTCCTCCTCGAAGATGAGGCCTCCTGCGTTGCCTAGGCGGTAAGACTCTGTCTGGGCGAAATGCTCCATCTGTAGAGACATGGATGAGTAAGTTAGAGAAGTGCAAGTGTTCAACTTTTAATTTTATTGTAAGAAGAAAACATGAACTTGTTATTTTGCAAAAGATCTCAAAGGTAAGAGTGTGAGTAGGTTTTCATAACTATTTCTTTCATTAATTTTGAATCTATGTGTTTCAATCGTCCATTCTAAACTAGGGGCTTCTAAGGTCAAACAATGGCTCTGATACCAACTTGTCAACACCCGGATTTTTAAGTCCAGATGCCTATCATGTCATTCATCGCAATCCCAGGAATAGTGTTGTTGCGAGACATAACAGTTGAATACCATAGAGTCATCATTTATTACAACACATAAAGTCTTACACCACATATTACATTATTCAAGATTACACAAATAGTTGATCTAAACGATCAACGAACATAGATAACTAGCGGAAGCGTCGTAGTAGGTGGAACTATCTATCCACAGGCCAACGCTTGACGTTAGAAGCATCCTAGTTCTGGTAGACGTCTTGTTGACCGTCATCCTCGTACTGGGGCTCCTCTTCAAAGTCTGGCATTGGAATAGCCAGGGACACAGCCATGAGTACTTAAGTACTCGCAAACTAACACTAATGTAAGTAATTATCAATATTAATGGTTACTAAGCTCTAGGTTCATTTGCATAAAGCCAAGTTTATTTTGTAAGTATTTAGTAAAGATGCTTGAATCTCTAGACTAACTCAAGTGGGAACATTAGTGTCATTCCCACCACCTCAGTGGTGTATTTCAACAAGTCAAGTCACCGTTCAAGAATCATCATTCCTTTGTAAGACAAGTTCTGACAACGGAACAGTATGGCCTTTCCAATCGTCCGTAACCGTGGACACGGCTATTCGAATAGGTTTAACACTCGCGAGAGGTTGCACACTTGTGCCACAACATTTGATTACATCCGTCGGAGACAACTCTGAATAATCGTAACTCAAGACGCGGATCATCAACCCTAACCTTTCATTTACACCCCCTAGTATAGGCACCTCTCCCCATGAGCTTGGCCTCCCGGTGAAAACCAACTGTTAACCCGGAACCGCACGGGGCTTGGGCCGGACAATTCACCTCATTCACGTCATTTCACATTTCTCGGAGGCAGCCTCGGCGTAACCCCTATGACGCTTGTTTAGAGGGAACCCATACTAAGACATATAAACTTCTAGTTAGACCCTACCCATAATCAGGTATTGTGGGGGTACTTGTATATTGGAAAGGTATCGCATCCAACCATCATCAGTTTTTAATCAAAAATCACCATCTTCTCTTGGTCATATTCACCTTCACTATTTCTTTCATAATTTCACCATAATGTTCCCATCTAGAGTAGTCAATTTTATTTATTTTGCAATAGCATCTAATCATGAGGGGGGGGGGTTCTATCTAGCTTGATTTGCTTATGCTAACCTTGACAATCTTATTCTATTCTAAACCAAGTGAATCATAAATCAAAAGCGCTTTGAAGTACGATACTTTAGAATAAAACAAAGTAAAAACATGGGATAGGATCCTTAAGCATAAAGTAATATGTAATGATGCCTTGCTCATGAAGAGCTTTGCATTAAGGTGGCTTGCAAGAGTATTAGCTTGCCTTGGTTGGGGTAGGAGTCAAAGTTTTCCTCCTCCTCCTGGTTGTAGCCTTCCTCCTCCGGGTACTCCTCGAGACTAGCGTCTATATACGAATACAAGTATAACGATCACTACACACAATTAAGTGCTAAGCTAAGCACACACCAAATTACACACAAGTATATGCTAACATCACACTTTATTAGAAAGGTGATTTAATTCCTTGTTTTAAAGAAAAATAATTTCCTCTCATTATAATTATTTATTAAGATTTCTCTTAAATGTTTTGGGAGGAGATAAATCCTTCTCATTGAATTTTATTAAGATTTAATCTCTTCAAATAATAATAGGGTATGAGTGTTAGTTGACCAAGGTCAACACTTCATATCTATTATTTGAGAGTGAAATTTAAAGGAGGTGCTACACCTCATGTATTTTAATATCAACATGCTCATAATTTAATATCTCTAAATAATCAAGTATGAGGTTTATTAGACCAAAGTCAGTACCTCTATTTGAATTACTTGAGATCACAATTTAATGAGAGAATAGCTCTCATACTATTTTATAATTAATTTAAAGTAGTTTAAATGAACTAGAAATGGCTACATAGCCATTATTTCATTCTAGTCCATGATCATGCAAAACAACTACACTATATTTCTGCATAAACAATTAGAGGATATCCATTGTGATTTATGAGAGTTGGAATTAGCTTAAAATCATTTATAGATAATTTTTAATATTTATTTGAAGTTGGAAAAGGATCTGCCTTGTTATTTTTATCATTTAAATTCTACAAATAATTTGGAGGTGAGGCTAGTGGCATTGTTTAGATAATTTCCTAAGCTTTCCAAAGATATAAAATTTACTAAATTTGGTTCAGTGGATTTTGTTGTATTTAATTTTGAAAAAGCATCTGCAAGCATATTCGAAATAAACAGAAAAATAGGATTTGAATTAAATGGGCTTGGCGGGAAGGCTAGATGGGCTACACGGTGAAAAGAAGTGGGCCGGCCCAGCAGCGTGTCGCCCACGCGCGGGCCGCCGACATGGTGGGCTCCACCCGCCGATCCCTCATAAAACCCGAAACGGTATGGATGAAGGGGGTGCGTTGGATCGAACGCGATCGTGCGGTGCACGATCGTCGTCTTCTCCGGCGAGAGGCCGAGTGTCCGGCGGCGAGCCTAGGGGGCCGGAGGGCGTACCGGTGCTCCCGCGAGGTTCCGGAGGGTGCGTGGCGGTGTTGTCGACGGTGAGGAAGCTCCTGGTAGCAGTGGCGAGGCTCGGGGCGGCGTGAATCGACGACGGCGATCTGCGGGCTCCGGCGGCTTCAAGCTCCAAATTCCGGCGGCTCCGGCGACGATTGGGTGTATGGTTTGGTCGAGGAGAAGCAGTGAGGTGAGGCGATCGTGGTGGTGTGAAGGAGAAGGCCGCGGGAGGTCCCTATTTATAGAGGGGAGATGGTGCCGTGGGTGCTGTGGGTGGTCGTCGACGGCCTCGGCCTCTCCGGCGCTCCAAAGGGCAAGGCGAGGACAGCACTCGATTGGCGACGGCATGGCGAGGCTCGGGTACAGCGAAAGCGTCCCGGGAGCGACGGGACGGCTCGAGCGCTTGATGATCATGCCACGGTACCCGCGGCATGGTTCCGACGATGGCGACGGCGACAGGTCTTCCGGCGATGCTCGAGCATGTCTAGCGCGTAGAGGGGATGGTGGTGATGCTTGACGTAGGGGGTAGGCTTGCAGGCGAGGACTACGGCGACGGTGCGACGCCATGCTCTGGCGCGGCCAGTGCGCGCTCACCGCGTGCACTGGCATGCCGTGGCATGTCCTGGGCGCGCATGGGCACGCTTGGTGCGGCCAATGCCGTGCCTTGGCGACCTTGGGCCGTGCTGTGTGATGATCATTATGTACTGGGCTACCTCCTAGACATGGTGAGGGGGAAAGAATCGAGCCAGAGAGAGAGATGGCATGGTGGCCGGCATGATCTTGCCATTGGTGAGTTTGGGTTCCTCCATGCCTCCACTTGCACAAGCTAGTACTGGAAATGATGGAGAGGTACTCCAGGTGCAATGATCAACAAGATTCACCCAGGGTTCACTCTAAAAACTGTTGGACAAAAATCAAATTTGATCAAATCTGTTTTGTGCCTGCCAGGTGTTTGACAGAATGGCCGCAAGAGAAAAATATTTGAATTTTTGAAATCTTTTTGGTGGAGCTCATTGATATAATAATTGTGATCTAATGATGGTGGTGGTGGTCATTTTAGTGATGGTTTGCAAGGTTTCCAAAAAGTGCTCATCTTCACTTTACTCTCATATAGCATTTTGTTTTATTTACTCAAGTCAAACTAAGCGAGAGTCAACCCTGGTGGTCAACCACAAAGTTGCTCCTCTTGACATGCTCTTGGATGAGGTGGAAAGAATTAGAGGGGTTTAGTTTAAGAATTCTCCAAACCAGGGGTGTAAAGAGGGCAACATTTTATAATTGGCCAAATTGACCATTATCATATGTATGTCCAATTTGAATTTTTCTTTGATTTGAATCTAGTTTCTTCTATGCATTTAGGTTTGTTTTTGTTATATAAGTGTTTTACAAGCATTGGATCAAGCCTTGGTGGCCTTAGTTGAAGATTTGAATTATTGGTCTAAGGTGTATGTGAGGGTTTTTGTTTATTTGGCATTTCTTGAATTTTTCTCAACTTGAGATGAGATGATCATGGTTTAGGGTTTAAGTGCCATTGATCCATACTACTACACTCATCACGGCAAAAGCACACCAAAAACACATACTATGCATGCAACTATATATAGCACTATATGAGTAAATAAAGTTTTTGTTTGTTGTCAAAAATTGAGTATTTGAACATTCCTCTTTCTTTATTAATTGATAAAAACTTGAGGTGTTACAGGTTCTAAGGTTGTGTTGTGCTGTTGCCACTAGGGATAAAACATTGATGCTATGTCTAAGGATGTAGTTGTTGATTACATTACGCACCATACTTAATGCAATTGTCTGTTGCTTGCAACTTAATACTGAAAGGGGTTCGGATGATAACCTGAAGGTGGACTTTTAGGCATAGATGCAGTTGGATGGCGGTCTATGTACTTTGTCGTAATGCCCAATTAAATCTCACTATATTTATCATATCATGTATGTGCATTGTCATGCCCTTTTCTATTTGTCAATTGCCCGACTGTAATTTGTTCACCCAACATGCTTTTATCTTATGGGAGAGACACCTCTAGTGAACTGTGGACCCCGGTCCTATTCTTTACATCGCATACAATCTACTCGCAATACTTGTTTTACTTGTTTTCTTTGCAAACAATCATCTTCCACACAATACGGTTAATCCTCTCGTTACAGACAAGCCGGTGAGATTGACAACCTCACTCGTTTCGTTGGGGCAAAGTACTTTGGTTGTGTTGTGCAGGTTCCACGTTGGCGCCGGAATCCCTGGTGTTGCGCCACATCACATTTCGCCACCATCAACCTTCAACTTGCTTCTTGGCTCCTCCTGGTTCGATAAACCTTGGTTTCTTTCTGAGGGAAAACTTGCTGCTGTGCGCATCATACCTTCCTCTTGGGGTTCCCAACGAACGTGTGAGTTACACGCCATCAATATGTCAAATACTTATGTAATCTAGTTTTAAAGAAAATTTGAAAAAATGAATTTCGATATATTATGCAAAATGGCGTCATCTTTCGGTAAAACGGGATTTCTGGTTGCATACGACCTCCGATGAAAAACTTTTTTATATCAAAATCTATCTACACGAAATTTCCTATCCGAATTCAACGGCCTATGGCCGTTTGGATAAAAAATAGATTCGTCAATTGGAAAACAGAAACAGGACTTTTTTCAGGTTTTAGATTTTGGCGAAAAAAAGAAAAAAATTACCCCCGGCGCACCACCATACTAGGTGCGCCGGCAGTAACTTAGGCTATATATGCCAAACCAGCCCGGCGCACCTTCTCTCTCTTCCATTTCCCCCATCTTCTCTTTCACTTCTCCTCCTCCTCCTCTCTTCCTCCCTCCGGCCACCTTCTCTTCTCCTCTACTTTTCCCCCTCTTCTACCTTCTTACCCCTCAAGCTACTCACCGGAGCACCTCCTCAAGCTACTCACCGGAGCACCTCCTCAAGCTACTCACCGGAGCACCTCCTCAAGCTACTCACCGGCGAGCACCTCCTCAAGCATCTCGCCGGCGAGCACCTCCTCAAGCATCTCGCCGGCGAGCACCTCCTCAAGCATCACCTCCTCTCACCCCTGGTCCGGCCACCTCCTATCACCCCTTGTCCGGCCACCTCCTCTCACCCCGACGACCACCGACGAACACACCGGCAACCACCTCCTCTTTGCAAGCGGATGACTGATGACCCACAAGTATAGGGGATCGCAACAGTCTTCGAGGGAAGTATTACCCAATTTATTGATTCGACACAAGGGGAGACAAAGAATACTTGTAAGCCTTAACAGCGGAGTTGTCAATTCAGCTGCACCTGGAAATAGACTTGCTCGCAAGAGTTTATCAGTAGTAACAGTTCTATGGTAGTGGAAATAGTGAAATAATAGCAGCGGTGAAACAAAGACAGCAGTAGTGATTATAGTAAATAGCAGGATTAAAAATACTGTAGGCACAGGGACGGATTTAACGGGCGTTGCATGGATGAGAGAAACTCATGTAACAATCAAAGCATGGGCATTTGCAGATAATAATAAAACGGTATCCAAGTACTAATCAATCAATAGGCATGTGTTCCATATTTAGTCGTACGTGCTCGCAATGAGAAACTTGCACAACATCTTCTGTCCTACCAGCCGGTGGCAGCCGGGCCTCTAGGGGAACTACTGGGATATTAAGGTACTCCTTTTAATAGAGTACGGAGCAAAGCATTAACACTCCGTGAACACATGTGATCCTCACATCACTACCATCCCCTCCGGTTGTCCCGATTTCGTCACTTCGGGGCCATTGGTTCCGGACAGCGACATGTGTATACAACTTGCGGGTAAGATCATAAACAACGAATATCTTCATGAATCAATAACATGTTCAGATCTGAGATCATGGCACTCGGGCCCTAGTGACAAGCATTAAGCATAACAAGTTGCAACAATATCATAAAAGTGACATCTACGGATACTAGGCACTATGCCCTAACAATCTTATGACTATTACATGACCAATCTCATCCAATCCCTACCATCCCCTTCAGCCTACAGCGGGGGAATTACTCACACATGGATGGGGGAAACATTGCTGGTCGATGGAGAGGCGTTGGCGGTGATGGCGGTGAAGATCTCCTCCAATTCCCCGTCCCGGCGGAGTGCCAGAACGGAGACTTCTGGCTCCCGAGACGGAGTTTCGCGATGTGGCGGCTCTCCGGAGGGTTTCGGCGATGTCGACTTCTCCCCGTGCGTTTTCAGGTCGAAACCAATAAGTAGTCCGAAGGGGGCGTCGGAGGCCGGCCGAGGGGGCCGGACCACATGGCCGCGCGGCCCCCCGGGCCGCGCCGCCATGTGGTGTGGGGCCCTCGGGCCTCCACCTCCTTTGCCCTTCCGGCTCCGTCAATATTTTGGTAAAATAGGGCCATCCGAAGAAATTCCGAGGATTTTCCCGAAAGTTGGATTTACGCACAAAAACGAGACACTGGAGCAGCTTCTGCTGAAAACGGCGTTAGTCCGTGTTAGTTGTATCCAAAATACACAAATTAGAGGCAAAACAATAGCAAAAGTGTTCGGGAAAGTAGATACGTTTTGGACTTATCAACTCCCCCAAGCTTAGCTTATTGCTTGTCCTCAAGCAATTCGATTAACAAGCCGAGCGATAAAAGAACTTTCACGAACACATTTGCTCATATGATGTATATATTCTCATGCTATGGCTAATACTTAAGCAGTTCATACTGAGATACATGCAAATAAGATCATCCAACAGTTATGTCAATCATGGAGAGGTACCAACAATTAATAATAAGCACCATGAATCATGTATATAAGCAGGATTGCAATGTTCATAAGAGAGTATGATAAAGTGGTATCTCGCTTGCCTGTATTTGATCGGCAAAACATAAATGCCGAGGCACCTCTTGAGTTCATAGAAAGACTAGAAGTAGTGATTGTCAAAGATAAAAGCATCAAAGTTATACCAAAATCAATCATATTTTGAGACAAGCATATTATACTAAGAATGACAGTCGTCCTCTCAAGATAGTGCTCAAAGAAAGAATGGAGACACAACATAAAAAGTAAAAGATTGACCCTTCGCAGAGGGAAGCAGGGATTAACATGCGCTAGAGCTTTTTATTTGTAAAGCAGGAGTAAAATTATTTTGAGAGGTGTTTGTTGTTGTCAACGAATGGTAATGGGTACACTAACTACCTCATCAACCGGACTCACAAGAGCGGCTCCCATTTATTTATTTTTGGTTGGCACTCCTTCCAACCTTTCTTTCACAAACCATGGCTAACCGAATCCTCGGGTGCCTGCCAACAATCACATACCATGAAGGAGTGCCTTTTTATTTAAGTTTTATTATGATGATGACACTCCCCCCAACCTTTGCTTACACAAGCCATGGCTAACCGAATCCTCGGGTGCCGTCCAACAATCACAAACCATGGAGGAGTGTCTATTTAAGTTAATTAATTTGGGACTGGGAATCCCATTGCCAGCTCCTTTTGCAAAATTATTGGATAAGCGGATGTGCCACTAGTCCATATGAGAGTCCGTCAAAAGTAAATGACAAGGTTGAAAGCTAAACACCACATATTTCTTCATGAGCTATGAAACATTAACACAAATTGAGAAGCATTTTGAAAGTTTTAAAGGTAGCGCATGAGAATTTACTTGGAATGGTTTGAAATGCCATGCATAGGTATTTATGGTGGACACTTTTGGAACAACTTGGTTTTCAGGTGTTTGGAAGCACGAGCGGCGTCACCGCTCGGTACAAGTGAAGGCTAGCAAAAGACTAGGGAGCGACAAATCAAGAGAGCAATGAATCGTCATAATCATGCTTGCGGCAAAATAAATTAACGGAGGCATAAAAGTGATACAATAACTCGAAGCAATATAAATCATCGAGGCTTAATTGACTTTTTGTTCAGTCATATGCATGCGTGAGCATGTGCCAAGTCGATATAAATGAATTATTCGAGAGGAGGATACCACAATGCCATACTTACTTATGAATAAAACAATGCAAGCAAACATCCATGACATGCTACTCATATTAATAAATTGGAACTAAACATGAGAGATCATGAGCTACTAGACTTTCTCAAATAACATATACCTCACATGAACCAACTAAGTATGCTCATATGGATGAGTATATGTACAAAAATGAAAGCAAATAGAGTTCATACCAGACCTCTCACCACAATCGGATTGTCGTAGATCGTCATTATTGCCTTTTCACTTGTGTAGCTTGGATAATATGAAATGAAAACCACGCTCCAGCCACCGAAGACCATTGAACTCATGATGAACTTTACAAACCAAAGAAGAACAGCAAATATTTTTGGTGTTTTCGAATTAGAAACAAGAACGAAAGAAAACAAGCAAACAAAGCAAAATCTTTTTGGGTTTTCTTATAGCAAACTAACGATAGCAAATAAAGTAAACTAAGAGCAAGGAACCAAATAAACAAATGGTGAAGAGAAACAACAGAAATATTTTTGGTCTTTTTGTGTTTTAGGAAGGAAACAAAGCGAAAACAAAAGAATGCAAACTAACAGAAACACAGAAAAGCAGGATGACAGAAATCTGCCAAATCCTGACAGCAGTACAGAAATCGAATTTAACAAAAATCTTCCAATGCTCAGACCAAAAAGTGTTCAACTAATGAAAGTTAGATAACAACCTGGGGAACATGCTCAAAAATTGGCAACTCAAAATAACGTTCTGGCTGTGCGTACGAATTTTTTGGTAACAGCACAGAATCTGTTTTTGGACAGCACTTCCCCAAATATCATCTCCCTCTCATTAGAAAACCACTCTAGAGACTAAACAAATATGTACAAGTATCCAGCAACCATAATATGCAAAGAATGAGTGATGCCGGTATACCTCCCCCCAAGCTTAGGCTTTTGGCCTAAGTGGAGTTCATTCCCAACGAGGGTCGGAGTTCCACGCCGGTGGATCATACATGGAGTGGTAATAGGGCCCCCGTGCAGAAGAATATCGTGGAGGCTCCACGTGACCATGATGTTGATATGAGGAGCTTGCTGCATCGGATGAAGAGTCGGGATTCTCCTCGGTCTCCTCCACATTTTCCCTCGCACGATGGCTTTCTCTTTCTATGTATGCATTTAGCTCATTTTCTGTGATCGACCACCCGTTCCTGGCATCAAGGTTAAACAAAGCAGGTGCAGGCAATCGTACTAGTTTTTCAATTTTCTTAGTTATACTCCAACTTTTCTTATGCAAAGTTATCCTATAATGCAGGTTGTTCAAACTAGATGCATCTGAAATAAACTCATGTCTAATCATGGAAACCACATCAAGCTTCTCTATAGAAAGCGGAATATCTAAATGGTGAGGTTCTACACCATGCATAGCTAATAAGCGAGAGGCGATAAGACCTCCACAAATTCCTCCTTTCTCACGGTTAGTAGCAAGTCTACAAGCTATTAAAGCACCCAAATTATAAGTCCTATCCTGTTGCAAAGCAGCAGCTAAGAAAGCTAAGTCCGGGACGGATAATTTACCTCCAGATTCTTCTTGCAAGAACGCACTTTGTAATGAAATAGGCAAAGTAGCGGATGGCTGGATGTTGAATGCTACTAATCTTACCACCATCATTGGAGAGGCTCCTCCCATTACAAATCCTTGTATAAAGATCTGAGAGCTCCCGCGGTGTTCCCCTGATCTTCTCGCAGGATCCCCATTGCGGTACTCCAATTGCTGCACAAAAAACACTAAATGGCAAGTTGACAGCTTTATTGTAAATTTTATACTGGACCGTGGGGTCAGATCGCGACCAATTGAACTTGAAGTCCTGCACAAAAGACATAGTTAATTTTGCATATTGTCTTGGCTCTCCTTCAACAAAACCACTCAGCCCTGCACGAGAGATTAGAGTTTGAACATTTTGTAAAATCCCCGCACTTCTCATAAAGTCCACGCATGGGTAGTAAGAGGGGTATACTCCCTCCTCACGATTGACTCTCGTAACTTGCTGGACTTCCAATTCTTCTTGGTTCAATTGGGGCACACCTCCTTCCATTTTCTGAAATTTTCAACAATCATTATAAAATTTGATTTCAAGGTGTGTAATTGAAGGGAACTACTATAGGAACTTGCTAGAGTACTAAACATGCATCAAAACTAATTTCTACCACTTAGAACAAGCATGCAAGCTCACTCGAACATGTTATCTACAGCAGCAAAATATTCAAGATATACTCAACCAAATGAAATTCTAATTGGACAATCAAAGGAGTCACATACCAAGGAGTAAATGTGCCAAATTTCGAGCGAAATCCGGGCTGAGCAAGGAGATCGAAAAATCGCGAGTTCTTGAGCAGAAACACGAGTGAGAGAAACTTGGTACGAGTTTTTTCGGGAGAGAGAAGGTGCTTGGGAGGAAGAGATGGTGTAGTGGGGCAAGGGGTGGCCCACACCACATGGTGGCGCGGCCCCCTTGCCGGCCGCGCCGACCTATGGTGTGGCACCCCCTGGTGCCCCACAGTCATCCTCTGGTGCTCCCAGGTGCCTCGTCGAAAAAATAGGACCAACGGTGTAATTTTTGTAATTTTTAGAGAACTTTGAAAAATGCACATTTCTGGGTATTAAATTAATGATTACTGCGCAGGAAAATGATTTCTAAAATCTTAAATGACTAAAGCATATTGCAAAATAAAAGTGCTACAGCAAATAAAATAAGTGAAGGGAGAAAGAAAGAAAGAAATGTTGTTTAGCTCCTTTATGCAATAAAATATACTTGTTAACAAGGTTGATCAAGTCTTGCTATCAAATAAATTTTATATGACATAAGAAGAAATAAACCTCAAATCAATCATGTTACCTTATATTTAATTGATATGGATCCAATCACAAGAGTTTGATATTCTTCTTTAGGCTCATATATAGGACAATCAATGGATCCCACTTTGATAGTTTTCACATTAAAAATTGTATTGACTCCACATACTTTATCAATCCTCTTGGGAAAATAGACGATGTGTTCCTTATCATCAACATTGAAAGTAACCATGCCTTTATTGCAATCAATAACAACCCCTGCAGTATTAAGAAAGGGTCTTCCAAGAATAATGGACATATTATCATCTTCAGGCATTTCCAACACAACAAAATCAGTTAATATCAAGCAATGTTGAGTAACTTGAACAGGAACATTTTCACATAAACCAACAGGAATAGCAGTAGATTTATCAGCCATTTGCAAAGATATATCAGTAGGTATCAATTTATCTAAATCAAGTCTCTTATAAAGAGAAAAAGGCATTACACTAACACCTGCTCCCAAATCACATAGAGCAGTTCTAACATAATTATTCTTGATGGAACAAGGAATAGTCGGTATACCTGGGTCTCCAAGCTTCTTTGGAATCTTACCATTGAAGGAGTAATTAGCGAGCATAGTGGAAATCTCCTCATTGGGGACTTTCCTTTTGTTAGTAACAATATCTTTCATATACTTTGAATAAGGAGGCAATTTAATAGCATCAGTCAAAGGAATTTGCAAAAATAAAGGTTTCATCCAATCACAAAATTTATTATAATGTTCCTCCTCCTTTGATTTAAGTTTCTTAGCAGGAAAAGGCATTTGCTTTTGACCCCAAGGTTCTCTTTCATTACCATGCTTCTCAGTAATAAAGTCTTCTTTAGTGTACTTTTTATTTTTAGCAGGCTTTTCAGGTTCTTTTTCAATTTCTTCTTTATCGGGAGTATCATTCTTATCATTATCTTCCTCATGTTCATTACCACTTTCGGTTTCGGCATCACAAATAGAAATACTATTAGGATCATTAACGGGTTCGAGAGGATTCTACAACATTCTTATGTTTCTTTTTCTTTTTCTTAGATGGAGCACTAGTTTTAATTAGTTGAGAATCTTGTTCCACTCTTTTGGGATGCCCTTCGGGATATAGAGGATCTCGGGTAGAAGCACCACCTCTAGTTGTTACTTCACAAGCATGTTTTTCTTTAGAATTATTTCCCAACAAGTCATTTTGCACTTTAGTAAGTTGATCAATTTGAGTTTGAACCATTTGAAAATGTTTAACAAGTATTTTAACATCATTGGAGGTTCTCTCCACAATACCATGCAATTCACTAATAGCTCGGGAATTTTCCATTAAATGATTCTCTACTCTCATATTAAAGTTTTCTTGCTTAACAATATAATTATCAAATTCATCTAAGCATTGAGCAGGAGATTTTGAATACGGAATATCTTCCCTAGTAAAGTGTTGAAGCGAGTGTACCTCAATCATGGATGAAGGGGGAATTGTCTCACATATATCTTCAATAGGAGGTAAATTCTTCACATCTTCGGGTTTAATACCCTTCTCCTTAAGAGACTTCTTGGCTTCCCTCATATCTTCATCATTCAATTTAATCATACCCCTCTTCTTCACTATCGGTGTCGGGGTTGGTTCAGGTGTAGACCAATCATCATGATTCCGGCCTATTTTAGCCAATAATTCTTCAGCGTACGTCCGGAGTTCTTTTCCTCGAAAACACAACCAAGCACAACTATCCAGGTATGCCCTAGACTCAATAGTTAGTCCACTATAAAATATATCAAGTAAATCATGCTTTTCCAAATCATGGTCAGGCTGAGCTCTAATAAGAGAACAAAATCTAGCCCAAGCCTCGAGCAATTTCTCTCCATCTTCCTGGTCAAAATTATAAATTCTCCGCAAAGCGGCGTGTTGAGCACTAGCGGGAAAGTATTTTCGAAAGAAAACATCACGCAAGTCGGTTGGACTTTTAATAGAACCAGGAGGCAAATTATTATACCAAGTTTTAGCATCATCCTTTAATGAGAACGGAAAAATTTTAGCGACAAAATAAGTACGCATCTTGACATCATCAGAAAACACGCCACTAAGAGTAGATAACTCGGTCAAGTGTTCAACAGCACTTTCTTTTTCAGTACCACAAAAGGGTGTTTTCTCAACAATAGCTATATGAGATAGATCAAGAGAAAAATCATAATCTTTATCCCTAATGTTTATAGGAGATGTGGCAAATTTAGGATCAGGAGATGGTGTATATCTAACAGCATGTTCTGCAAGAAACTTTTTAATTTTTCTTGCATCAGTAGTAGCCTTGCATTTTTCAATAAAATCATTATCAAGCTCTACATAATCTTCATCAAGATCATCACTAGAATATTCAACAGACTCAGGTGAATTAACGAGTGTAGCAGCATTAGGAGTTTCAGTATTTTCAATTTGTCTAGACTTAGCAATTGTAGCATCTAGAAAAGATCCTAATGAACCACTATCATCAAGCACAGCAGAAACATTATCAATATTATGAGAATTTTCAGATTCAGCAGAAGTACCAGCACGCGAAGCATGTGGCGGTGAAACAAGTTTATCAATCACAGATGGTGAATCAAGAGCAGCAGAGGTACTCAGAGTTGTACCTTTTCTTGTAGTGGATGGTAATATGGCGATCTTAGTATCGCGAGGTTTACCCATAATGGAGAATTTGCAGCGAACAATATCAATCCAAGTGAACTTCCAAATAAAGCTATGCTCCCGGCAACGGCGCCGAGAAAATAGTCTTGATGACCCACAAGTATAGGGGATCGCAACGAGTCTTCGAGGGAAGTATTACCCAATTTATTGATTCGACACAAGGGGAGACAAAGAATACTTGTAAGCCTTAACAATGGAGTTGTCAATTCAGCTGCACTCGGAAACGGACTTGCTCGCAAGAGTTTATCGAGTAGTAACAGTTCTATGGTAGTGGAAATAGTGAAATAATAGCAGCGGTGAAACAAAGACAGCAGTAGTGATTATAGTAAATAGCAGGATTAAAAATACTGTAGGCACAGGGATGGATTTAACGGGCGTTGCATGGATGACAGAAACTCATGTAACAATCAAAGCATGGGCATTTGCAGATAATAATAAAACGGTATCCAAGTACTAATCAATCAATAGGCATGTGTTCCATATTTAGTCGTATGTGCTCGCAATGAGAAACTTGCACAACATCTTCTGTCCTACCAGCCGGTGGCAGCCGGGCCTCTAGGGAAACTATCTGGATATTAAGGTACTCCTTTTAATAGAGTACCGGAGCAAAGCATTAACACTCCGTGAACACATGTGATCCTCACATCACTACCATCCCCTCCGGTTGTCCCGATTTCTGTCACTTCGGGGCCATTGGTTACGGACAGCGACATGTGTATACAACTTGCAGGTAAGATCATAATCAACGAATATCTTCATGAATCAATAACATGTTCAGATCTGAGATCATGGCACTCGGGCCCTAGTGACAAGCATTAAGCATAACAAGTTGCAACAATATCATAAAAGTGACATCTACGGATACTAGGCACTATGCCCTAACAATCTTATGACTATTACATGACCAATCTCATCCAATCCCTACCATCCCCTTCAGCCTACAGCGGGGGAATTACTCACACATGGATGGGGGAAACATTGCTGGTCGATGGAGAGGCGTTGGCGGTGATGGCGGTGAAGATCTCCTCCAATTCCCAGTCCCGGCGGAGTGCCAGAACGGAGACTTCTGGCTCCCGCGACGGAGTTTCGCGATGTGGCGGCTCTCTGGAGGGTTTCTGGCGATGTTGACTTCTCCCCGTGCGTTTTCAGGTCGAAACCAATAAGTAGTCCGAAGGGGGGCGTCGGAGGCCGGCCGAGGGGGCCAGACCACATGGCCGCGCGGGCCCCCCCTGGGCCGCGCCGCCATGTGGTGTGGGGCCCTCGGGCCTCCACCTCCTTTGCCCTTCTGGCTCCGTCAATATTTTGGTAAAATAGGGCCATCTGAAGAAATTCCGAGGATTTTCCCGAAAGTTGGATTTCTGCACAAAAACGAGACACCAGAGCAGTTATGCTGAAAACAGCGTTAGTCCGTGTTAGTTGTATCCAAAATACACTAATTAGAGGCAAAACAATAGCAAAAGTGTTCGGGAAAGTAGATACGTTTTGGACATATCAATGACCACGGTGGCGGCGGTACATCTCCAAGGCACGACCTACAACTCGACCGACGACCTACAACTCGACCGACCTAGATCTAGATCTGCTTTTTTTTAATCCTGGAAAACATACCGCCGGCGCACTAGGCTGGTGCGCCGGTGAGAAATCGTGTTACCGCCGGCGAACAAGATGGTGCGCCGGAAATAAGCCTTTACCACCGGCCCGTTCGCACCGGTGGGCGCTGGTGCACCGGCAGTAGTGCTTTTTGGTGCGCCGGCAGTAAGCCTTTTCCTAGTAGTGCGTGCAAATGCAAGATCTTGGAGCAACTTTTGTGGATGACCCTTGGATCAAGCGAAAGTTCTATAATGCTCTTCTTCCTTATGAGGAAGTGAAGTTGACGGCCATCCGCCAAAATGCCTCCTTCTGTGCTATGACATCCGATGAAGTCCTTAGTGAAGTCATCGCTTTGGACATCTCCAAGAAGAATGCGGAAGATCTTGTTGCTTGTGCCCACAACGTCCGTAAGCCCAATCTTGCGTTGAAGATGAAGGTGCATGAGGCTAGTGAGAGTGATGAGGATCCCATCGAGTGGAGTCCGGATGACCTCAAGGCAAATTATCATGAACACATGGCCCTTGCCGCCAAGAGCTTTTGGAGTGGGAACAAGACACGGGGCTCAAAACTAAGAAGATACTCTCCCACAAGTCCAAGAGAAGATCAAAGAGGGAAAGCTTGCTATAATTGTGGTGACACAAGTCACTTTGTTGCCGATTGTATCTTTGAGAGAAGAGAAGACAATGGTGGAAAGCTTGTACGAAAGGACAAGTTCAAATCTCTCTCAAAAGGTTACTCCAAGTTCTCTTCCAACTCCAGAGACTCCAAGGCCACCTACACCAAGAAGAATAGAGATTTCATTGTTCGTGAGGAATATACCTCCGATGAAGGTGAAGAGCACGAAGACAAGGAGGAAAGGGAAGTGGCCGCCATCGCCATCTCTACTCCCTCCACCTCCCTATTCGACCCTCCAAACGAGAACCTCATCGTCAACAACTTCCATTGTCTTGTGGCAAAGGTATCTTCGGAGACTCATGATAAGTAACTTGTGACTCAAGATCGTGTTGAAGCGGAATTGGAAATTATCTCTCTCACTCAAGCTTATGAGGAAGAATGGTGCATGCGCATGTCTCTTGAAACTAGTGCTATTGTTCTTGAAGATTCCAACAATTACTTCATCTCCCGACTCATCGAGGATCAAGATTATGCTCTTGGTTGGTTGAGAAGAAATAATGCAAGACTCTTGGATATCATTTCTCGCCAAGAAGAAGCCTTGGATGAGCACTTTCGTTTGAGCAAGGAGAAGGTGTCTTGTTGTGATCATGAAGAGGAGATTGCCACCCTAAAGAGACACAAGGCCATCCTAGTTGAAGAGATTGATAGACAAAATGAGTCCTTGATGGAGTACTTTCACTTGAGTAAAGGAAAAGATACTTGTTGTGACCACGAGGACGAAATTGCAACTCTAAAGAGAAGAAATGACAAGCTTATGGTGATCAAGATCATGTATGAGGAAACCTTGATGGAATGTAAACGGACTAGCAAGGACTCTTGCAATGAAGAAGGAGTGGCTATAAAGCCAAAGGAGAAGAGAAGAAGGAGGATCAAGATAAAGAGGAGCATCAAGATAGGGCCCATTGAAAAATGGGTCCCTATCTCCAAAGCTTGATCCATGAAGGTCTTTGCTTCCGGTGACGCTTCATTGGTGGAAGATTGAAGCCACATCTCTCTTGACCGGAAGCAAAGATGGTGTTGTCGCCCTGATACGTCTCCAACGTATCTATAATTTCTGATGTTCCATGCTTGTTTTATGACAATACCTACATGTTTTGTTCACACTTTATGATGTTTTGATGCGTTTTCCGGAACTAACCTATTGACGAGATGCCGAAGTGCCGGTTCCTCGTTTCTCGCTGTTTTTGGTTTCAGAAATCCTAGTAAGGAAATATTCTCGGAATCGGACGAAATCAACGCCCAGTACCCTATTTTCACCGGAAGCTTCCAGAACACCCGAGAGGGACCAAAGGGGGGGCACAGGGGCCCCACACACTAAGGAGGCGTGGCCTGAGGGGGGGGGGCGCCGGCCTGTTGTTTGGTCGCCTCGTCAGCCCTCCGACTCCGCCTCTTTGCCTATATAAAGGTCCCTGACCTAAAACACGAGACGAATAAGCCACGGTACGAGAAAAGTTCCAGAGCCGCCGCCATCGCGAAGCCAAGATCTGGGGGACAGGAGTCTCTGTTCCGGCACGCCGCCGGGACGGGGAAGTGCCCCGGAAGGCTTCTCCATCGACACCGCTGCCATCTCCACCGCCATCTTCATCACCGCTCGCTGTCTCCCATGAGGAGGGAGTAGTTCTCCATCGAGGCTAAGGGCTGTACCGGTAGCTATGTGGTTCATCTCTCTCCTATGTACTTCAATACAATAATCTCATGAGCTGCCTTACATGATTGAGATTCATATGATGATGCTTGTAATCTAGATGTCATTATGCTAGTCAAGTGGGTTTTACTTATGTGATCTCCGGAGACTCCTTGTCCCACGTGTGTAAAGGTGACGAGTGTGTGCACCGTGTGGGTCTCTTAGGCTATATTTCACAGAATACTTATTCACCGTTATGAATGGCATAGTGAAGTGCTTATTTATATCCCTTTATGATTGCAATGTGCTTTGTATCGCTACTAGTTATGTGCTACTCATGTGATGTTATTAAAGTAGTCTATTCCTCCTGCATGGTGTAATGGTGACAGTGTGTGCATCGTGTAGTTCTTGTCGTAGATTATGATCATAATCTCTTGTAGGTTATGGAGTTGATTATCGCTATGATAGTATTGATGTGATCTATGCCTCCTTCATAGTGTGATGGTGACGAGTGTGCATGCTATGTTAGTACTTGGTTTATTTTGCAAAGATCTATTATGCTCTAAGGTTACTTAAACATGAATATCGAATGTTGTGGCGCTTGTTAACTCCGGCTTGAGGGAGCTCTTGTAGCCCTACACAATTAGTGGTGTTCATCATCCAACAAGAGTATATGTAGCACAAAGGAAAGAGAACTTATTTATTATGTGATCAATGTTGAGAGTGTCCACTAGTGAAAGTATGATCCCTAGGCCTTGTTTCCACCACAAAGAATTGCTTCCCACGCCGGGAAGCTATTTTCTCGACACCGCTTGTTCTACTGTTTCTATCGCATCTTTACTTTCTGCAATATTACCACCATCTATACCACCTGTGTTTTACTATCTCTTCGCCGAACTAGTGCACCTATGCATCTGACAAGTGTATTAGGTGTGTTGGGGACACAAGAGACTTCTTGCATTGTGATCGCAGGGTTGCTTGAGAGGGATATCTTTGACCTCTTCCTCCCGGAGTTCGATAAACCTTGGGTGATCCACTTAAGGGAAAACTTGCTGCTGTTCTACAAACCTCTGCTCTTGGAGGCCCAACACTGTCTACAAGAATAGAAGCACCCATAGACATCAAGCTATTTTATGGCGCCGTTGCCGGGGAGGAAAGGTAAAAGGTACTCACACTCCGGATCTCGGCTACTAAGCTATTTTCCGGCGCCGTTGTAAGTACTCGAAGCTATTTCCTTTAGACCCTGCAATTGCATCTTTTGGTTTTTTGTTTACACTAGTTAGGCATAATGGAAAGTAACAATGAGCTTCTTATTCTATTTCCTGAGTTAAGACATGGATTGTTTGCTGCGAAAATTAAAAAACCTATGGAATATTATTTGCATGCTAGTAGCAATGATATTAGTATGAACGCTTTGAACACCATTGTTGCTAATGATATGGAAAATTCTAAGCTTGGGGAAGCTGGTTTTGATGAGCATGATATTTTTAGTCCCCCAAGCATTGAGGAGAAAATTTTCTTTGATGATACTTTGCCTCCTATTTATGACGATTATAATGATAGTGGTCTTTTGGTGCCGCCTACTATGGAGAGTAAATTTTATTATGATTATACTATGCCTCCTACACTTGATGAGAATAATAATGATAGCTACTTTGTTGAATTTGCTCCCACTACAACTAATAAAATTGATCATGCTTATGTGGAGAGTAATAATTTTATGCATGAGACTCATGATAAGAATGCTTTATGTGATAGTTATATTGTTGAGTTTGCTCATGATGCTACTGAAAGTTATTATGAGAGAGGAAAATATGGTTGTAGAAATTTTCATGTTACTAAAACACCTCTCTATGTGCTGAAATTTTTGAAGCTACACTTGTTTTGTCTTCCTATGCTTGCCACTATACTCTTCATGAACTTGTTTATTTACAAGATTCCTATGCATAGGAAGCATGTTAGACTTAAATGTGTTTTGAATTTGCCTCTTGATGCTCTCTTTTGCTTCAAATACTATTTCTTGCGAGTGCATCATTAAAACTGCTGAGCCCATCTTAATGGCTATAAAGAAAGAACTTCTTGGGAGATAACCCATGTGTTTATTTTACTACAGTAATTTTTGTTTTGTTGAGTCTTGGAAGTTGTTTACTACTGTAGCAACCTCTCCTTATCATGTTTTTGTGCCAAGTAAAGTCTCTATGGTAAAGTTGATGCTAGATTTGGATTGCTGCGCAGAAACAGATTTGCTGTCTGTCACGAATTTGAGCAGAAGTCTACGTAAAAAAATCCAAAAAATCTGCAAATTTACGTGTGTGATCCTCAGATATGTACGCAACTTTCATTAGTTTTGAGTTTTTCCGTTTGAGCAAGTTAAGTGCCCCTTTCAGGTTCGTCTTTACGGACTGTTCTGTTTTTGACAGATTCTGCATTTTATTTCGAATTGCCGCTTTTGTTAAGTTGAATGAGTTTCTTTGTTCCATTAACTTTCAGAAGCTTTGTGCAATGTCCAGAAGTGTTAAGAATGATTGTGTCACCTCTGAACATGTGAATTTTTGATTGTGCACTAACCCTCTAATGAGTTTGCTCGAAGTTTGGTGTGGCAGAAGTTTTCAAGGGTCAAGAAAAGAGGATGATATACTATGATCAAGAAGAGTGAAAGGTCTAAGCTTGGGGATGCCCCGGTGCTTCATCCCTGCATATTTTAAGAAGACTCAAGCATCTAAACTTGGGGATGCCCAAGGCATCCCCTTCTTCATCGACAACTTATCAGGTTTCTTCTAGTGAAACTATATTTTTATTCCGTCACATCTTATGTACTTTACTTGGAGCGTCTGTGTGCTTTTATTTTTGTTTTGTTTTGTTATCTTAGTTCTCTGAACAAATTCATCCTTGTGTGGGAGAGAGACACGCTCCGCTTTTTCATATGAACACTAGTGTTCTTCATTTTTGCTTTTAATGTTCAAGGGCGAAAGTTGATCGCTTCACTTGTTGCTATTTGGTTGGAATAAGAAAATGCTTCATATGGTCTTGAATAATTTGATACTTGGCAATTGTTTTGAGCTCTCATAAATCATTTAAGCTCTTGCATCATGTAGTTTAAATCTAGTAGTGGAGAACTACTATAGAGCTTGTTGAAATTTGGTTTGCATGATTGGTCTCTCTAAGGTCTAGATATTTTCTGGTAAAGTGTTTGACCAACAAGGAAGACAGTGTAGAGTCTTATAATGCTTGCAATATGTTCTTATGTAAGTTTTGCTGTACCGGTTTATACTTGTGTTTGCTTCAAACAACCTTGCTAGCCTAAGCCTTGTACTAAGAGGAAATGCTTCTCGTGCATCCAAAACCTTGAGCCAAAACCCATGCCATTTGTGTCCACCATATCTACCTACTATGTGGTATTTCCTGCCATTCCAAGTAAATACTTCATGTGCTACCTTTAAACAATTCAAAAGTTAGTATCTCTTATTTGTGTCAATGTTTTATAGCTCATGAGGAAGTATGTGGTGTTTTATCTTTCGATCTTGTCATTTACTTCGACGAGACTTTCACAATGGACTAGTGGCTCATCCGCTTATCCAATAATTTTGCAAAAAGAGCTGGCAATGGGGTTCCCAGCCCCAATTAATTAACTTGCATTAATAATTCTCTTCACATGTTTTGCCCTGATCTATCAGTAAGCAACTTAAATTTGCAAATAGACACTCCTCCATGGTATGTGATTGTTGGTCAGCACCCGAGGATTCGGTTAGCCATGGCTTGTGTAAGCAAAGGTTGGGGGAAGTGTCATCTAATAAATAAAACTAAAGTACATGTGTAAACAAAAGAGAAGAGGGATGATCTACCTTGCTGGTAGAGATAACGTCCTTCATGGGAGCCGTTCTTGAAAGTTTGGTTGATAAGGTAGTTAGAGTGCCCACTACCATTCGTTGACAACAACAAACACCTCTCAAAATTTTACTTTTATGCTCTCTATATGATTTCAAAACTTGAAAAGCTCTAGCACATGATTTTATCCCTGCTTCCCTCTGCGAAGGGCCTATCTTTTACTTTATTGTTTAGTCAGTTTACCTATTTCCTTCCATCTTAGAAGCAAACACTTGTGTCAACTGTGCATTGATTCTTACATACTTGCTTATTTGCATTCATCATATTACTCTATGTTGACAATTATCCATGAGATATACATGTTGAAGTTGAAAGCAACCGCTGAAACTTATATCTTCCTTTGTGTTGCTTCGATGCCTTTACTTTGAATTTATTGCTTTATGAGTTAACTCTTATGCAAGAATTTTTGATGCTTGTCTTGAAAGTAATTCATGAAAAGTTTTGCTATATGTTATCTATTTGTTAGAGAACTATAGATCATTGCTTTGAATCACTTCATTCATGTCATATGCTTTACAATAATGTTGATCAAGATTATGATGGTAGCATGTCACTTCAGAAATTATTTGTGTTATCGTTTACCAACTCGAGGACGAGTAGGAACTAAGCTTGGGGATGCTGATAGGTCTCCAACGTATCTATAATTTCTGATGTTCCATGCTTGTTTTATGACAATACCTACATGTTTTGTTCACACTTTATGATGTTTTGATGCGTTTTCCGGAACTAACCTATTGACGAGATGCCGAAGTGCCAGTTCCTGTTTTCTGCTGTTTTTGGTTTCAGAAATCCTAGTAAGGAAATATTCTCGGAATCGGACGAAATCAACGCCCAGTACCCTATTTTCACTGGAAGCTTCCAGAACACCTGAGAGGGACCAGAGGGGGGCCACAGGGGCCCCACACACTAAGGCGGCGCGGCCTGAGGGGGGGTGCGCCGGCCTGTTGTTTGGTCGCCTCGTCAGCCCTCCGACTCCGCCTCTTCGCCTATATAAAGGTCCCTGACCTAAAACACGAGACGAATAAGCCACGGTACGAGAAAAGTTCCCGGAGCCGCCGCCATCGCGAAGCCAAGATCCGGGGGACAGGAGTCTCTGTTCCGGCACGCCGCCGGGACGGGGAAGTGCCCCGGAAGGCTTCTCCATCGACACCGCTGCCATCTCCACCGCCATCTTCATCACCGCTGCTCTGTCTCCCATGAGGAGGGAGTAGTTCTCCATCGAGGCTAAGGGCTGTACCGGTAGCTATGTGGTTCATCTCTCTCCTATGTACTTCAATACAATAATCTCATGAGCTGCCTTACATGATTGAGATTCATATGATGATGCTTGTAATCTAGATGTCATTATGCTAGTCAAGTGGGTTTTACTTATGTGATCTCCGGAGACTCCTTGTCCCACGTGTGTAAAGGTGACAGTGTGTGCACCGTGTGGGTCTCTTAGGCTATATTTCACAGAATACTTATTCACTATTTTGAATGGCATAGTGAAGTGCTTATTTATATCCCTTTATGATTGCAATGTGCTTTGTATCGCTACTAGTTATGTGCTACTCATGTGATGTTATTAAAGTAGTCTATTCCTCCTGCATGGTGTAATGGTGACAGGGTGTGCATCGTGTAGTTCTTGTCGTAGATTATGATCATAATCTCTTGTAGGTTATGGAGTTGATTATCGCTATGATAGTATTGATGTGATCTATGCCTCCTTCATAGTGTGATGGTGACAGTGTGCATGCTATGTTAGTACTTGGTTTATTTTGCAAAGATCTATTATGCTCTAAGGTTACTTAAACATGAATATCGAATGTTGTGGCGCTTGTTAACTCCGGCTTGAGGGAGCTCTTGTAGCCCTACACAATTAGTGGTGTTCATCATCCAACAAGAGTATATGTAGCACAAAGGAAAGAGAACTTATTTATTATGTGATCAACGTTGAGAGTGTCCACTAGTGAAAGTATGATCCCTAGGCCTTGTTTCCACCACAAAGAATTGCTTCCCACGCCAGCAAGCTATTTTCTGGCACCGCTTGTTTCATTGTTTTACGAGCATCTTTACTTTCTGCAATATTACCACCATCTATACCACCTGTGTTTTACTATCTCTTCGCCGAACTAGTGCACCTATACATCTGACAAGTGTATTAGGTGTGTTGGGGACACAAGAGACTTCTTGCATTGTGATCGCATGGTTGCTTGAGAGGGATATCTTTGACCTCTTCCTCCCTGAGTTCGATAAACCTTGGGTGATCCACTTAAGGGAAAACTTGCTGCTGTTCTACAAACCTCTGCTCTTGGAGGCCCAACACTGTCTACAAGAATAGAAGCACCCGTAGACATCACGCCCTCGAGCTTTCTTTTACTCTATCTCTCTTATGGCGTCAACACAAGCAAGCTTAAAGGTATTGGGCCTTGACAAGGCGGTCGCAACACCCGGTCTTGTCAAGACCCTTGTTTACAATGTTTTCCTTGTTCATTGCTTTACACTCTTGGGTCTTTGTACCTACTATTATGAACATGTAGTGGCTCTCTGGTGGAGCTAGTCTCTTCAAGAGACCACGGCCTAGGACTAATGGAGTTTGCTTCTTTGTGTAGAGATTGTGTTTTGTAGGAATTGTGTTGAAGGAAATGAACCTTGACGAAGTTTCTCAACAAATTCTATGACACAATCCTTGCAAGAAGAAGCAACAATGGAATGGAGTTGGTGCTCAAGATTTTGGATATCTTCATTGGCAAAGAAGGAATCCATTTTATACTCCTTGCCATACTCTTCCCAACTTCTTGGGGTTGCCGGAATTGAGAGACAAACCTTAGTTGGAGACACTCAAACATGATGATGGAGTTTGAGTCTATTGTGTGATTGTGGTTTTGTGTGATGAGACTCTTTTGATGAAGATGATAGTTCTTTGGAGAGGTCGAAGTGCTTCTTGTGAGAAAGGAGATGCAATTCCCCCGGTTACCGTAGGAAGGATGAGTGTTGGCACTCGCCGATCTCAAAAGCTACCTTCTATGAGTACCGGGGAAGGACGAAGTTCCATCTATATGGAGCCATCTACACCACAAGGCCAAGCTCCTTTCATTGAACAAACAAGTGAAAGATCACCTCTTCCACAACTTCAAGGTCGGCATCAACAACAATGAGGGTCAAGGCGAGGACCTAATCCATAATGAAGATCAAGGGACCACACAAGAATCGATTCTATTGGTCCATTCTCGCCGGGGTTCTAATGCGTCAAGATTCCTTCATGACTCAAGCAAAGTACATCAAGATATACTCAATAGCAAGATATGAAGGGGTCCAACGGTATAGAAACCCCAAGCTCATAAATAAGTTTCAATGAGACCGACAAGCCAATGGACTCATTCTCTACCGACCAACGACAAGGTTTGATTCTCTACCCTTGTGCTTCTCATCCGGACGTCGTGTCAAGAGTGGATAACACCACTTTTGTACTACATGTCTAGATGTAAAGCACGCATGAATATAGGGGGAGTGCGGTTTAAACTTATTGAGCTATTCCTCCCCCCATAATGCATAAAGAAATCCAAAGCATATGCTATTCGTCAACTAAGTGACTAAAGATCTTCATGTTGAGTTGTAGCCGTTAGTCCTAGATACATCTACGCGACCTCACACTACTAAACTCTTACATGGTGGCTTTGGCCACCAACCTCCTCCTTGAGGAGCCTTTTGTTTCTTTTGATTTCTTTTCTTTCATTTGTTTTTTT
Source organism: Lolium rigidum (assembly GCF_022539505.1). Classification (NCBI taxonomy): domain Eukaryota; kingdom Viridiplantae; phylum Streptophyta; class Magnoliopsida; order Poales; family Poaceae; genus Lolium; species Lolium rigidum. The sequence goes on along the minus strand of NC_061510.1, from coordinate 154,420,054 downwards.
TTGTTTTCTCTTTCCTTCATGATCTTCATGGGAGATTCACCCAAGCTTGGCTTTTAATGTTTTGATTCTTGCAAGCTTGGTTGGGTAGTACCTTAACAGTTCCGTAATCTAATCCCAAGCCATCATCCACCTCTTGAGACAACTCAGTCTAAAAGCACAAGTCTACACCAAAATCTGAGGTTTTTGAATTTGGAGGACGGTACTACCGCTTCTTGGGCCGGTACTACCGCTCTGGGGCAGTTCTCTGACGAAACTGAACAATTATCCCCAGAACGGTACTACCGCTCTAAGTACCGGGCCAGTACCGGTACTACCGCTTCTAGGAGCGGTATTACCGCTTGCATCTTTTGACAAGAGGTACCGGTTGGGGTCGGGTTTACCCCAAATCACCACAACTCATCTTCCACCTCAAGTCAAAAGCTCCTCCAAGCTCAAAGACCTCGAGGAGATCGGCCCCGATCTCCTTTTCCAGCCGCCGCCAGCAAAATCTCCTCCGTGGAGAAGCTTCCCCAACCCCTTCTCCACCATGTCCTCCAGTATGAATCCTAAATTCTATCTCTAGGGTGTGTTGAACTCCCTAGATGCATATGCTAGGGTTTGTTGGAGTTTTGTGGTGGAGAAGCATTCTTGGAAGCTATTCGTATCCAGGCGGGGTCCTCAAGTTTCTATGAAAGATCTCAAGAAAGCCCAATTCTTGCAAGTTCGAGGGGCCAATCCCTACCTTGCACCAAAGAACTCTCGTCTCTGCCCCAACACCTTCTTCTACCATGCCGATCAAGAGAGGATTTACAATGATGTCTATGGGTCAAAGGAGTTTCAGTGTTGCCCTCAATTCTCCATCAACATGGAAAAGCTCCAAGCCAAGCCCGAGTACTTTGGAGAAGCACTCGAGATATGCGAAGAACAAGGTCTTATCCCTTTGATGACTTTGTCTCACGACTACTCCAAGGAAATAATCTGCCAGTTCTATGCCACTGTCGTGTTCCTTGAGGATGAAGTTGGTTTCCTCTCCTTGAAGTGGATGACTAGGGAGCATGTGATGGAAGCCACATGGGAAGAGTTTGCTAGGGGCATTGGATATGAACTTCCCGAGTTTGAAATCAACTTCTTCAAGATCCATCTCCAGGCCAAGCCGATGGCCAAAGAGAAGATGGCCAACCTCTATATCCCCGGAAGGATGTTGTGTGGAAGTGCTTACAACCTCCTTCCCGTCTACGACATCATGAACCGCATCTACCGCAGCACCATCAACCCCAAAGACACCAACCATGATGAGGTGCATGGCTTCCTTGTGAACCTTCTCGTGCGCACCCATGAGATGAGGGGTAGTGGGAAACAATTGGATATCATGGACTTCATTTGGCATGAGATGCGTGATTGTGCTGTCCTCCGCAAGCTCCCTCAATATGCGCCCTTCATCATGAGGCTCATTTGCCGAAAGTGGGATCAAGCAAACCGTGGAGATCTTCTTGAGCAATGACGCCCCAACATCACTATCCATAAGGAGAAGAGCCCCCTTGTCAAGAAGCATGACCCTCCAAGGTATGGCAAGAATGCACCTAAGGACAAGGACGAAGACGAAGCCGATAGTGATGATTCCGATTATGTGCCCAACTCCGTCAAGACCAAGGGCCTCTTCGCCAAGCTCACCGCTCGCCTCAAGAAGTCCTTTTGCTTTAAGGAGGACCTCCAAGATAGGATGTATCAAGCCCACCATGACAACAAGAAGATTCGCCAACGCCAAAAGGCAATGATGAGGCATATGCAGCTTCCTGTCTCTGAGGGCTCTGAGGACAACATCACCCCTCCCGGTGAGTGGAAGTCCAAGCTTGCTTGGTCGAGCTCCGAGGACTCCATCCCCGAGCACATGGTTCGTCCCTCTCCAACACCTCATGGTAAAGGCCAAGTTGAAGACGAAGAGGAAGAGGACGAAGACGAGGACGAGGAGGATGACGAGTGATTCACCTCGGGACGTTAGTACGCTCCTTCTCCCTTTTTGGTGTCTCGATGCCAAAGGGGGAGAAGTTGATCTATTAGGACGGGAATTTGCATGGGGATGCCAAGGGCTTGGTGTTTCTTTTTGGTTCTTTCGGCCTTGGCATCATATCTTTCCCTAGTTATTCGGAACTTTGAACTTATTCGTATGTGTGCTCGCTACTCTATTTGTGGATCTCCCGATCCCCCGGTTTGTATTAAGACTTAATCGTTCGTAGCTTAATGGTATTCACTATTTATCCTTTGATTGGCTACATAAAATCCTATGGAGGCTCTCATTATTATGAGTTTGAGTTTTCTCAAGGCAAAGGTATGAAAAGTAAGTTTCACCCAAACTCTACTATATGCACTATTCTTGCCTCCATAGTATGCTTGTGCTATATGATCTTGTCATATGTTCTCCTTAGCAATTGTGCTAGGTTTGTAGAATCTAGGGGGAGTTTCTCTCTAGGATGCATGCATTTGTATACAAATGCATATTTCAAATATGCACGCATCTAGGGGGAGCTCCATCTACTTTTTACAAATCAAGAGCCTTATCATAATATCATATGCTATGTTGCAAATTCTTATGTTGTCATCAAACACCAAAAAGGGGGAGATTGAAAGAGCAAGATCTATATCCCGTGTTTTGTGTGTTTGATGACAACACTTGAATAATTCTAACCATGCACAAAGATTATCTTTGATGGATTTGCAGATGTACGGTGCCCTCGCTAAACATACTATGATCGGAAGACTGGAGCGTAGATCTTAGGTTTTCTGGTTTTGCGTGTGTGTCGCGAGGTGACATGGTAGGAGAGGAAAAGAGGAAAAAGCAGTTTCAGCCAAGCCGGTACTACCGGTACCAGGAGCGGTAGTACCGCTACCCTACTGGTACCGCTCTGCAGTACCGCTCTGGAGATTGCACTGAAAATGTCCCACAGAACGTGTTACGGTACCTTTACGGTACCTCGAGCGGTAGTACCGCTCCAGAGCGATAGTACCGCCCTGGTACCGCTTAGGTACCGTAACTTAAGTTATGGCAGTACCGCTCTGGTACCGCCTGGCATCCAGTAAGCTCTGGAGGCCATTACGGTACCTCGAGCGGTACCGCAAGCGGTAGTACCGCTATGCTTCCACGTGGACAAGTTCTGTGGGGATTTCGAATCCAGAGCGGTAGTACCGCTTCCAGAAGCGGTAGTACCGCTTAGGCAGAAACTGCACATAACGGTTGGATTTGGAGGGACCTATAAAAAGGCCCCTTCTTCCCCAGCTCGTTTTTAGCTCTTCTCTCTCTCTCTCTCTCTCCTCCATTGTTGCTGAGCTCAAACTTAGTGGATCTCTCTCCCTACCCAATCAAGCTTGCTGATACTTGGAGGAGTGGTGGAGGAGACTCCGATCTATCGTTCTACCGAGAGAAATTTCACCAATTCGTGGTAGTCCTTAGTGGATCTTGGTGGTAGAGTTCCTATAGTGGAATCTTGGAAGAAGTGCATCCATGGAGGCTAGCTTGGTGTTGTACTAGCCCCGTGGGTTGTTGGGAGCCTCCTTGTGGTGTGGAGCTCGCCCCAACCTTGTGAAGGAATCACCGCCTCGACCGGTGCCTTAGTGGAGAAGGTGGAGCACCTTTGTGGAGCTCTCTCGAGGAAGAAGGTGAGGCCTTCCTTCGTGGTGTGGCCGTCTATCCTCTTGTGTGAGGCTAGCACCTCCTCAACACAGACGTACTTCCTATTGTGGGAGGAACTGCGACAACAAACCTCGTCTCGTCTCCGCGCCCTCCGGTTGTCCCGCTCCCTACTCCTACTACCTTGTGTTGTTCCTTTGCTTGTTGTACTCGTCTAGGATCATTGTAGGATCACCCCCATCGCTAAAGCTATCACCTTTATCTTCCGTTGCACTAAAAATTGAAAAAGACTAAAACTTGACGTAGCGCCCATTCACCCCCCCTCTTGTTCGCTACGATCCATTCACCTATCCTAGGGATGTTAAAGGTATTCGTAGTATTCTGGGTCATGCTGGTTTTTATAGGAGATTTATTAAAGATTTCTCTAAAATTTCAAAGCCTCTTACTAATCTTCTTCAAAAAGATGTACCTTTTGTTTTTGATGATGATTGTAAGGAAGCCTTTGAAACTCTAAAGAAAGCCTTAACAACTGCTCCCGTAGTTGAACCTCCTGATTGGAATCTACCTTTTGAAATTATGTGTGATGCTAGTGATTTTGCTGTAGGTGCTGTCCTTGGACAGCGAGTAGATAAAAAATTGAATGTTATTCATTATGCTAGTAAAACTCTAGATTCTGCTGATACATCTCCGATGTATCGATAATTTCTTATGTTCCATGCTACATTATTGATGATATCTACATGTTTTATACACATTATATGTCGTATTTACGCATTTTCTGGAACTAACCTATTAACAAGATGCCGAAGAGCCGATTGCTGTTTTCTCGTTGTTTTTGGTTTCAGAAATCCTAGTAAGGAAATATTCTCGGAATTGGACGAAATCAACGCCCGTGGTCCTATTTTTGCACGAAGCTTCCGGAAGCGTGAAGAGGGAAGGAAGTGGGGCCACGAGGCGCCGCCACACTAGGGCGGCGCGGCCCGGTGCCCCGGCCGCGCCGACCTGGTGTGTGGGGCCCTCGTGTGGCCCCCGCGTTGCCCTTCCGCCTACTTAAAGCCTCCGTCGCGAAACCCCCGGCACCGAGAGCCACGATACGGAAAACCTTCCGGAGACGCCGCCGCTGCGAATCCCATCTCGGGGGATTCGGGAGATCGCCTCCGGCACCCTGCCGGAGAGGGGAATCATCTCCCGGAGGACTCTTCATCGCCATGATCGCCTCCGGAGTGATGAGTGAGTAGTTCACCCCTGGACTATGGGTCCATAGCAGTAGCTAGATGGTCGTCTTCTCCTTATGTGCTTCATTGTTGGATCTTGTGAGCTGCCTAACATGATCAAGATCATCTATCCGTAATACTATATGTTGTGTTTGTCGGGATCCGATGGATAGAGAATACTATGTTATGGTGATTATCAATCTATTATTTATGTGTTGTTTATGATCTTGCATGCTCTCCGTTATTAGTAGAGGCTCTGGCCAAGTTTTTGCTCTTAACTCCAAGAGGGAGTATTTATGCTCGATAGTGGGTTCATGCCTCCATTGAATCTGGGATCGTGACAGTAGGTTCTAAGGTTGTGGATGTGTTGTTGCCACTAGGGATAAAACATTGATGCTATGTCTAAGGATGTAGTTGTTGATTACATTACGCACCATACTTAATGCAATTGTCTGTTGCTTGCAACTTAATACTGGAAGGGGTTCGGATGATAACTTGAAGGTGGACTCTTTAGGCATAGATGCATGCTGGATGGCGGTCTATGTACTTTGTCGTAATGCCCAATTAAATCTCACTATATTTATCATATCATGTATATGCATTGTTATGTCCTTTTCTATTTGTCAATTGCCCGACTGTAATTTGTTCACCCAACATGCTTTTATCTTATGGGAGAGACACCTCTAGTGAGCTGTGGACCCCGGTCCTATTCTTTACATCGCATACAATCTACTGCAATACTTGTTTTACTGTTTTCTTCGCAAACAATCATCTTCCACACAATACGGTTAATCCTTTGTTACAGCAAGCCGGTGAGATTGACAACCTCCCTGTTTCGTTGGGGCAAAGTACTTTGGTTGTGTTGTGCAGGTTCCACGTTGGCGCCGGAATCCCTGGTGTTGCGCCGCATCACATTTCGCCACCATCAACCTTCATCGTGCTTCTTGGCTCCTCCTGGTTCGATTAAACCTTGGTTTCTTTCTGAGGGAAAACTTGCCACTGTGCACATCATACCTTCCTCTTGGGGTTCCCAACGGACGTGTACATCTACGCGCATCAAGCCTGTTTTACGGCGCCGTTGTCGGGGAGATCAAGACACGCCTGCAAGGGGAGTCTCCACTTCCCAATCTCTTTACTTTGTTTTTGTCTTGCTTTATTTTATTTACTACTTTGTTTGCTGCACCTAAACAAAACACACAAAAAAATTAGTTGCTAGTTTTACTTTATTTACTGTCTTGCTCTCTATATCAAAAACACAAAAAAAAATTAGTTACTTGTCTTTACTTTATTTGCCTAGTTTACTTTTTGCTTATTTCATCATGCTTAATCCTAAGTTTACTTTGGAAAAGATACCGGTAGGGCGTGGGTGTATCATTGGAAGAGATAATATAGAAGAATTTTTCACCCATGTTAGTATGGATGAAGATTTTAAAGATATACCATTATTAAAAACTGCCCCTACTTATGAAAGTGCTGCTGCCTGTTTAATACACATGTTGGAAACTAGATTTGTTAATCTCAATCCCATAATACAACATATGTTTCTTACACTTACGAATATAGAGATGGGAGAAAAGAGAAATTTTGTTTTAAAAGTCCTTGTTAGAGAATTTGAAGATATAGCTAAAGAAGCTAGAAAAGTTTTTATCAAGCATAAGAGGCTTGGTTTCTTTCCTGATTTTAAACTAATACTTGAAAAGATGGATATGGATAGAATTAAGTATACTAGTAATGTTAATGATGGTAGGGAAATTAAAGCGCCAATACCTAGTAAGCTACTAGGGATGCATGAAGCTTTGGAAAATAATTATGCTTGGCTTGTTCCTGAAAATTTGTTTGATGAGAATAGTAAGCCTAGGAGCAATGAGAGAGGAGTTACTTATATAGACCAGATACAATGCATTGTTGAGAAAACTCCAAACTCTCAAGATAATAATGTTGATGCTTCTTCGTTTAAAAATACTTGATTTGCACTTTCTGCGCCTAGCTGAAAGGCGTTAAAGAAAAGCGCTTATGGGAGACAACCCATGTTTTTACTACAGTACTTTGTTTTATATTTGAGTCTTGGAAGTTGTTTACTACTGTAGCAACCTCTCCTTATCATGTTTTTGTGCCAAGTAAAGTTTCTATGTTAAAGTTGATGTTATATTTGGGATCGCTCGCGAGAAACAGCATTGCTGTCTGTCACGAATTCTGGCATAAGTCTCTGTAGAAAATTCAAAAAAATCTGCAAAATTACGAGCGTGATCCTCAGATATGTACGCAACTTTCATTAGTTTTGAGTTTTTCCATTTGAGCAAGTCTAGTGCACCTTTCAGATTCGTCTTTACGGACTGTTCTGTTTTTGACAGATTCTGCCTTTTATTTCGCATTGCCGTATTTGCTATGTTGGATGAATTTCTTTGATCCATTAATGTCTAGTAGCTTTGTGCAATGTCCAGAAGTGTTAAGAATGATTGTGTCACCTCTGAATATGTGAATTTTTAATTGTGCACTAACCCTCTAATGAGTTTGCTTGAAGTTTGGTGTGAAAGAAGTTTTCAAGGGTCAAGAGAGGAGTATGATATACTATGATCAAGAGGAGTGAAAACTCTAAGCTTGGGGATGCCCCCGTGGTTCATCCCTGCATATTTTAAGAAGACTCAAACGTCTAAGCTTGGGGATGCCCAAGGCATCCCCTTCTTCATCGACAACATCATCGAGTTCCTCCCCGAAACTATATTTTTATTCAGTCACATCTTGTGTTCTTTACTTGGAGCGTCGGTTTGTTTTGTTTTTGTTTTTGTTTGAATAAAATGGATCCTAGCATTCACTGTATGGGAGAGAGACATGCTCCGCTGTTGCATATGGACAAATATGTCCTTAGGCTTTACTCATAATATTCAAAGAGAAGGTTGAAACTTCTTCGTTAAATTGTTATATGGTTGGAATTGGGAAATGCTACATGTAGTAATTCTAAAATGTCTTGGATAATGTGATACTTTGCAATTGTTGTGCTCATGTTTAAGATCTTGCATCATATACTTTGCACCCATTAATGAAGTGTAACATCCCAGGTTTTTCAAAAAAATTAAAAACTTTCATGCATTCATGGCATCTTTGCATTTGCTCATTTACACATAAAATATTAAGCACAAATAGGACACAACCATAGTTACAAGCCCTAAATGCAAGGATTTTATTTATCTATCATGTACTATTTTGCCTAAGTCAAAGCCCTAAATTTTACTCCCTCCGTTCCTTTCTATAGTGCCTATTGTTTTTTGGCACGGAAATTAGCGCAAGGAAATTTATTGGCACAAAACCCCCCAGCGCTATTTGAGAGAAAAAAAAGAAACTCGAAACAGATCGGAGACGTGATCTGCTCCCTACGCGCGGCCTACTCCTTCCTAATCTCACGTGATCTGTATTTGCTATTTCCGTAACAGATGCGTGCGTGATCTACTCCTTCCTAATCTCACGTCCAGATTTTCTCTACGTGATTGCATACCAGATTTTCTCTACGTGAACAGATTCGTTCCAGATTTTCTGGACGGAAACAAATTGGTGGAAGGGGTTATTTGCAAAAAAACACAGCTTTCCTCTTATATTCTGAAACAAATGCGAAAAAACAATAGGCATTATAGAAAGGAACGGAGGGAGTACAAAATTTTAGAAACTGGTTTGAGTCATTTTGGAATTAGGATTCAAAAGTTATGAAGAAAACAGTAAAAGAAAAAGGAAAAACAAAAAGAACAAAAAAATGAAAGAAAACGGATCGGACCGGCCAAGATGGGCCAGCCCGACCGCGTCGGCCCAAAGCGGCCTGGAAAATCGGCCCGCACCGCACCACCTCTCCCCTGCCCTTTTTTTCCCGTTCGGTCACCGACAGGTGGGGCCCGCCTGTCAGCCGAGCCCACATGTCAGCCGCGTCTTCAACCTCCGACCGTGCCCGAGCCGGACTCCTGAACCCGAAAACCCTAACCCTAAATCGGCCCCACCTCGACGTCCGTGCCGTGGAGATCAAGTTTGACCGCATATAAATAGAGCCCCAGACCTCCGCCCGTTTTTCCCCCAGACCGCGCCGCCTCTAGCTCCGCCAGCCGCCGCCAATTGCTCGACGGAGCTGCAGCTAGCGCCGCCACCTCCAGCCGAGCAGCGCCGCCGCCCTAGCCCACCATTCGCCGCGCCGCCACCACCAGCCACACCGCCGCGCGCCACCGCACCCCGTACACACCTTCGCCGCCACCAGACCCCGCCGTAACCACCGCCCCCGCCACCTACCGAGCTTCCCCGCCGCCCGTCCCGCCGGCCAGGTAAGCTGCCCCTTTTGTTTTTTTTATTTTCTTTTTCTTGCACCGTTAGATCTAGATCCCATGGCCCAGATTAGATCCAGTACCGAACCGGTACGTACCAATCGCGTCGCGCCACGTGGCGTCCCAGTCAGCGCCGCAGGTCAGATTGGTCAAACCCGTTTTAAATTCGAAATTCAAATCTCAGATTGCATCTCGGTCTTGTAAATTCAATATAAAATCAACCACTGGGCCAAATTTTTCAAATTTTATAGTTTCGGAAAGCTTACAATCTGTAGAACATCATTATGCAATAATATAGCATAGGTACTGTGATAGATTTCGTAGTAAAATTCAGATAGAGAATTTGACTATTATACACTATAAAAATTATATTAAATAATCTACCCGGCCAAATTTTATGATTTTGTACTTTCTGGAATCCTCAGATCGTGTACTACAGTATGGTATAGGAGTTGTACAACTTTGATACGTGCACAAACTTGCTTTAATAAAATCTATTCAAATCAGTAATTCAATCATAATTCAAATTTTATAAATGATTTAAGAGTAATTCCAATTGCCCTGTTCTAGTGTTACTGTATCCTATCCAGGGAGGTCAAATTCATATTTTTACAACACATAATGCTTGCTGTAGCTAATTGATAAGGTTGTATATGTTAAGTAGATACTCGATTAACGGTTTTTCTAAATAAAATTAAATGTCCAGAATACTTTATCAACCTTGCACATATCAGAGAACACATAATGCAACACTTACACACTACCTCTCTTGTGAAGTTAAATTGTTGCATAGCATGCATGCATACATGTCTATGGTTGTCATATCGAATGTTTGTTTATTTTGTTGTGCTTGTTTGATTAGATTGTGGAGGAGATCAAGGTGGTGCTTGTGATTGATGTGATTGTGTAGGTTGCTTTGATCAAGGCAAGTGATGCTCAATTCCTACCTATTTTATTATGCATTAGTGATTTTCAAATTAGTATGCATGGTAGGATTTTGTTTTTGAAAGTTATGCTATGCTTAGCAAACCCTAGTAGTGTGTAGCTACTCCTGAACCTATCGATATGATACTTTATTTTTGCTCTGCAACATCAAATGCCAAATGTTGTTTCATTGTTTCGATTGTGATGGTTTGAAAAGTGAAAATTAACAACCCTTAATGAATCACCTGGGTGGATTGTTTGAGTGGTGGGCGGCTGCTCAGGGCTCCGATCCCTGGGGATGGACCAGTGGACGGGTGGGTGCCTGAGAGTGCGCGGTTGAATAGGGGTTGCCACCCAGGATTAGAGAGATTATTATGTCGTCCTTGTTTTAGATAGCTTCCAGTGCAACCACAATACATTATGGGCTCTGTCTTAGCTAAGTACTTAGTGGGAAACCTCACCTAGGGTACCGCCAGCGGGTGGAGTTTCAGGGTACGGGCGGATCCGATAGGTAGAGGGGCTGCTAAAGAAAGGCTTCGTAATGACCTCGTCCTGGCCTTAATGAAGGTGAAGAATTTTGGCAAAAAGGCTTGGTTGTGAATTGTGGGTAAAGAGCGCAACCTCTCGAGAGTTGAAAACCTAAGATCTTAGCCATGTCCCCGGTTATGGACAATTTGAGCATCTAGGCAGGGAATGTACGGAGGAATCTCATCATCCTTTCTGAATGTATTTAAAATTTGAATCAACCTTTGAAAACTCATGGGAGATGTAACCATGTGATTATTGTAAAACTCATGGAGAATTTAACCATGGTGTGATTTCATAATGTCATTCAAAGATTTTCAAAATGTTTTGTTTTAAACAAAATATAGGATAAAATTGGCTTTATGCAAATTAGCCTAGAATCCACTAGCCAAATATCATGTAGATAGTTATGCCTAAAAACTGCCACTATATAAGTGTCATTTGCCAGTACATCATTGTACTGATCTCCATTCGTTGGGCTGCATATTCAAACGTGCAGGATTTTCTGAGGAGAAGTACGTGGTAGGATCTCGAGTCTACATTCCAACATGACTGCCTGTGGCACATGAAGATGATGAAGGCTCATTGATGATTTACATTTCCGCTGTGTTTGTTCTGAACATTGTACCGAGCTAGTCCATGTGACTATGCAATTTGTAAGGTTTTACTTTACCCTCTGATCAAAGATGTAGTAATTTGATACTATTGCAATGATTACTATATTTTGTAATGTGTGTGCTATCAGTGATCCCGGGAATAGCACTATACACAGGTATCTTACCTTTATTAAAAGGTAGGGTGCTACATGAAGAAATACATAGAGCTTGCTAAAATTTGATTTGCATATTTGGTCTCTCTAAGGTCTAGATAATTCTAGTATTGAGTTTTGAACAACAAGGAAGACGGTGTAGAGTCTTATAATGTTTACAATATGTCTTTTATGTGAGTTTTGCTGCACCTGTTCATCCTTGAGTTTGCTTCAAATAACCTTGCTAGCCTAAACCTTGTATCGAGAGGGAATACTTCTCATGCATCCAAAATCCTTGAGCCAACCACTATGCCATTTGTGTCCACCATACCTACCTACTACATGGTATTTCTCCGCCATTCCAAAGTAAATTGCTTGAGTGCTACCTTTAAAATTCCATCATTCGCCTTTGCAATATATAGCTCATGGGACAAAATAGCTTTAAAAACTATTGTGGTATTGAATATGTACTTATGCACTTTATCTCTTATTAAGTTGCTTGTTGTGCGATAACCATGCTTACGGGGACGCCATCAACTCTTTTGTGTCAAGCCTAAATTGAAAAAGAACCAAAAATTGGTTAGCACATATTCAACCCCCCCCCCCCTCTAGGTGCGGCATACGATCCTTTCAGCTTGATCTATTTATCTCTTGTTCTTCATAGATCTTAGTACCATATGAGCTGCCTAACATGATTATGGTCATATATGTAATTCCTATGTGGTAGATCTTTATTCTATGATATTGATATATGAGATTGGAATCTATTATGTCTAAGATGCATTGATAGATGCATATCTATCTCGTTCTTAAGTGCCTGTTCTAATTCAACTTGTATGCAAGAACATGTGTGGGGAGAAGTGTGTATTAGATGGAGTAGCATGGTTGTAGTGATTGAATAGTGACAACAAATTCATGATCTATTATGGTTTTACCTTTTCCGTTGCCGCCTCACTAGGGATAAAGTGAATGCATGTGATATGTTTATCATGTGACAATAGTGATAATCTTGTTGAATCAAGGTAGCATATTTGATATTCAAACATCATGTCAAAATACTTAAGCCTATTCTTTGTTAATTCTTAATAGAGGATTGCTTGGAATTTTCCTTGTCTTGTGGAGTATAAGAGAGATGTGTTGCATCATCTCTATGTTAGGACGTGTGATGTCGATATGAATGTTTATCAAACACATATTAAAGTTCCACCAATATTATGTCATTAATGAATTGCTAGTGTGCAGTACAACTTAAAAAAAGAGTACACAAGTGAACCCATGAACCCCGGTCTAATTTTAATCATAAGAAACAACTTCCCATTATTTTTATCATACTTTATATTTGCTGCAATATTTTAATCCGAAAATACAAAAATACTTTCTTGACTTAAACACACACAAAACCCAAAAACAACTACCTATTTACCACTTTTATCTAGTTTACTTAGTTTATTTGGTTTACTTTACTTTCATTATCTCAGTTTATCTACAATCGCTAATACAAAACCTTGTGCTTGACAACCACACGGTGGAGTGATACGTTAACGTATCTATAATTTTTGATGCTCCATGTTTGTTTTACACCAATTTATATATGTTTTGCTTACACTTTGTTTCACTTCTATACATTTCCCGGCACTAACCTATTAACAAGATGTCACAGTGCCAGTTCCTTGTTTTCTCTTGTTTTGTATTTCAGAAAAGTTGTACAGGAAATATTCTCGAAATTGGATGAAACAAAAGCCGAAGTCAATATTTTAACGTAACGAAGACAAAGTCCAGAGGGGGACGAGGAGGCGCCACAGGGCGGCCAGACCACCCCATGGCGCGACCAAGGGTGGGCCCGCGCCAAGGGGTGGTGTGGGACCCCAGGCGGCCACCGACCTCGCCCTTCCGCCTATTTATTCACGATCTCGGGAAAAACCTAAACACCCGAGTCTTCATCCATGAAAAGTTCCGTCGTGGCCGCCATCATAGACACTAACTCGGGAGGGGTTCTGAAACTCTTCCCGGCACCTTGCCGGAGAGGGAGATCATCACCGGAGTCCTCTACATCGCCATGCCCGCCTCCGAAGTGATGCGTGAGTACTTCATCCCTGGACTACGGGTCCATAGCAGTAGCTAGATGGTTCTCTTCTCCAATTTGTGCCTCATGTTTAGATCTTGTGAGCTTCCTATCATGATCAAGATCATCTTTATGTAATGCTACATGTTGTGTTTGCTGGGATCCGATGAATATTGAATACTATGTTGAGATCGATTATATACTTGTCATACATTATTTGTGACCTTGCATGCTCTCCGTTGCTAGTAGTTGCTCTGGCCAAGTAAATGATTGTGACTCCAAGAGGGAGATGCTTGATAGTAGGTTCATCCCTCTAGTTTTCTAGAAGAGTGACAATAACTTCTTAGATTGTAGATGTGTTGTTGCTACTATGAAGAAAACAACGATGCTTTATCTAAGGGTAATTCTATTGTTTACTTTACACACATTGCTTAATACGATAATTTGTTGCTTGCAACTTAATACTGGAACGGGTTCGGACGATAAACGGAAGGTGGATTATTAGTCATAGAAGCAGTTGGATTACGGTCTATGTATTATGTTGTAATGCCCAAACGAATCTCATAGTAATCATCTTGTCATGTATAGTCTCTATTTTGTCAATTGCCCAGCTGTAATTTGTTCACCCAGCATGTTATTTATCTTAATGGAGAGACACCTCTAGTGAACTGTGGATCCCGGTCCTTTCTTTTACACTAATACAATCATCTTATTTTGTTTACTTACTGCTAGCACTGTTCTCTTTAATTCCACTGCAAACATCTCTTTCCACACTATACATTTAATCCTTTGTGTTCAGCAAAACCGGTGAGATTGACAACCTCACTGTAAGTTGGGGCAAAGTATTTTTGTTATGTTGTGTGCAGGTTCCACGTTGTTGCTGATGCCGGTAGTGCGCCCTGACACAAGTCAGCTAGCAACACCTTCAGAAGTCACGACTTTCTCCTACTGGTCGACTAAACCTTGGTTTCTTACTGAGGGAAAACTTGCTACTGTGCTCATCATACCTTCCTCTTGGGGTTCCCCAATGAGATGAAGAATGGACAAAAGCTCAAGCTTGGGGATGCTCATGTCACCCCAAGAAATATCCAATAGGTACAAGCGCCAAAGCTTGGGGATGCCTTGGGCATCCCCTCTTCATCAACAAAGCATCAGGTCATCTTTCTATGCCCTATATTATTATTGCTTCCTATAGTACGTGTTGTTCTTGGAGCGTCTTTATTTTTGTTTTTTTTGTTTTTTCTGTTTGATGTAGCATATGGTTGGATTCCAGCATATTTGTTTTGGAGAAAGACACACTCCGTTTTAATTGCATAGAACGCTCTAGTTTTTGCTCTTGTTGTTCTGCGAGTGTTCTAGTTTGCTGGTACTGCGTTTAGCTCTTGTTCTTCCACTCTTATTATGTTCAGAGCTTGTTAGTATTCTTTATTTATGTATAATTAGCTCTTTGGTCCATATTAATTTTTATCTATGAAAGTTGTTTCAAATAAGTTGATTGGTGTTGGAGACGAGTAAAATGTTTCATGCTTATAGTGATGCAAGGAAGCTTTCTAGACTTTGGCATATGATGTTGGATGTTATTCTAATTATATGCTTAGTATTTATTTGTGTAGCATGACTTGTCTCAAATAGCTGAGAGTGCATAATGTGATATTGAAAGAATCATGTGTTGTTTCCATCATATAAAGCATAATATTATGGTATTCTCCTTTGATGCTTTATTGGGTTGACTTGACACATGCTTATACCATGTTATGACTACAAACCAGTCAACCAAAGCCTCTATGATCATTTAGTTTTTCACTTGTAATATCACTTTATGCTTTGATTGATAATGTTTTGTCGCTATGCATGATTATGGGCATTATTGCTCTCTTAGTTGGTCGCTCCCAGCCTTTTGCTAGCCTTTGCATGTACTGAGTATGAGCTCTACTCGTGCATCCAACCACCAAAAACCAAAGTTTGCCAATTGTGTCCGCCATATCTACCTACTAGCATTATTGCTATTCCAAGTATATTCATCATGTTTTTATTTATCTTCCAAATTAAATTTTGTCATGAGAAAATTAGTTAGTAAAGCTCTCACGAACTTGATGGCACGTTTACTTTCTTGTACTTAATAAACTTGAACCATTGTGACTATCTTATGAAGATTATATGCTTGCAAATTATGAGTTGGGAGTTAGCACAACCATGCTTTCATGGGGCACGCTTTCAACATTGCACTTATTGCTATTTAGTTGATATCATGTTCTTTTGTTTATGGATGCCTAGCGGTGTGAAATAAAATGGAAACTTGTTAGTCCATGGAATTTGTATATATGTTAGAGAAACGCCTGGGCGGCCAACTTAAGCCATGCATCATTCATGGTGGAAATTTACAGCGAATCATAGTGAGCATTCTATGACGCATCTTCAATAAAAAAAAAGCTATGCCCATAGTAAATAAAAGGATTGCTGAGATGCTCATTGGCTGTTTGTCTTGTCATTTTGGCATTGGGGGGGGAGGACGTACCCCGTTGGCGTTCTCAATGATACATGTATACTAACAATGATAAGAACTTATTTAGGACCTAAGTTGAGTAGCATGAGGTTTAGGTACTCGTATTCAAGGGGCACGAGATTTTCAACTTGTGATTCGTCAAGCATATAACTCATATTTGCCCTCACATTAACTTTAACCATTCAAGATGCTTATGATATAGGTAATGAGAGCTCAAAGCTAATGAGTACCATACTTTTTGGAAGGTTGATAAACCTTGTTAATCTTGCTTCCTTCTACGAAGGACCCTTTCTTTTACTTTTATGTTGAGTCTTCATCTTCTTGCTTTATGCACCAATTAAGAGAGCATAGTTTTCATTCTGAGTATAATGTGCATAGTCCCAAAATTTATTATTGATTGATTCATGATTATGCTATTGCTTGTTCTCAAATTACTTGTATCTAGTCACCCTTTGAACTTTGAAGGTGTCCTAGCATTTATGTTTTGCTACTTCATAAAAGGACAAGTTGAGTACCACGTTGCTATATTTTCTCTATGCTCATAAACAAATAGTTGCTTTCAATGCAAAGTTATTCATGATCCTTAGTTTGAGTTACTTCTCATTTATAACATAGTTGCTAAGTTCTATTGTTAGAATTATATCTATCATGCCTATGTTTAGAGTACTTTGATCCCAGCTCACAATGCTTTACAATAACTTGATCAAGATTGTGTTGTCTGCATGTCACCTCAAAATTATTTGTGTTATCACTTACCTACTCGAGGACGAGCAGGAGTTAAGCTTAGGGATGCTGATACCTTGCAAACGTATCTATAATTTTTGATGCTTGATGCTTGTTTTACACCAATTTATATATGTTTTCCTCACACTTTGTTTCAGTTTTATATATTTTCCGGCTCTATCCTATTAACAAGATGCCACAGTGCCAGTTCCCTATTTTCTGGTGTTTTGTATTTCAGAAAAGTTGTACAGGAAATATTCTCGGAATTGGACGAAACAAAAGACGAAGTCAATATTTTACCGTAACAAAGACCCAGTCCGGAGGGGGGACGAGGAGGCACCACAGGGCGGCCAGACCACCCCATGGAGCGGCCAAGGGTGGTCCCGCGCCAAGGGGTGGTGTGGGCCCCCATGTGGCCACTGACCTCGCCCTTCCACCTATTTATTCATGATATCGGGAAAAACCTAAACACCCAAGCCTCCATCCACAAAAAGTTCCATCGGGGCCGCCATCGCAGACCCTAGCTTGGGAGGGTTCTGCAGCTCTTCCCGGCACCCTGCCAGAGAGGGAGATCATCACCGGAGGCCTCTACATCGCCATGCCCGCCTCCGAAGTGATGCGTGAGTACTTCATCCCTGGACTACGGGTCCATAGCAGTAGCTAGATGGTTATCTTCTCCAATTTGTGCCTCATGTTTAGATCTTGCGAGCTGCCTATCATGATCAAGATCATCTTTATGTAATGCTACATGTTGTGTTTGCTAGGATCCGATGAATATTGAATACTATGTTGAGATCGATTATATACTTGTCATATGTTATTTGTGATATTCCATGCTCTCCGTTGCTAGTAGTTGCTCTGGCCAATTAAATGCTTGTGACTCCAAGAGGGACTATTTATGCTTGATAGTAGGTTCATGCCTCTAGTTTTCTGGAAGAGTGACAATAACTTCTAAAATTGTAGATGTGTTGTTGCTACTAGGGATAAAACAACAATGTTTTATCTAAGGGTAATTCTATTGTTTACTTTACACACATTGCTTAATGCGATAATATGTTGCTTGCAACTTAATACTGTAAGGGGTTCGTACGATAACCAGAAGGTGGATTATTAGTCATAGACGCAGTTGGATTACGGTCTATGTATTATGTTGTAATGCCCAAATGAATCTCATAGTAATCATATTGTCATGTATGGTCTCTATTCTGTCAATTGCCAGTTGTAATTTGTTCACCCAGCATGTTATTTATCTTAATGGAGAGACACCTCTAGTGAACTGTGGACCCTGGTCCTTTCTTTTACACTGATACAATCATCTTGTTCTGTTTACTTACTGCAAGCACTGGTCTCTTTAATTTCACTGCAAACATCTCTTTCCACACTATACATTTAATCCTTTGTGTTCAGCAAAATCAGTGAGATTGACAACCTCACTGTAAGTTGGGGCAAAGTATTTGGTTGTGTTGTGTGTAGGTTCCACGTTGTTGCTGACGTTGGTAGTGCGTCCTGCCACAAGTCAGCTAGCAACACCTTTAGAAGTCACGTCTTTCTCCTACTGGTCGATTAAACCTTGGTTTCTTACTGAGGGAAAACTTGCTAATGTGCTTATCATACCTTCCTCTTGGGGTTCCCCAACGGTGTGCAATCTGCGCTCATCATGGAGTTGGGGACACAAGGCAAAACTTTGCTTCACAGGATTGCTGGAAGAAGAGAAAGAGGAGGTAACTCGATGATAATTCCCCGAGAGTTCGATACAAACCCGGGAAAACAACGCTTGCTACAACACTCTGCTCTTAGAGTTCCAACGAATTGACGATATACACGAGTGTCATCAATTACAACTGGTGCCTAGAGGTGCTAGTATTGCAATCAGCCTAGACATGATTGCTCATGCAACACTGATGCCTAACTATGCATTGATCCAATGGCTCAATTCATCTATCTATTATACCTAGACTCTACTAGTAGTGCTGAAGTATTACTCCTAGTTATTCTTGTTCTTGATGAGTAGCTGATGCCTCCTACTTGCCCTTCTCCTCCAACTCCTTGCTTGATCTCGCCCTCTCACAAATCTTTCTCTATGTGTCCATGTGTGTGTTTCTTGTCTAAGCTAGTGGAGTGTGTTGTGAGCTCTGGCAGGCCGAGGTCATCTATTTATAGTGGTCTAGAGTGACTATTGTATTGACACCTATTACATGCATTTAATTGACTCATCACATTCTACCGCATCTCTGATTTAACTTATACTCTAGGGGTGATTGATTCAGTGGTTAGTTGACTCGGATTTTAGATTCTAGTGACTTGCCTAAATAGGCATGGAGACTAGGGTGATTGGTTTTCTGTACTTAGCCATTTTGGATAGTGCCAATAAGCCTTTCTAAATTTTATTTATTATTGTTAGTTCCTAGAATTATTTCTGGTGCTTCTCAACTTAAATTTTTACATTTTGTAGTTGCAGTAGCAAAGATTTGTTGAAGTTTGATATAGGTTTGCTTTCTAGAGATTCTTAAGTTGAATTCTACCTCCTTATTTGATTTTTTTCTTTCCATGGATCCAAAGTAAAGTGAGGTACTCCCTTGTGATTATATTGTTTGTACTTATGCTTAAAGGAATGTGCTAAATATTCATGATCACTGGTTCCTAGAGTTTATTTAGTAGATATAGTCTTAGTCTATAGTTGATTTCTGTTACTGAACTTATGGGTTCATTTCTAGTTGTTTCTCACTAGCTATATTTTAGTTCTTATTACTACTAGTGGCAGATGTTATTCTCTAAACTTGTTGGTTTATTCCTATTGTCTACTTTTCTTGGGTTTTACTTCATAATTTTATTTTCTGATCTTTTAAACCCTCACCAGTGTTCCATAATTTATTTCCTGGGACTAAAATTGGATCCATTAATATGGATTCACGTAAGAGTGAATCCAACATTTTAATCTTAACTATGGGTTTGTCTTTGTGTTTATGTTTGACAGGTTCAGAAGATGATGGTGTTGGTTGAGATGATAGCCAGAAGGTGTTGGGTAGAAGAACAAGATGGTGGTGGTTAACAATTGGTAGCCGACTAGGTTTAGTCTAGGTTTTTAGTTTAGGTTTCTAGTAGTTTGTAATTTAGGGTTTTTCTTGTTTTATTTCATTTGGCTCAACTGATTGTTCTCAATCTCGCAACATGTGATTAGGTACCAAATAAATATTTTCATCCCTTTTGGGTGTAGCCCTTGTCTAGAAACTGAGCTTTGTACTTCTCAATAGTACCATCAGCTCGAAGCTTTTTCTTAAATACCCATTTACATCCTACAGGTTTGCACCAATATGGACGTCCAATTAACTCCCACATTCCATTAGCCACGATGGAATCCATCTCTCTTGGAACCCCTTTCTTCCATTAGTCTGCATCAAAAGATGCAAGAGCTTCTGAAATGGTGGTGGGAGTATCATCCACGGTACACAATGAAATCATTAACAAAATATTTTGCAATCTTTTTCTCTTGCTCCTTGTGGGAGTTTCATTGCCATCCTCCTCACTCAAATTTGAAGTCTGATCATCAGATTCTTCACCGAACTCCATAGGAGTTTCAAAAATTGGATCATATTCCCAACTAGACATTATATGCATATCTCTCATGGGAAATATATCATCAAAGAATATAGCATCTCATCACTCAAACAAGGTGCATACATTCATGTCACTCTAGATTTCACCACAAGAAATCTGTAAGAAATGCTATGCGCAGCATAGCCAAGAAATACACAATCCTTGATTTTTGGTCCAAGCTTTTGATACTTATTGATTGGTAAATTCACTTTCGCCAAACAACTCCAACTTCGTGGGTCGGAGAGTGTTAGCCTTTTCTTTTTCCATATGGGGTGAACTCTTTATTCTTAGTTTGAACACGGTTTAAGACATGACACAAAGTCAATATAGCCTCCCCACCATTCCTTGGATAAAATCGAAGTATCTAACATGGATTTAACTAAATATATTAGAGTAAGGTTTTTTTCCTTTTCACGATCCCATTGGATTGAGGGGAATTGGGAGGTTTCCTCTCATGGATTATACCATGTTCCACATAGAATAAATTGAACTCATTAGAAAAAGTACTCTCCACCAAGATTAGACCGAGCCCTTTTTATCTTTCTTTCAAGTTGATTTTGAACTTCATACTTATAGATTTTAAAGAAATCAAGACCATCATCTTAATTTAGTTTTCAGGAGATACACATAACACTACCTGGTGGAATCATCAATCAAAGTCACGAAATATTTCTTTCCACCTTTTGTCAACACACCATTTATCTCACGTAGATTTGAATGTATGAGATCAAGTGGTGCCAAGTTTATTTACTTCGCAACATTGTGAGGCTTGCGAGGATGCTTTGATTGCACACAAACATGACACTTAGAGCCTTTGACTAAGGTGAATTTCGGAAATAACCTCATACGAGCAAGCCGCGACATACAACTGAAATTAATACGAAAAATTCATCAAAGCAAAACATGAATATCATAATTAGTGCATACATGGTTCACAACATTATCATAAAAGTCTCCCAAAGAGATGGAAACATGCCTTCACATTCATAGCCATTTCCAACAAAAACTCCATACTTAGGCATTACAGTTTTATTGGACTGAAACACCAACTTAAACCCATCTTTCATAAGAAGGGAGCCACTAACGAGATTCTTCTTGATATAAGGGACATGCAACGCGTTCTTCAATTGCACAATCTTGCACAAAGTAAACTTCAAATCTACCATGCCAACACCTAGAACAGTAGCATGTAACCCACTCCCCATCATGATGGAGGAACCTCGGGCCTGATAAGAGGTAAACATGGAGATATAAACACACGCATGAGCATTAACACCCATATCAACCAACCATGTTGTGGGTTGAAAACACCGAAAGAACAATAAGTAATAAATTACCGTACCATGAAGTTCCTTCCTCGGTGTTTCCAATGACCATGTTGACAAAATTTGAGTTATGTCCAGTCTAATGTTTCTTCCTCTTGCGTTGTGGACAAGGATGAGCCCAATGACCCATCTCGCCACACACTCAGCAAGGTTCTTCTCCATTTCCCCTTGTTCTTTAAGTTGGTAGTCTGGGAGACTTTGTTCTTCCCACTTGGACTTGTGGGCATTTTTCTACACCATGTTGGCAGCACAACGTCCTCGGTTCCACTAATGTGTTTGTCCTTTGCCCTCGACTTCTCCTCAACACTAGAGAGCTAATGATGGTCTCAACAGAGAACTCATGCCTCTGATGTTTCAGAGAAGTGGTAAAATTCCTCCACGACTGGGGAAGCTTAGCGACAGTGCATCCCGCAACGAACTTGTCCGGTAGCACAAACTTGAGGATCTCGAGTTCATTTGCCATGATCGATTCTCAACCATCTTGTCGTCATTGAACTGCTCCATAGCATACGGTTCACCTCGGCATCGGCAACATTGAACTTAGCGTCCAGTGCATCCCACAGTTCCTTCCCATCTGGGATGTGCAGATAAGCATCAACCAACTTGTTTTCAAGCACATTTAGGACACCACCCACAAAGAGTACGGTGTCCTCCCTGGACGCTTTATTCTCGTCAGTGGATAGCGGACATCTAGGAGTACCAGCTGAAATCCAGTGCACACCCATAGCACTGAGCCACAAGATGGTTTTAATCTGTCATCTCTTGAAATGAGAACCTATAAACGGGACCGGTTTGAGCGCATCAACAAAACCATACAATGAAAATTGCCTAAGCATATAAGGCTTTTGGATTATTAGATTATTATGAAATTTTCAAGTGAGTTTAATTACCGAAAACAACATCATAAATGCACTAGCATACTTAACCATACACATCAAACTAAGCTCATGCATCAGATCCGAATATAGAACAATTAGTAGTGCAAGGTAGGGGATGAGAAGTATGTATATCACGACCGGGATGGTCGCTCCAGCAGCAACATCACCATGGCCGTTGTTAATGTCGCCCATGGTGTTGTCAGAGTCGTTGGATCTATCGATGAAGCAAGCCAACGAGGAAGCAGACGGACAGAACGCTGAGATGCTCCCCCAAAACCTTATCGCCCTCCTCCCGGTGCATGATCTTAGTGGATGGGGCTTCAAAGGCTTGCTCTCCTGGACGGCCGTGCATGCAGTCATCGTGATGGGAAAGACTAGAGGATGGTGCAACAAAAGGAATTGGACTTGAGAGAGATAGAAGCGAGTGGAGAACTCAATATATATTATATGTCTTGTCTCCTCATATAGCCCGGGAAGGGAGCGCCGACCAAAACGCCATGCGTAGTAAGATGAGGACACGCATCGAACATGCACACGCATGTCGACACGCACCCAACTGAATTGGTGCACCAAGCAAACAAAATTAATCTTCCATAAGAGGAGGTTTTTAACTCGAACTCGATTCACACGATGCCTGAGAGGCGAGCGGCGGTGGAGGAGTGCACATGAACTCTTCTCTTCTCACTCACTTATAAGGACTAGACCAACGTTCTTTATAAGCTGCTCTAGCTTTTTCCCAACTAGCAATGTGGGACTAAACTTTATCTCTAACAAATCCTAAAATACCACCAAAAATAGGCTTTGAGATTTCATAATTTGTAAGATACATGGCATGTCAACTTGGGCTACAACCCATATAATGCAACACTGCTAATGCATGGTTACATCTTGTATTCTTGCGCCGGTCACGGGTAATTTGTGCGAAGTCGATGTAAATAACATTAACCGTAATCGCCACTCGATCACACGGTACATAAGTGCACGGAAAAAGTCCAAAACAAACCTTGAACTCATAGAAAAAAGCTAAATGGAACCCTCAACTCTCAATCCCTGAAATTGGCACTCTAAACTTATCGATCCCGGTCTGTTTTAAACCTTGGATCTGTTTGGCACACGGGGAAATCAATAACCCAGACCAGGATTACGGAAACTGTCACTGACATTGGGCCCCACATGTCATGTTCATTTTTTCCCAATCATTCCCCATCATGTAGCTGTTTTCCCCAATGGTTGGATCCGTCATGGCAAGACGGCGGTAGCCGCTTGTCTGGATCACCTGGGCGGGGGTACCTCGGGCTGCTACAGGGGCAAGGTACGGAGGTGGAGGAGCACAACCGGGGTAGCGGGAGGCCAGGTCGCGCCGATCAGGAAGAACAAGCAAGCAGGTAGCATGCTTGCTCCGCGGTGGTGCGCACCCATGGGACGAAGCGACGACGGGTCGAGATAGCTAGGGAGTGAGAGGACGGCAGAGGTGCTCCATATGGTGGGGTGGCTCCGATTTTGCATAGGAGAGGCGAGCTGAGGGGATCTCGCCATCCGAGCAAAGGTTGAAGGGTCTTGTCGGCCGGGGTTGTTGACGCGACGGAGGAAGGCTCGCCAGCCGGGGCTACCGCCACCATGGACGGAGGGGTTTGAGGAGGGCGCGAGGAGGGAGAGCCGACTAGGGGCAGAGAACTGGACCAGAGAACGGATACCTCGACTTGGGAAGCTTCACCTCCGTGGAGCCGTTGCACCGGCCGCACGCGTTAGACATGGCAGGGGAAAAGCCTCGCTGGAAGGTGTTGCCACCTATACGCGAGGGAGAGAGGGTCGAGCACTTACACACACTCCCACTTAGATGCATGGCCCACATGATCGACGGTGTGTGTGCAGTGGATGGTGGGAGGGGATTGAGGTTAAAGGGAATGAAGATGAATATGACAGGTGGGCCATGCATGTAAGTGGGAGTAACTAATTATCTAGATTAATTTTTTTTTATATTTTAGTTTGACTTGCCACGTAAATTTAACCAATTTCAAGGATTGGAAGTTGAGGGTTTCATTTAGCTTTTGTCTATGAGTTCGAGGTTTGTCTTGGACTTTTTTCCTAAGTGCACGAGCACCTGACCCTCTTGCCTTTGGGCTTTTGGACATGGACGCAAAACAGAACGGGAAAAATAAGAGAAATTTGCAGTGTTATTGTGCAATTTGTAGTGCTTCCTATGATACAGCATTCCAAACACGTTGTACTGACGCGATTATACATGTAGAATATGCGCCGTTCATCATCAACACACGGATACTATATACTAGCAAACTCAGCATTATTACACTCGATATACCAGTATCTGGTGCGATCTGGTCTTGATTCTTACTCGAACAATCTCAACGGAACTGGCCGCCGGTGAAGGTCTGTCCGAAGCCCCAGCCGGCCGGCGCGACGTTGCGCGACACGACAGAGCGGCGGTCGCTGGCCGTGACCGTAAAGGACAGCGCCTGGCCGTCGAGGAGCGCGGCGCTCTGCCAGTTCTGGCCCCAGTTCCGGGACATGGGCTGCCACCGCGTCCGGGCGCCTTTCACGGCCACCGCGTGCACGTCGCCGGCGCCGCCCACGTTGGTCACCAGCACGAGATTGAAGTAGGAGTGGCCGTTGATGGTGAACCGGATGCCGCCTCTCCGCCTGCACGACACCCTGCATATATATATATGTTGTACAAAGTCTTAGCTAATGTGTGTGTGAAGTAACAAAATTAAGAAGAGCATGCAAAGTTTGAGCGAGAGAGTTAATTGTTGCAGAAGTAGTTAGCTCACCGGCGGTAGGCGACGGGGACGATGCCGGCTTGGTACCTGGCGATGCGGAGGAACGCCGGCTGCGAGAGGTCGAAGTGTTGGAGCGGCGGGTTGCACCAGCCGCCGTTGTCGTTGGGGAGCGCGTAGTTGGGCGGGCAGAGGTTGGTGGCCGTCACCAGGATGGATCCCGGCAGGCACGACGACGTCCCCGCGCACCGCAGCTGGAAACACGCGCCGCAGCTCAGCCCGCTGCCGAACAGCGCCGTGCTCAGCGCCGTCGTGTCGGTGCCGTACCCCTGGCTGTACAGGTTGCCGTACCCGCACGCACCGCCTGCATATATTTCACCATCAACACGCACGTACACGTACACGTACATTGCAGGCAGCACTCAGCCGATCAACAAAGAAAGGCGCACAAATGGATGAGTGCTTGTCGAAGCTACTAATTGATTACCCATGGTGCCGGAGGCGTCGCCGCCGCCGTAGAAGGTGGCGTGGGCGTTGATCCAGCGGCCGGGGCCATAGCCGTGGGCGGCCGAAGAGGACAGCGAGAGCAGCAGCAGGAGCGCTAGGAAAGCCATTCTGTCCGTGCGGACAACGTGCAAATCAACTGATCCAAGTATCCATGGCAGTGTGGGGGTGGTATAAATAGATGGCCGGGACCGTGTGAATTCCAATTGCTGTTCAGTCGACACTCTATTGTACTCCATTCTGTTGCGCCTTTTTAGGGATTTTTTTTACTGCTGATACTCATGATTCTTTCATATACATGCACAGGTCAGGTAGTAGACCTGACAACAGCGTTATGCATTTGCGAGGGACCAAAGCTACTGTCCAACTGCACGTGCATGGTCCTATTTTCCGTTCATTTCATGGTGAACTGGTGATACACTATCTTGGTAACTCTAGGTCTTTCTCCCAGGACAGGATCTGAAGTTACAAAGCTAGAGAAGATAAGTCGACGATCGGCGCATCTAGTTTTTCCCTAACAAAACTAGCCTTACCAACTGTTTTGTGAGCTGCATTTGTCACTGGACATATGGAGCTCACGTGACTTGTTTATGCTGATCTACACATGATCTGAATTCTAGTGGGGGCTCGGGTTTATGAATTGTGATACGAGCATTGCAAAGCGGTTCAATGTATTTTCAGATACATGCACAATGCTTGTTTACGGTTTGAGAAATCTAGAGAAACTCATTGGTTATGCCAACTAGCATTATGTCGGTCATAAGGCGACCCTCTTAGACTCTGTCGTCGATTTACTACGACGTGGTGCAGCTCCTGTGCAGAATGCCCTAGAAATATATGCGTTGATCGTTGAACCTCGTTAACGAATATCGTCTCTGCATCTGTTTTCTGCAATGCATGGTATAATAATCACATTGATTATGAGTTTATAACTGTTTGGTTCCAAATACATACGGGATCCCCACTTCTAATACAGTTCAACTTAAGTGCATAGCTCCTCCACTTAGTTTTCTTATAAGTTTATAAGTTTATTTCTTAGTTTTATTTTCTCTTTTTTTGGCTGTGTGCATCCTAATACCATTAGGTGTTGCGTTGTTGCAGAGGCTGGATGTAATTGGTATCTTTTGATATTAATATATTTCTTTTATAAAAAAAATGCATAGCTCATCCACTTAAGGCGATTTCGACAATGACAATGCAAGATTTTTGGCACACGTGTGTAACACCCCGACCCCCCCCCCCGGACGGCTGCACTTCTAGGATCCCTGACTAGCCCATGACCAACACATGTCTTTCCGCACTTTGTCTCACTCGTGCGCCCAAACTACTTCGGTCGTCACATCTCAATTACTCGGACCAAACACGCTTAGCATCAGAGTTCTTTGCTGATGAGCTTTCGGAAAAGAAGTTGCAACTTGTTTGTATGAGTATCCTATCAATCGGATGTCACAACGTGCCAACACCTTCCTGCGTAAAATCCATGTCTCTCTATCCTTGCCTCCTTGGTACATTTTGTTTCTGTCTGTCATATTGTAGTACTCCTAACTGTTTCTAACCATTTGCCAAAATATATGAGATGGTATCCAAATATGTCTATCTATGGAGGCCTGCAGTTAATAGCTCGTCCGTCGGTTGCAGATGTTGAATGCTGCGTGCAGGTACATAGGGCCAGCACCGTGACACATCCCATGATGCCAAGTCTCTCCACACTCCAACAAGATCGCAGAAGCTGCACGCGGGTTCACTAAATGTGCATGCAAGGCAAAACAAAGCCGTGATCCACCACAGTTCACAACCACTTGAGCCAGCTACTTCTTGTGCGTACTCCGGCTCCAGATAAATGTTGTAAATTGTACCAGCTCTTAACTAACAAATTGGTGGATGGAACCAAGATCTGCAGGCATTGTTTTCAGGAACAGGGAAACGTAGACCATGGATCGACCGAGTGATGGGCGTGTCACTGTATTCAGATCCTGTCTTGTTGGCATCAAATAGAAGGCACACACGTACGATCACAATCACAGGCTCACAGCGCACCAGATCTTACAAGTGTGCACTGGGATTTGCTGTTGTTATCCTCTGGTAACTGAATGATTGGTACACCGTGTACCCAAAAACTGTTCTAGCTGACTTTCAGTACATTACAAGATCAATAATCAGAACAAGACAGGCACCTAGCAGTGTAACGGTCCTAGGAAAACATCTCTGGCCACATACATTTCCAAAAGCTGCAAAGTTGGATTTGTTTGCCTGCAGACTTTCTTCTAGCTCCAAAGATTGTACCCCAGGTAATTTTATCGGAGGATAAGACCAAGTGTATTACATACAGGAAATTAAAATGCCACATGTGTTTGACTTGAGCTATGTTTGGTGGTAGATAGGATATCGCCATCCAAATGGTTGATCCGTATGGTTGGTGGTGTCACAGGATTCTATCCACCAAATCCAAGTGCGATCTTTACTCTTTAGGCTCTTCTTGTCAACTTCACGAGGCATATCTGAATGTGGACTGCCCCTATTTGAGCAAGTATTTTCCCAGTTGTACTTGCAGCATGGAGAACATTCACTGATGAAACTGCATATTGCGTATTCTCAACTGACGCAAGAAGAACATTGCTACTTCGCCATAATTAGGCTTAGCAGACTGAAATGCAAAATCAAAGCTGATGCAGTTGATTGACAAGGCAATAACTTTTCCTTGATGAAAACGGTAAATTTGTGTCAAAGGCAACATAGAAGAACCATGAAAGATTACACTGGTATCTTTTTTTTCTCAGAAGGAGAAAACCATTCACTATTTACATGCTCTAGTTATCAAGTCTGCACAGAGACAAGATCAAACTATATAAGTTTGGTCTAATAAAGTACATGTACATAATATCCCAGTTTCTTGTGTAGCTCCATCCTTTCACATATGCAATCAGAGTCTACAACATGTTCAGGCACACATATTCTGCACAATCTTTACGAACCACCCCTTTACGCTGCAGTGGAGTTACAGCCTCAGAAATCCAATGGTGGCGTTTCCTGGTGCATGGCAGAATATGTCAAGACTTCATCATCAGCTGAATTAACTAGGCCTGAACAATTATGCTGGTGAATTACACCCAATATGAGCAGAACCTAATACACTTGTATTTCAATCACACGATGATACAATTTATGTCTGACAGTCGTAACTTGTAAGCAATCATATTCAGATAGAATAGTGCGAGCAAGCCTGTCCACCGAAACATCCATTAAGCTCTCTAATATACACTGATAATTTTTACAGGTATAGACCGGTATTTCTTTATATAATGTTAATCACATGAAAAATAGTGACTGAATACTTTTCGTCAGATAACCAATAATCAACTCGGTAAGGGCAATAATATAAAATACATGACTAGTATGAAGGAAATAAGCTACCAAAGGGGGACTAATTTGCAACAACTTTGAATATCAATACAATTTGAACATTAATTATGAAGATCTCACCTTGTGCAGCAGGTCGTGGGCAATGTAGTCCCAAGGAAGAGATACTGACATCAAACAACACTTCAGAGGAAGAAGCTCATCATCCAATCGTTTGTTTGCAGAAGCAGCCTCAAAGGCATGCTTTGCTAACTTTGATGCAGCAGAAGCCGCCCTATGAACAAGAACCCGGAAGTTCTCTCCAGGATCTTTCTTTGATCCCTCACGGCTCTGATCTAGTTTAGAAAAAGAATAACAGTTTCAGTTTGACAAGTCGACAACATGCAGTAGAGCTAGAGTGAAACAAAAGTGCACAGGCGTATTTGAGGGTTGTGGAGGAGTTGACACTAAATAGTCAGTAGGTCATCAAATATCTTTGTTACCACTTTTTGAATCCTATAAAGTTTGTTATTGTTCAAAATGAAATTGTTTGATGCAATTTGTAAGCTAGCATTGGACGATAGAGTTGTATAGTTTGCAGGGAATAGACAGAGCATAGAAGACCTGCAATCCCAGAAACAGCAACTTCAACTTCCCCGCGTCCTTCAGGGCCCCTCATGAAAAGTTTATCGAGTTTAGTACTATCTTGACCAAGTGAGAGGAAGCTCCCGAACTTGGATCTGCCAGCTAAACCAACAGGAGAAGCATACGTTAGAAAATTAAATCTACTGCAAATTTAAACAGGACATCACCTATCTAGGTTGACTAAAGTGTTGACCACGTTAGAAATGGTATTACTTAACACCAAACTCATGCTTAGTTGCAGAGGAAGAAACTATTTGATTGATACTACTATCAGCATCAGTGCAATAGTTCACAGCAAAAAGAGTAATAGGGTGAAAGACTAACCATCATAAGCTTCACGAACGTTTTGGTAGCTGACAAAGCCCGAGAAGAGAGTTCTCTGCAGTCGAAATCATCGTAAATCCATGTAGCCAAATCAGCACAAAATCCAGGATTGTTTATTAGAAGGATGAGGTATGAAATACTTCGGTTTGAATTTAAAGTCTAAACTGGATTTTAGAGAAGCACACCACGGAGTAATATGGGTTTCATCCTAAAGAGACAGGTGTGAGGCCAAAAACAATTTACGGAAAAGCAGTAGGGAAAACTCTCTACTGCGTCATTTTCATATTTATAAATATTTACAAGGGGTGAACCAAAGTTTAAGGTGTGAGGCAAATACTGCATGTGTTTTATAACTAGGTGACAAAAGTAATACGGGCCTGCAGAGAGTAGTTCAAATATAGATTAATAAAACAAAGATGGTGTGGGCTGTGGAGTGATAGATGTTTGTAGTGCTTATAAGCGGCCGTTGGCCTTACTGTGAGCAGGGTTGTGACTGAAGCTGCAGGTTACAACAAAACAGATGGAAAACAGAGGAGAAAAGAGAGAAGGGGGCGGGGGCGGGGGCGGGGATTGGAGTTTGGCATCCCTTCTTAATATCACACATGCAGTTCTCCTGCATGGTTCAAAAAAAAAAGGATTGGGGTTTGGCAGGCTGAGGAGCTGGTTCGTGCAACAAAGCAGAGACAACGCTTGAATAGTTCAATGGATGGATTTTGTAAAGTAGTTAGTTGAACGATAAAATATGGGGGTGTATACTGTATAGTTCATACAGAAATATTATCTGATGCAGTGAACCTAAAACTGCTACAAAGCAACCTTGATAGAGAAAGACGGCGAACCTTTGGTGGGTTCTCGGCACTGCTCCCAGAGTTGGCCCCGGATTGCATGTTTGAACTGGCATTGTTTGATTCAGTTTCTTCAGGAAATGCTGCCCCATCATGCGCATTGAGAATCACACAGTAGCAGTGCTCAGGGTCTGACAAAACCTGCACAAATTTAGAAGATCACTTTCCTCTTTAGGGTCAACATAGAAACTACTCCCGTCATCCCCAAATAAGACACAGTTGACTTTTTCTGGTCAACAACACACAACTTTGACTATGAATTTCATTTACAGTATGCTTGTAAAATTAGTATAAGTACATGTGAAATATAAGCATTTCTCAGATAAATACAATGATACCATTTATAAAATAATCTTTGATATAAATTAACAACCGTAGGCATCTACAGCTAGTATTTTATACTTATCGTGTTTTGCTGTGAATTTCCCCCGTTGTATAAAGGGCTTTATGCATGTTTACCACACTTGTACGTGAATATATACTGGCCCTTGGCCTAGAAATACAAGTTACATATTTCCAACAGCTACAACATTTGCAAAAGTATTCTGTAAGTTAAACTAGAACTCACCACCGCATCAAAAGGATCATCAAAGTCATCAACTGAGAAACAAATGTTAGGATATGCAGGTACTGTTTCTACAGCCTGTTGAAGAGATATGTCAGATTATTTATATTAAAGGCTTCTCTCTAAAAAGATGATGCCAAAAGAATTTACCTTCCTTCGATCAAGACGGAAATTTACGCGGCTAGGAGATGCATATACAGTTTTCGAAACCTTGTAAACTGGAGGCACCCGTTTGCTTTTCTCTGCACGATTGCGGAGATCCCCAATTCTGTGGAAGTAGATTATATCATTATAAGAAGCACATATATGCCAATATTACTGAGGCATGTAAAAATTGTTTTGTTTTGCATGGCAATGGATACTACTAGCACTCTTAAGATTTGTGAGCCCCTTCACATTCCAGCCCAAACTCATACTGAAAGATAAATATGTGGTCGTAAATTGTTTAGTCAGATAATGAACAAATTGTGAATGTACCACTAACCCAGACAAATTTCTAAACATTATTGCTGAAAAGGGGAATAGCGATTCACATGGAACTTAGATGACATGAAAATCATTACGTATCACATGTTGACAAAGGATGAGAAATGATGAACCAAAATCTGGAGAGTTTTTAGCTGGCTATGGCCAACAGATCAAAAGTGTCGGTTTAGTATCGTAGAGGATTTACTTCATCAGATCACCAGAAAAGGTTTTTAGTTTTTGTTATGCATAATTACAGTCAATTGTTCAGAGTATACAAAAGATTGCAAGATCTTAGCATAACTGCCAGAAACGTACCTGCATATTGCAACTGTGACAGTATATGACGTGTGAGCGACTAAATTCAAATAGAACGAACGTTCCCAATCAAGCTCAGATGAATTAACATTGATGAGCTTTTCAAGCTGGTAATTGCAAACAAAAGGAGCATAGTTAGCTCAGTAACTCAACAGAAAATTATTCTTCTTTAAACGTATTCTCCAACAAACACTATGTGAACCAAGTAAGGCATTAAACAACAGTGATAAGGATTTGCACATTGTCACTTGTCTTGCAAACTACACCTCACAAACAAGAAATTTGCACCATGTTTGTGCATACAAAATTATAATGTTAAGGGTTCTGACATTGTCATCATGCAACTCAAAAATATAAATTTGCAGTACTGCATGCTCATTAAAGTTATACATATAAAAATTGTGGAGGATGTACCCAAAAAGAGCTCCTTCAGAAGTTAAGAGCAAAAGTTAGAATAAGTTTCCTAGATACAGAGGGTTAATAAAACAGTAGGTTTGCTTGCATTGAAAACATAGGTTTGCTTGCATTGAAAACATATCTTTGAACTATAGGAGCAAAAACAATTAGCTTAAGTGGATACTAGTACACGTTCATATATTTAGCAAAAGAATTGATTGTTCAGTGCAAGAAAACAACTAAAAACACTGCATTAGATAAGTAAAATAAAGAAGAAAAAATGTTGCGGATAAAAGCAGTTGTGACAATATTCAGTGCAAAAAATTCACAACTGAATACAGAGCACACTTTGTTACAATTAAAAACTGAATTCACTCAACAACACATGTCATATAAATACAAAAAAGTGAAGATAGAATACGTAATTTCTAATTTTTCCTTTAATCTAATACCATGAAAGCCTCATGCAATAGCCAATTTGAAGTGAACTGATTTTAGTCTAGCTTTATTTACCGCAGGGGCCCATCTCCGGACGAAAAAGGGAGGTGGATCTTCCATTTTATCATTGAACCCATAGCCATGCATTTTCTGCATTAACACACAGTACCATCAAATGGTGAGATGTATATTGCACAGAGTAGTGCCGTATCGGGCTACATAAGAAATACATCAGCAGGACTAAAAGGTACCATGCTATTGACAAAGAAGACAAGGTCATCCTCTTCCCTGCTCTTTGACACCCTACCACGCACAAAGAAAAGATCAAGCATTTCATGCCAGAATTCATCATCCATCTCGACATCTGATGGATCATCTTCAGCCTCAACGACAGTCCAACCAATCAAATGTGAATGTTTCTTCACCATGCTAAGCAATTCGGCCCTGAAAGCAGAAACATGTACAAGATAGCAGATTGGATAGTGTCCAGACCATATACAAACATTCAGCAAAACTCACAAGTGTGATCCTGTTATGGTCATATAAATAACCAAACTGATGCCAAGGAAAACTGGATGTGTATTTGCATTTCATAACAGCCAGTGTGCAACGCAACCATATTGGACAAGGCGACTGAAGTACATGCAACAATGAACATAGCTATGCTGAGGTCAAATTCGAAATCTTAACCCTTAACTAGTCAACTTTTGCCTCTTTCTGGGCAGTTGTGCCAATCGGAATTCTGCTTCTATGATCGAACCGTGCCTCTTAAAGCCATAAACCGAGGACAGAAATTTCGCATGACGATCTTGGCCAGACAACCCAGGCTAAAACCGAGTTACTCGTGCGGCGCAGTTGATTGTAAGCTTAGTTCAGTGTGGGAACAAACAGGAGACAGGTTAAAGGTTCCACTGCATCGAAGAGGGGAGAAGAGAAAGTCAGATGGGATGGCACATACCTTGAGGGCGATGCATGGCCGTCGCCGCTGCTGAAGACAGTAGGCGATCTCTCGACGGGGATCTCCCCGGACGGTGAGGAGGTGGAAGGCGCCGCTGCCATCGCGTGGCACAGCGACACTGGGAAGGGGATCAACAGGGGACGCGTGTAGGAACCGAGTGTGGCGTACCGCAGCGCACAGCCAGTGGCGGATCTAGGATTTTGAAGCAGGATGGTCCGTCTTCCTAAAAAATTGCAACACAAATAAGACATGCCAACCTACTGGTGTAGGATTCACAAATAGCACTATGGTCTCGTGAACATACTGTATTAGCAATTACAATTAAGAGTAAAAAGACGGAGGCCTATATACCTACAAAAGATCAAAGAAGATTATATGACAGGCTTACGCCTTCTCATGGGAATGAAAGTCTCAATTATATTATCCTCATCCACTTTGGAGAAAATGTCTCGCTCAATGCATGTAATTAGGCAATCATCTAGTATTAGACTGTCACCCATCTTACTTCTCTCACTAAACTCATTGCAGAAAATGTTTAATCTACCACCCAAAATGTTCAATCCAGTGACGATCAATCACAGTACATTTGAGTATTTAAATACGATCCATTGGACATCAACCCTAACTACCAAATCAGTTGTGAACAGGTTGCAAAGCTTGGAGAAATGGGGATTGGACTAGTACCGGGCTGAGCTGACAGTTGACCGCTGCGGTTGGAGGATCGGAGCGGCTGCTGGATGATGTGATGCCGCTAGCCCTGCTGCTGGCGGCTGGCCTGTTGCTGTCTGCTGGGGCCGGGACGCCCGCGGTGCGGCGCCTCCCTGCTCTCGGCTAGGGTTAGCCGGTTAGGGGCAGGGGCAGGGCAAGGGACGGCAACTGGGGAGCCGGACTCTGGAGGTGGGAGAGCGGGAGCGCCCGGGTGGGACGGCGATCGAGGCGGCGGGCGGTGGAGATGTGGCGGCGAGCAGCTAGTCGCAGGCGACGGGAGGATTCCTATTTCTCCCACAACCTATATCCCCGGTTGCGATGACGTGGCACCGGTTGGAGGGTTCAAGCTGTCCACGCGGACGATGACGTGTGGGGTGAGAAGTTTGGTGGGCCGTGGCAGTCTAACCGTAACCGTGAGGGCATCTCGGACACCCAAAATATTCGCGAACTTACGATTGCTGTCGCTTGGCGGACGCGAAAATAGTCGCGCGTCCGTTTGCGTCTGGGGCTGACTCCAGCGGGGCGACGCATTTTCAGCGCAGGCCGGATTTCAAAAAAAGATGAACTAGCATCGACTTTGCATGAAATTACAGCCGCAAATTGAGGTCTGCAATATGTTCATCACACTTTGCACAAGGTAGGGCGCAAAGTGGAGCAAAAGGGGCACTACAAGGCCTGAACAGCAATAAAAAAAAGTCCAAAAGGAGGCCAAGGTGTTGGGCGCATGGCGATGGCGATCAGGCGTCTCGCGCGTGGATTTCGGCACGCCTCTTCATGAACCATGCCCTGGTGTCGTCGTTGACGCCGCTCAAGTTGGCAAGCATGATCCTTGTGTCTTCTGCATGCAATTTAGCCTCGACTGGGAACTTACCGAGCTCACCGACGAGGCCGGAGGAGCGACGCCGGCGATCCCCTCTCTCTTGACGAGCATGGAGCCCTCCGCTAATGTCGGATGGAGGGCTACTTGCGCGACGCCGGCTTTGATCTGCATCTGTCAGGCCTGCTGGTTGGCAAGCATGATTTTCTCCTCCGGGAAGAGCACCTTCTTTGCCGCCTTCGGCTTTGCCTCCGGCCGCCACCGGTGGCGGCCCGCTTTGCTTCCGCCGGAGCTGCAACCTCCATTGGGGCTATGGTCGTGGCTACATGGGAGTGTGGGGCGGCGGCGGCGGGTGCGAGGGTTTGCGCCGCATCCATGGCGGTGGCTACGGCGGCGAGGACGTCCATCGCTTCTGGACTGCTCGCGCCGGTCTAGTTTGCCGGTCTAGTTTGGTATTTCGCGCGGGGAATGGCCAGTGGCGGGAATAATATCGGCTTCCCTGCCACTGACATGCGGGTCCTACGTCTTTTTCGGCGGACACTCGGCGCGACCGCGGAGCGTCCGCGAAGACGCAAACCTGGCGCATATTTGGGCCAGGTTTGCGTCTCCGCGGACGGCCCGGTCACTTTCCGTCGCCCCACTGGATCAGGCCCCAGACGCATTTCCGGTCACGGCGGACACAAACGGTTGTTCAGCGTCCGTTTGCAACGCGCCGCTGGAGATCCGCAAATCGTGATTTATTCTCTCCCAGTCATCAATTCCAATCCTTCTCCCGCGGGCGATGGTGGCTGGCGACCATGGCGGGGCGGCGGTCGGCGGATGGGTTGAGTGCGAATGTGCGATCGGGAATCGACCGTGATGGCTTCCTTCTCCCCTCTTTGGCGGATATTCACCCCTTCAAGGCTCCCATTTCTCTCAATTTCGAGAGCTGCAGATTTTGTGTGGGTGCAAGGACCATGAGAAGAACAAGAGTGTACTACGGATCCATTCCAGATGAGCACGTGCGAGCAGCAAAGTTTAATGGTATAGCCCCATGCACCATGCCTATGCTGACCCTAAATTTTAAATTTTAAATTTTGGTGCACTTGTATTTGTGCGCCAATACCCATGGCGTACTACATTAGCCAGGTGAGAGAATAGACGCGGCGAACCACTTTTGCGGAAAGCCACAACTAGAGCAGATAGGCGTGACGCACCGTACATCCATATATCACCACCAAGTAGCTGTGGCACGCCACTCTTTTGATATGTCATGGGTAGGTACATCTATGTATAACTGTCTTCATGTTCGTGTAATGGCCTTTGGGGGCTATTTGGAGAGTCGCCGACTAAAGGTTGATGCCACTGCTCCCATATAAGCATGCACGTGAGAGGAGAGTAAAGATTCCTGCATGTGAGGCTGAAGGTAGATCTATCACGTGAGGAGAGGTAATAAACTATCATTTGCTTCCATGCCAGTGTCTCTAGAAAAGCAAATCTTTATCGAACCTATATTTGCCCAATGGAAGGTTTTCATCGTGGGCACCAAATGAATTTTTCATTTGGGGTGGGGGAGGAGGGCTATAGAGGGCCGGCTATGAGCGGTTTTTGCCACCGGTGCCTCTATTTTAGTTTTTTAGCCATTTAGCGAGGACGAGTTGAGATGCTCTTACAGTTTTGCTCCCGCAGTTAGCACACATCTGTGAATCGTAGCGCTTGAGCGCTTCCATGACAAATATCGTCCCCGCGAGCGCAAAGGTGTCTCACCACATGAAGAAAGAGTCCAGATCCACAAATAAGGGCATCTCCAGCAACCCGACGCAAACGAACGCTTCACCTCTCCAGCAGCCAATTCACGTCGAGTGCCTTCCCCCACTGCCCATTCCACACAAGGTTGTCCTGCTTGCATGATGCCCAAACACATAAGAACACCTGCGTAGAGCCAAGGCGTCTGCCACCGACTCGCGCATCAAAGGGTCACATCGACATTGCTGCTATTCTCAAATCTAGCTAGAACCAAAGGGGTTTCAACCAGACAACTAGAACACAGGGAATAGAGGCGATGACACCACAAAGATGAAAACAGTGCCCCAAGGGCAGTCACTTGTGCCTCGATTTCAACCCCGTACACGTACTTCGGAAATACATAACCCTGCTCACGCTGGCCCTGACAAATACAGCCCATTCAAGATATGTTACCATAAGTAAACGTTAGTTGATCAGTTTTTTCATTGGTTCAGTATACATTTACTTGGCTATGATCTTCTCTCTTTTTGCAGCCAAGGCAAAAGCTGGGATCTTTTTATTATTCTGCTTGCTTTGGTACAGTGTTATGATCAATTATCCTGAAGTAAATCGTTTGGCAGATAAAATGTTTAATAAAAGCTGTGGTTGGTCCAGATACCTACTTTCTATCCTAACTTGATTTGTGCAAATAGTTTGCATAGCATATAATAAAATAGTAATTCAAGAGTAAGTTGACAACGGTAACAAATAAAGACCCTTTTTTGCATTTTAACAGAGCAGCTCTCCAATTTGTGGTACCAACGAAATGCAAAGAGTGAGAATACATTGACAAAAATATTTCATGGAAGGACAGAAGGGGTTAAAAGCATTACCCAGATGGCGGTACTGCAGAATTACATAGTGCCATAACTGAATCAGAAATGGCCAAGGTACAGTCATGAAAACACATTTAACTTAA
Organism: Lolium rigidum; assembly: GCF_022539505.1. Lineage (NCBI taxonomy): Eukaryota > Viridiplantae > Streptophyta > Magnoliopsida > Poales > Poaceae > Lolium > Lolium rigidum. The sequence continues at coordinate 154,381,925 of NC_061510.1, read as the reverse complement.
TTGTGGTAATACGGAGGTTGGCCAGTTCCAGGGGCACCTGCCGGTCCTTGCTGATTTCCATGATGCGCAGGTGGCATCTGCTGTGAAGGATGCATCTCACGCTGCTGTGAAGAGTGCATCTCATGAGGTGGTGGCGGAGGAGGGGCTGAGAAGCCCCCTGATGGCGCATACTGTGGCGGGGCGGAGTACATCTGGCCAGGATACTGGCCTGGAGCTGGTGGGTACCCTGAGTTCCCAGGAGCTGGTGGGTACCCTGAATTCCCTGGAGCTGGTGGGTACCCTGAGTTGCCTGGATTCCAATTTGGCATTTGTCCGTTGGTGTTGTGGTTTTGAGCAGGGACACCAGGTGGTCCGTATGGTCCACCTGCTTGAGGATTACCTTGCCACCCAGCTGATGTAGGTGGTAGACCGGCTGACTGCGGTGCTGCTTGCTGTGCTCCTTCTGGGATTGTGTAATCCCTGCTCTTGTCACTGTGAGCCTGAATTAACAAAGAGAGATACAGTTTTCATGGCAAGGCAAATCAAGGGAGTTTGAAATGATGGGTTCTACAGAGGCAGTAAATCACATCCTCGAAATGGTTTTCATGCCCAAAACACACTAAACAAAATGAACCCATTATACCTTTACATTGAGATCAGTATGACGAGAGTATGACAGGTGAATCTTACAGTAGCCACCGTCGTAGATGCAATGCCCTTCTAATGCTTCCTTCGCAACTGTGGCCGTACTTACATCTGTGTGGAAATGTGATGAAAGAATCAGGTAATGAATAACCAAAATCAACTCACATGTGTGGGCATGCGGCCAACAAAGAAAATGAATGCTAGCATGATAAGATAAGATGTTTCAGGTAAAAGGACTACAAATGCAAAGCCTCTGATTTGAGGCTACAGTACAGGAAAAGTGTGTCTGCTTTGTTTAATTCACATAACTTGGTCTAATGGTTGCCCCTTCACAATTCAGTCAGAAGAATTGGCATATTTGTTACTGTAAGGGGAAAATGAGCTATGTTCTGCTACAATGACGGAGAATGACAAAAAATATTAGGTGTGGGGCCACCACCAATATACATCAACTTGTGCTAATCAGAAATCATATTACTGGTCTTGAGTGGCAGGTGTCAGCCTAGTCTTGGGCTTGTAAACAACTTCTATCTATCAATACAAAGAAATGCAAAGCTTTTGCTTTTTTCGAACAGAAATCAAATTACTGAATAACAATCAACGCACCAAAAGGCTAAAGAAAGACTAAGCAACAAAACAAACAGCCTTATGAAAGAGAAGATAAACTCTGCAGTACAGTGAAGCTTTCTTGCGCTTTGACTTAAATCGTTCAAAATTGGGGACTTGGCCTTTACTGAATGCATAAACATGACTACTTCAGCAAAGGACACAGGGTTGTATGATATTTAGACTTTTAGAGGAAACCAGAATATTGGAGAAAGAAAGATAGTGCTACCCTCTGCCAGTTCACATGACAACAAAATGAAAACAGTAGCTAAGCACAAAAAATGACACAGTACTATGGCACCCAATATGGTCTACTTGGTGCATACCAGGGTACTGAATCAAAGCTTGTGTTCCACCATTCTTCTCGAAAATAGCAATTTTCTGGACTACGCCAAATGCAGAGAACACCTGAAATTAAATTAATCATAATCAGCACAATATAAGCACGCTCAACCAAGATCTTAAGGCATATTTCAGTAAGTGTTTCCCCAATTTTACTTACAGTATGGAGAACATCCACTGAAACCGCATATTGCATATTCTCAATTGACGCAAGAAGAACATTGCCCTCAGCCTCCACCCTCCTCCCATCGGGACCAACAGCAGGCTGCCAAAGCATATCAAAGGGAAATCCGTGAAAAATAGAAGGGTCACATAAAATGCAAAACATACAATATTAACTCGTTAGAATGTTTGTGATAATGTGTAGAAGGATTACCTGCAATGTACTATCGATGGCAGAGGAGTTAACTGGAAGGTAGGGGTTGGTATAATCTCTGCAATGTTTTGAACAAGATGTCATATAAAGCAATTCGATTAACAGGAAAAGGAACTCCTAACAAGATAAGGAGGAAGAAATGAAAAAGGATGAGGTCCAGTAACAAGTTCAGACTTATTGCTATATCGCCGTACAATAGGTTAAACCACGGAACCAACCAACTTATGTTCCAAACAACTAACCTCAAAGGGCATAAACTTGGAAGGAAAGTGTTATTATGTTGTAACCCACCCAATCCAAATATCCATGGAATGAGAATCTCACCAAATGTTGTATGAATATTTTTCCATAGGAAAATAAACCTAAGGACTTGCGATTTCTTAAGGGCCCCTGACATATGATCTTGATTGTCCTAACATACTTGCAGGTAGTATTATTGTTCTCTCAAAAATAAAAGAGATCCTATCCACCGATGCATTTTTTTATCCCTTCTGATTTTCCCAATTAGTCTGCTCCAAAAAGTGATGACAAGTCATTGTCTCATTGACATTAGAAATCTACTCATTTAGCAACACCAACAACCAGTGAATGATCACTTGAGAGGGAATAAAGATATAAATCCTTTATCGGAAATAGAAATAATCAATCAACAGATGGAAATTGAACTATAAACTATACCTGCTGCGGTGTGATTGGAACTTAATATTCAAATCCTTATGTGCAGAAAAAGATATCCGCAAGTGGCAAGATACTACATGATCCGGAAGCAAGTACCTACGTTGCATGGAAGTTTCATATAAATTCAGTTTATAAGAGGTACAAGCCAGTATATAAACAGAATTTAGCAAAGCATTATACAAACTAAGATTAAAAGATATCACCTTGGGATACTTCTTCCATCCAAGGCTTCTCTTGCGGCTGAAGCAGTGGGCGAATCAGTATACTGGATTAGTGCCTGTTGGAAAATTTAAGATCAGGGCCTTGTATTTTGTAATGATCAAGTACTTGAGAAAAATGAAACATGAACTTACCTGAAAACCTGCAGCCTTCTCAAAAGTGGCTATTTTGTGAACAAAACCAAAAGCAGAGAAAACCTGAAATACAATACGAGAAAAGGGTCATATATATTAGTAAAAGAAGAAAAATAGTAGTAGGTTGCCAATCTACCGTAAACAGAAGGCCGTACTAACAATTACAGGATACACTCAATTATTAAATGTTCAATTTGCCATGATGAATGATGAAGGATGCATGAGCCAGAACTCGAAATAAAGGTAATTAACTCTTGAAGCTCATCCGTTTTCTACCATACAAGGGGGAAGGTCTTAGAAAAATGCACGCAGCAGCCAATGAATGAGATTAAACTGTACTATTTACAGCTGGCTGGAAATAACCCCTAACAAAATGATCTGAAAGAAGCTCCAAAGATATACTAATCTCTAAAAAAGGTTGGGAATTTAACCTTTCATCAATAACTTGGATAAACAGGGAGGTGACCTACACCGGAGATAAGCGTGATGATGAAGGATAATTAGAGAGTGGCATCCTCAAGATGTCATAATTCAAATGCAACAGTTAGAAGACAGAGGCAGCAAAACAAACATGGTATATCTCCAATTGCAGGTGTTGATAACGACATTTTCTCCGTGTTAACATGGGCCTGCTGATTCATGCAGAATACGTTACTACGAGAACATCTATGTAAAATCTTTGATTTACAAGGATCAGTTCAGGTAGACTCCCTTGGATATCTTCAGCCAATGACAATCAATACAGAATGAGTTGTTGTCGTGTTATTAACCCAAGCATCAAAGTATTTTTATCAAGACGGAGCAAATAAATAAATTTGTAACTCACCAAATGGATCACATCAATGGTGACATCATTAGCTTGAACACCCTCTATGGTAACAAGCAACACATTTCCAGCAGTCTCTCCAGGGCTCTTGTTGTTAACTATTTCTTGCCTATTTGAATACTGAATGTACACAGTTTTTCCTCGAATTTGCGCTGGTTCCGAAGATGATGCAAAATAAGAAACCATTGAAATGGCTTGATTAACATCGGTCTGCAAAGAACAAATGCTCTGCGTAAGTGACCCTGGTATTATCAATTTCAACAAGTAAAACAGTGGTAAAGAATTAAGCAAAAAAATACACATTAATTCGAGCAGTAGAATGTTTCCAGATTATGTCTGCCTTACTTGAAAAACCATTAAGGCCATAAAGAACTGCAATCCACTCAGCAGTCCCAACTTACTAACAGAGCCAAAATTCACACAATAGAATTAAACGTATGCCATCCAGGATATCTTGCAACCACGAGAGATCTCAGCTGCACATGATTGGTGATATGATGGTGTATACTAAAGATCACTTCACAATATTGATATAATAAAACATTCTCTAACTATATTAACTTGAATAAGAAAATCCAAATTCACTATATTAACTTGAATCATAAAATAGAATCATCCACCTCCAAACCGATCCAGCAATGTCAGCACAAAATCAAAATCCTTTCCACAGTCCCCAGCCTATCAATCCATATGAATCCCAGAGAAAATCGCTCTTCACCAGCCCCACAGTAAACCAGCCGAAACAAAGCAGATGTGGGAATAGCATGTGACTACAAAGAGCCTGATCTGTAAAACCCAACAGATCATTACCATACAATCTCATATGTTAAGAATCGATCAGCCCAACACCAGGGTAGACAAGGCGACGCTTGAAATGCAGGCCAGATAAACCAACCAGGTGAGATCTACCATGTACTTACTCTAGGCGAGGATATTGCGGCCCCCTGCGATATCAAATCCGTATCCGCGAGGCTAAGAAATCCCCACTTATTGCACAGCTAAAGCTAGCTAGATCCGATGATTCACCTGCAACTACTTGACGATCGTGCCGAATAATAAACTAAAAGGAGCATCCAGGTACCAGCAGCTGAGTTAATCCGGAATTCCCCACCGGATCGCATCGATCGACGGGGGGGGCAGGCAAGTGGGGCTGGAGTGAGGGGAGTGGTAGGAGGTCCTTACGAACTCGACGAAGGCCTGGTTGCGGTTGGCGCCGACGCCGGACTTGGTGTTGACGATGCGGCCGAAGGGCTTGCAGAGCTCGACGAGCTCCTCCTCCGTGCACTCCCACGGCAGGTTCCGCAGGTGCAGCACCTTGGACGGCGTCTGCGTGTACCGGAACTGCTGCCCGCCGCCGCCGGATGACGACATCTCGCTGGGTCTCACGCGTGAGTGAGGAGGGCCAAGGTCGAGGAGGCGAAGCTAGGGTTCGCCGTCTGCCTGCCTGTAGGGACTGACTTGTGCTTTTCGTTCGCAGCGGGGCAGAAGAGGACCGCGTCTGCTTCAGGGAAGCCGTCGTATATGCTGCTAGACTTGAGTTTTTCCGTATTTACAAGATGATGAAAAATAGAAAATACTCCGTAGTACTCTGAGCATATATACCACAGAAAATAAGAAAAAAATCGTTTACAATTCTACTAAACTTCGGTTTACAAATAATGTTTATTATGTTGTTGAATAGAATTTTACATTTCATATTCATAAGTTGTGATGTCTATAGGTGTGCTTGCGGAGAAATTAGCTATGCTATAGAAAGATGTGTGCATCTCCACTAGTATAAAAGGAGACCAAATGTAAAAAAAGGCGAGGAAGGGCGGCCAAGACCCATCTAGGGTTTTGTTCTACCTGCATGCTTCGCTCCGCCTTCTGGAGCCTTGGAGGTGTGGTAGACCACGGCCTTTTGCTAGTGGGGAGTTTCACTTTTTTTAATTTATTTACGTTGTTTTTCATTGTCTTTTTGAGATGGTGAGGTCACAACTATAGAAGTCGAAATAAGACCTTCTCTATCCTCATCCTCGCTTTGTTGGGCTGTCTAGCGCTGGTGGAGGGCGTGTGGAGTCATATGCATGGTGGATCTCTGGGGATCAAATAGGTCTTCGTTTTTGTTTGTGTGGTTTCATGCCAGTCTCTTTCGATATACGGTTCTCATTATTGGTGATGGTTATTGCTCCGGCGTGTTGGCTCTTTGGAGCCTTTGATGTAGGCATTACCCTTCGAGTAACTGACATTGCCCTATCCTGTGCGGCCCAACTGGAGGCCCATGAAGATACCCGATGGCAAGGCGGGCCACTGGGATGGTGCAGGAGAAGATCTCTTGAAGAACAAGGCAAGAGAGAAGCCGAACAAGGAAAATTTAGAGCTAGGTCTTTTGTAAACCTAGTCGTACCCGGACAGATCTCTTGAGACCTGGTCTTCTATATAAAGGCCAAGAGAGGGGCTACCGGGGGACAAAATCAATCATAGCAACTTTAGCCACCAGAAGTCTAGAGCTAGGTCGCCGCAGCACTTAGCCTCTCGACGAGATCACAGCCGAAACCTTCGGCACCCCATTGTAACCCATTATTCTCATAATCAAGATCGAGACGAGGCGGGACGTAAGGGTTTTACCTCATCGAGGGCCCCGAACTCGGGTAAATTGCTCTCTGCGCTTGTACGTTTACCGATGTCTCGTGTCAGCCTACAGGATTTCATCAACCCTAAGCCCCAATCGGAGGGCATTGCCGAGGAGTACCCTCGACAATTGGCGCCGTCTGTGGGAAACCTGTCGGCACAAGATCCGACATCGGCAGATCCAGTCATGTCGTCGACAGCTTCGTCGACCCCATCATCGTCATCATCGCCAAGTCTAGGAAGCCCGATTCGATTCGGCTCCTACGAGTTCACGCCGCACAGCGAATCTTCACGCTCGACTTTCTCAGATCTACAAGGAAACATGGAGATGACGTTCGGCAGCGTCCACTACAACGTCAACGCAGAAGGAGTCCTTCGGTTGCTAGAACCATACACCCCCAGGTCAGCAAGGAAATCACCACCGCCGGCCGCAGGGCCAAGCCTGTCATCATCAGTCGACCTTTCGGCTGGCCTGACGGACTCAACGGACTCATCCTCGCCCTCAACCCCTCGGTCGACGTCTTCAATATCAATTGGATCCGACAACCCCGTATCTTCAGAGATGACCTCGTACTACTGCTTAAACTGCGACACCAGGCACGGGTTGGGATCGAGCGACACACCGTTCATCTGCAGCGCCCAGTATTCGTCGGGAGAGGACAGTGTCGACAGCGTCGTCAAGAGGACCACCTGGAAAGCAGCGCACCACCAAGTTTATGCCGCCAATAACACAGGAAACACAAGGAATAGGGGAGATGGAGATCACACCCCCCTCTCCAGCAGGTGGCTAAGTTTTGAAAACAACGCTAGTAACAACAACAGCGATTACACCATCGCGGAGGAAGAGTGGGCAGTAGCCAGGGCAGCCGTGCTTAACAACACAGCGCTCCCTGCAGAAACCTCTGTTGGAACCCTCAACGCCTATCGCTCTATATTGGAGAAGAACCGGGAGCGCTTATCAAAAGAGCAAGCCACCCTCGAGAAACGTCTATTCGCCGCGGAACAATCTAGCGAGCGACGAAGGGGCTCGCGAGGAAGCGCCTCCCGAAGCAGTCAAGGCGTAGGCAAGCACCGATCGAGGTTATCCAGGCTTTCGGAAGATGATGCTAGAGAAATCACATCAAATCTGACCAAGTCCTTCATGACCACTGATGGCGCGTGAGACACACGTCTGTTGGGAACCCCAAGAGGAAGGTGTGATGCGTACAGCAGCAAGTTTTTCCTCAGTAAGAAACTAAGGTTATCGAACCAGTAGGAGATGAAGGCCACGTGAAGGTTGTTGGTGAAGGAGTGTAGTGCGGCGCGACACCAGGGATTCCGGCGCCAACGTGGAACCTGCACAACACAATCAAAATACTTTGCCCCAACTTAACAGTGAGGTTGTCAATCTCACCGGCTTGCTGTAAACAAAGGATTAAACGTATGGTGTGGAGAATGATGTTTGTTTGCGAAGAACAACAAAGAACGAGTTTGCGATAGATTGTATTTCAGATGTAAAAGAATGGACCGGGGTCAACAGTTCACTAGTGGTGTCTCTACAATAAGAAATAGCATGTTGGGTGAACAAATTACAGTTGGGCAATTGACAAATAGAGAGGGCATAACAATGCACATACATATCATGGTGACTAATATGAGATTTAATCAGGGCATTACGACAAAGTACATAGACCGCTATCCAGCATGCATCTATGCCTAAAAAGTCCACCTTCAGGTTAGCATCCGCACCCCTTCCAGTATTAAGTTGCAAACAACGGACAATTGCATTAAGTATGGTGTGTAATGTAATCAACACAAATATCCTTACACAAAGCATTGATGTTTTATCCCTAGTGGCAACGAGCACATCCACAACCTTAGAGCTTTACGTCACCGTCCCGGATTCAATGGAGGCATGAACCCACTATCGAGCATAAATACCCCCTCTTGGAGTCACAAGTATCAACTTGGCCAGAGCCTCTACTAGCAACGAAGAGCATGCAAGAACATAAACAACACATATATGATAGATCAATAATCAACTTGACATTGTATTCCATATTCATCGGATCCCAACAAACACAACATGTATCATTACAAATAGACGATCTTGATCATGATAGGCAGCTCACAAGATCTAACATGATAGCACAAGAGGAGAAGACAACCATCTAGCTACTACTATGGACCCATAGTCCAAGGATGAACTACTCACACATCAATCCGGAGGCGATCATGGTGATGTAGAGTCCTCCGGGCGATGATTCCCCTCTCCGGCAGGGTGCCGGAGGCGATCTCCTGAATCCCCCGAGATGGGATTGGCGGCGGCGGCGTCTCTGAAACTTTTTCGTATCGTGGCTCTCGGTAATAGGGTTTTCGCGACGGAGAGTTTAAGTAGGTGGAAGGGCAGAGTCGGGGGGCTCACGAGGGGCCCACACACTAGGGTGGCGCGGGCCCCTCCTTGGCCGCACCGCCTTATGGTGTCGGCGCCTCGTGGCCCCACTTCGTATCTCCTTCGGTCTTCTGGAAGCTCCGTGGAAACATAAGACCCTGGGCGTTTGTTTCGTCCAATTCCGAGAATATTTCCTGTGTAGGATTTACGAAACCAAAAACGAGCACAAAACGAGAGCCGGCGCTTTGGCATCTCGTTAATAGATTAGTGCCGGAAAATGCGTATAAATGATGTAAAGTGTGTATAAAACATGTGAGTATTGTCATAAAAGTAGCATGGAACATAAGAAATTATAGATACGTTTGAGACGTATCAAGCATCCTCAAGCTTAGTTCCTACTCGCCCTCGAGTAGGTAAACGATAACAAGGATAATTTACGAAGTGACATGCTATCATAATCTTGATCAATACTATTGTAAAGCATATGAGATGAATGAAGTGATTCGAAGCAATGGTAAAGACAATGACTTAAACAACTGAATCATATAGCAAAGACTTTTCATGAATAGTACTTTCAAGACAAGCATCAATAAGTCTTGCATAAGAGTTAACTCATAAAGCAATAAATTCGTAGTAGAAAGTTTTGAAACAACACAAAGGAAGATATAAGTTTCAGTGGTTGCTTTCAACTTCAACATGTTTATCTCATGGATATATCTCATGGATAATTGTCAACACAAAGTAATATGATGAATGCAAATAAGCAAGTATGTAGGAATCAATGCACACAGTTGACACAAGTGTTTGCTTCTAAGATCGAAGAAATAGGTAAACTGACTCAACATAAAGTAAAAGAATGGCCCTTCGCAGAGGGAAGCATGGATTTCTGTTTTTGTGCTAGAGCTTTTCATTTTGAAAACATAGAAACAATTTTGTCAACGGTAGTAATAATTCATATGTGTTATGCATAAGACATCCTATAAGTTGCAAGCCTCGTGCATAGAATACCAATAGTGCTTGCACCTTGTCCTAATTAGCTTGGATTTTCATGGATTATCATTGCATAACATATGTTTCAACCAAGTGTCACGAAGGGATACCTCTATGTCGCATGTACAAAGGTCCAAGGAGATAGATCGCATTTGATTTCTCGTTTTTTGATAAATCTCAACTTAGGACATCCATACAGGGACAACATAGAAAATAGATAATGGACTCCTCTTTAATGCATAAGCATTCAACAACATATAATATACTCATAAGAGATTGAGGATTAATGTCCAAACTGAAACTTCCACCATGATTCATGGCTTTAGTTAGCGGCCCAATGTTCTTCTCTAACAATATGCATACTCAAACCATTTGATCATGATAAATCACCCTTACTTCGAGACAAGACGAACATGCATAGCAACTCACATGATATTCAACAAAGGTGTAATAGTTGATGGCGTCCCCAGAAACATGGTTACCGCTCAACAAGCAACTTATAAGAAATAAGATACATAAGTAACATATTCAATACCACAATAATTTTTAAGGCTATTTTCCCATGAGCTATATATTGCAAAGATAAGGAATGAAATTTTAAAGGTAGCACTCAAGTAATTTTACTTTGGAATGGCAGAGAAATACCACATAGTAGGTAGGTATGATGGACACAAATGGCATAGTTTTTGGCTCAAGGATTTGGATGCACGAGAATAATTCCCTCTCAATACAAGGCTTTGGTTAGCAAGGTTGTTTGAGGCAAACACAAGTATGAACCGGTACAGCAAAACTTACATAAGAACATATTGCAAGCATTATAAGACTCTACACTGTCTCCTTGTTGTTCAAACACTTCACCAGAAAATATCTAGACTTTAGAGAGACCAATCATGCAAACCAAATTTTAACAAGCTCTATGGTAGTTCTTCATTAATGGGTGCAAAGTACATGATGCAAGAGCTTAAACATGATCTATTTGAGCACAACAATTGCCAAGTATCAAATTATTCAAGATAATATACCCATTACCACATGAAGCATTTTCTGTTTCCAACCATATAACAATGAACGAAGCAGTTTCAACCTTCGCCATGAACATTAAAAGTAAAGCTAAGAACACCGAGTGTTCATATGAAACAATGGAGCGTGTCTCTCTCCCACACAAAGAATGCTAGGATCCGATTTTATTCAAACAAAAACAAAAATAAAAACATACGGACGCTCCAAGTAAAGCACATAAGATGTGACGGAATAAAAATATAGTTTCACTAGAGGTGACCCGATAAGTTGTCGATGAAGAAGGGGATGCCTTGGGCATCCCCAAGCTTAGATGCTTCAGTCTTCTTGAAATATGCAGGGATGAACCACGGGGGCATCCCCAAGCTTAGACTTTTCACTCTTCTTGATCATATTGTATCATCCTCCTCTATTGACCCTTGAAAACTTCCTCCACACCAAACTCAAAACAAACTCATTAGAGGGTTAGTGAATAATCAAAAATTCACATATTCAGAGGTGACATAATCATTCTTAACACTTCTGGACATTGCACAAAGCTACTGAAAGTTAATGGAACAAAGAAATCCATTCATCATAGCAAAAGAGGCAATGTGAAATAAAAGGCAGATCTGTCAAAACAGAACAGTCCGTAAAGACGAATTTTTCAGGGGCACTTAACTTGCTCAGATGAAAAAGCTCAAATTGAATGAAAGTTGCATACATATCTGAGGATCACACACGTAAATTGGCAGATTTTTCTGAGTTACCTACAAAGAGTTCTACTCAAATTCGTGACAGCAAGAAATCTGTTTCTGCGCAGTAATCCAAATCTAGTCTTAACCTTACTATCAAAGTCTTTACTTGGCACAACAATGCAATAAAATAAAGATAAGGAGAGGTTGCTACAGCAGTATCAACTTCCAAGACTCAAATATAAAACAAAAGTGCAGAAGTAAAATAATGGGTTGTCTCCCATAAGCGCTTTTCTTTAACGCCTTTCGACCTAGGCGCAGAAAGTGTGAATCAAGTATTATCAAGAGATGAAGCATTAACATTATTACCAGGGGCTTTGCGCCTATCCTTCTTACTCTTATTCTTACTCTTTGGTCTAGGAAATACTTGACCGCATCCAGGTGTAGAGGTAAAATTTAGAGTGCCTTTTCCCACATCTATGGTTGCTTCTAATAGTTTCAGCAGGGATTTTCCAAGTGTGATTTGTCCTGTCCCTACACATTCAATAACGAGGTAGTCAGTGGATACCGTTCTTCCAAGAAAGGTTGTGAACACACCTTTAGCTATCCCCTCAGGAATTATGACAGAATTATCAGTAAGAGTTATTCCTTCTCCACCTTCAGTAAGTTCCCAAAGTGTCAAAGATTCATAGATACTTTTAGGCATAAGGCAAAACTCAGACATAATATCACAACGGGTGATACATCCAAAACGTATCTACTTTCCCGAACACTTTTGCTATTGTTTTGCCTCTAATTTGTGTATTTTGGATGCAACTAACACAGACTAACGTTGTTTTCAGCAGAATTGCTCTGGTATCTCGTTTTTGTGCAGAAATCCAACTTTCAGGAAAATCCTTGGAATTAATGCGGAAGGTCCTATTTTCCCAGAATATTGACGGAGCCAGAAGGGCAAGCCAGGTGGGGGCCCGAGGGCCCCACACGCTAGGCCGGCGCGGCCCAGGAGGGGGGCGCGCGTCCCTAGTGTGTGGCGGCCTCGGCTGGCCCCCGACGCCCTCCTTCGGACTACGTATTGCCTTCGACCTAAAAACGCACGGGGGTTAGTCGAAATCGCCAGAAACCATCCAGTACGCCGCCACCGTCGCGAAACTCCGTCTCGGGACCGTAAACTCCGTTCTGGCACTCCGCCGGGACGGGGAATTGGAGGAGATCATCGCCATCATCACCACCGACGCCTCTCCATCGACCAGCCATGTTTCCCCCATCCATGTGTGAGTAATTCCCCCGCTGTAGGCCGAAGGGGATGGTAGGGATTGGATGAGATTGGTCATGTAATAGCATAAGATTGTTAGGGCATAGTGCCTAGTGTCCGTAATTGGTACTTTTATGATATTGTTGCAACTTGTTATGCTTAATGCTTGTCACTAGGGCCCGAGTGCCATGATTTCAGATCTGAACATGTTATCGATTCATGATGATATTCATTGCTTTATGATCTTACCTGCAAGTTGTATACACGTATTGCTGTCCGGAACCCGAGGCCCCAAAGTGACAGAAATTGGGACAACCGAAGGGGATGGCGGTGATATGAGGATCACATGTGTTCACGGAGTGTTAATGCTTTGCTCCGATGCTCTATTAAAAGGAGTTCCTTAATTTCCAGTAGATTCCCTAGAGGCCCGGCTGCTACCGGCTGGTAGGACAAAAGATGTTGTGCAAGTTTCTCATTGCGAGCACGTACGACTATATATGGAACACATGCCTATTGATTGATTAGTACTTGGATACCGTTTTATTATTATCCGCAAATGCCCTCGCTTTGATTGTTACATGAGTTTCTCTCATCCATGCAACGCCCGTTCATCCATCCATGTGCCTACAGTATTTTAATCCTGCCGTTTACTATAATCACTACTGCTGTCTTTGTTACTCTGCTGCTGTTATTTCACTAGTGCTACTGCTATAAAACTGTTACTACCGATAAACTCTTGCGAGCAAGTCTGTTTCCAGGTGCAGCTGAATTGACAACTCCGCTGTTAAGGCTTTCAAGTATTCTTTGTCTCCCCTTGTGTCGAATCAATAAATTGGGTTTTACTTCCCTCGAAGACGAGCTTGCGATCCCCTATACTTGTGGGTCATCAAGACTATTTTCACGGCGCCGTTGCCGGGGAGCATAGCTTTATTTGGAAGTTCACTTGGATTGATATTGTTCGCTGCAAATTCTCCATCATGGGTAAACCTCGCGATCCTAAAGTCGCCATATTACCATCCACTACAAGAAAAGGTACAACTACGAGTACCTCTGCTTGCTCTTGATTCACCATCCGTGATTGATAAACTTGTTTCACCACCACATGCTTCACATGCTGGTACTTCGCTAGATCTGAAAATTCTTATAATATTGATGATGCTTCGATGTGCTTGATGATAGTGGTTCATTGCGATCTTTTCTAGATGCTACGATTGCTAGGTCTAGACAAATTGAAAGTACTGAAACTCCTAATGAAAATGCTGCTACACCTGTTAATTCACCTGAGTCTATTGAATACTCTAGTGATGATCTTGATGAAGATTATGTAGAACTTGATGATGATTTTATTGATAAATGCAATGCTACTACTGATGCAAGAAAAATTAAAAAGTTGCTTGCACAACATACTCGTTAGATATAAACTCGTCTCCTGATCCTAAATTTGCCACATCTCCTATAAACATTAAGGATAAGGATTATGATTTTTCTCTTGATTTGTCTCATATATCTATTGTGGAGAAAACACCTTTTTGTGGTACTGAAAAAGAAAGTGCTGTAGAACACATGATTGAGTTATCTACTCTTAGTAGCTTGTTTTCTGATGATGTTAAGAAGCGTACTTATTTTGTTGCTAAAATTTTCCCTTTCTCATTAAAGGATGATGCTAAAACTTGGTATAATAGTTTGCCACCTGATTCTATTAATAGTCCAAAAGAATTGCTTGATGTTTTCTTCCGGAAATACTTTCCTCGCTAGTGCTCAACATATTGCTTTGCGAGAGAATTTATAATTTTGATCGGGAAGATGGAGAGAAATTGCCTGAGGCTTGGGCTAGATTTTGCTCTCTTATTAGAGCTCGGCCTGACCATGATTTGGAAAAGCATGATTTACTTGATATATTTTATAGTGGACTAACCATTGAGTCTAGGGCATACCTGGATAGTTGTGCTGGTTGTGTTTTCAGGAAAAGAACTCCAGACAACGCTGAAGAGTTATTGGCGAGAATAGGCCGGAATCATGATGATTGGTCTACACCTGAACCAACCCCGACACCGATATTAAAGAAGAGGGGTATGATTAAATTAAATGATGAAGATATGAGGGAAGCCAAGAAATCTCTTAAAGAGAAGGGTATTAAATTCGAAGATGTGAAGAATTTACCTCCCACAGAAGATTCATGTAAGATCACTCCCCCTTCACCCATGATTGAGGTACACTCTCTTGAACTCTTTACTAGAGAAGATATTCCATATTCAAAACCTCCTGCTCAATGCTTAAATGAGTTTGATAATTATATTGTTAAGCAAAGTAATTTCAATATGAGAGTAGAGAATCATTTAATGGAAAATTCTCGAGCTATTGGTGAATTGCATGGTATTGTGGAGAGAACCTCCAATGATGTTAAGATGCTTGTTAAACATTTTCAAATGGTTCAAACTCAAATTGATCAACTCACTAAAGTGCAAAATGACTTGTTAAAAGATAATTCTAAAGAAAAACATGCTTATGAAGTAACAACTAGAGGCGGTGTTTCTACCCAGGATCCTCTATATCCTGAAGGGCATCCCAAAAGAATTGAACAAGATTCTCAACGAATTGAAACTAGTGCTCCATCTAAGAAAAAGAAAAAGAAACATAAAACTGTTGTAGAATCCTCTGAGCCCGTTAATGATCCTAATAGTATTTCTATTTCTGATGCTGAAACTGAAAGTGGTAATGAACATGATAAAGATAATGATAAGAATGATGCTTCTGATAAAGAAGAGGTTGAAGAAGAACCTGAAAAGCATGCTAAAAATAAGAAGTATACTAAAGAAGATTTTCTTGCTAAGAAACATGGTAGTGAAAGGGAACCTTGGGTTCATAAGCAAATGCCTTTTCCTGCTAAGAAACTAAAATCAAAGGAAGAAGAACACTATAATAAATTTTGCGATTGGATGAAACCTTTATTTCTGCAAATACCTTTGACTGATGCTATTAAATTGTCTCCTTATTCAAAGTATATGAAAGATATTGTCTCTAACAAAAGGAAAATTCCTAATGAGGAGATTTCCACTATGCTTGCTAATTACTCTTTTAATGGTAAGGTTCCAAAGAAGCTTGGCGACCCAGGTATTCCGACTATTCCTTGTTCTATTAAGAATAATTATGTTAGAACTGCTCTATGTGATTTGGGAGCGGGTGTTAGTGTTATGCCTCTCTCTCTTTATAAGAGACTCTATTTAGATAAGTTGATACCGACTGATATATCTTTGCAAATGGCTGATAAATCTACTGCTATTCCTGTTGGTATATGTGAGGATGTTCCTGTTCAAGTTACTAATAACTGCTTAATATTAACTGATTTTGTTGTGTTGGAAATGCTCGAAGATGATAATATGTCTATTATTCTTGGGAGACCTTTTCTTAACACCGCAGGGGCTGTTATTGATTGCAACAAAGGAAAATTTACTTTCAATGTCGATGACAAGGAGCATACCGTTTATTTTCCCAAGAGGATTGAGAAAGCATGTAGAGTTAATACAATTTCTAATGTGAGAACTATCAAAGTGGGAACTATTGATTGTCCAATATATGAGCCTAAAGAAGAATATCAAACTCTTGTGATTGGATCCATATCAATACAATACAAGGTAACATGATTGATTTGAGGTTTATTTCTTCTTATGTTATGTAAAATTTATTTGGTGGCAAGACTTGATCAACCTTGTTAACAAATTCCATTTATATGCATAGAGGAACTAAACAACATCTCTTTCTCCCTCCACTTGTTCTACTTGCTGTAGCACTTTTGTTTTGCAAAGTTCTTTAGTTAATTAGAGATTTCAAAAAAATTCCTGCCCAGTAATAATAATTTTGACACCCAGAAATGTGCATTTTTCAAAGTTTTCAAAAATTCACAAAAATTATACCATTGGTCCTATTTTTCGACGAGGCACCTGGGAACACCTGGGGATGACCAGTGGGGCACCCCAGGGTGGCACCCCACAGGCCGGCGCGGCCAGCAAGGGGGCGCGCCACCCTGGCGTGTGGGCCCCTCCTTGCTCCACTACATCATCTCTTCCTCCCACTCTCTTCTCTCTCTCGAAAAAACTCGCACCAGGTTCCTCTCACTCGCGTTTTTGCTCAAGAGCTTCAGATTTCTCGATCTCTTTGCTCAGCCCGAGTTTACGTCCGAAATTTGGCACATTTGCTCTTCGGTATGTGACTCCTCCGATTATCCAAGTAGAATTTTGTTTGGTGGAGTATATCTTGAATATTTTGCTGCTTGTAGGTAACATGTTTAGTGAGCTTTCATGCTTGTTCTAAGTGGTAGAAACTAGTTTTGATGCATGATTAGTACTCTAGCAAGTTCCTATGATAGTTTCCCTCAATTATATGTCACCAAATCAAATTTTATATTGTTTGTTGAAAAATTTCAGAAAATGGAAGGGAGTAGGCACCAACTCAACCAACAAGAATTGGAGGTGCAACGGGTCATGAGAGTTCACCGCGAAGAAGGAGTATACCCCGCTTACTACCCGTGCGTGGATTTTATGAGAAGTGCAGGAATCTTGCAAGATGTTCAAAGTCTAATCTCTCGTGCAGGGTTGGATGATTTTGTTGTTGGTGAACCATGCCAATATGCAAAATTGACTATGTCTGTAGTGCAGGACTTTGAATTCAATTGGTCGCGATCTAATCCCATGGTTTGGTACAAAATTTATAATAAAACTGTCAACCTGCCATTTAATGATTTTTGTGCAGCAATTAGAGTGCCACAATGGGGATCATGCGAGAAGATAAGGGGATCGCCGCAAGAGTTCTTGGACCTCTTCAAGATGATTTGTCATGGAAGAAGCTTCTCAGAGGATGGCGGTAAAATCAGTAGCATTCAATTCCCAGCTATTCGCTACTTTGCTTATTTCATCACCAAGTGCGTTCTAGCTAGAAAGAATGGAAGTAAATTATCTATCCAGGATTTAGCCTTTCTAGCTGCTGCATTACAAGGTGATAGGACTTACAACTTGGGTGCTTTGATAGCCAATAGACTTGCTACTAACCGTGAGAAGGGAGGAATTTGTGGAGGTCTCATCGCCTCTCGCTTATTAGCTATGCATGGTGTAGAACCTCACCATCTTGATATTCAGCTCCCCATAGAGAAACTTGACATAGTCTCCATGATTAAGCATGAATTTGTTTCGATTCGTCTAATTTGAGCAACCTGTCTTACATAATAACATTTTACAAGAAATCTTGGAGAATAACTAAGAAAACTGAAAAATTAGTAGGATTGCTGCACTGTTCTCGTTTAACCTTGATTCCGGGGAGGATTGGTCAGTCACGGAAGGTGCACTTAATGCATACATAGAGGGAGGAGGCCATCGTGCAAGAGACAACACGGAGGAGGCCGAGGAACACCTCGATTTGTCATCCAATACATCAAGTTCTTCGCATCAACAAGTTGGGCATGAGGAGCCTCCACGCTTTTCTTCTGCGTCGGGACCTTATTATGACTACGCCATGTATGATCCACCGGCGTGGAACCCAGACCCTCGCTGACAACTGAGTGCGATAAAAGAACTTTCACGAACACATTTGTTCATATGATGTAAATATTCTCATGATATGGCAAGTACTTAAGCAGTTCATAATAAGATACATGCAAATAAAATCATCTAATAGCTATGTCAACCATGGAAAAGGTACCGACAAATTAATAATGAGCATCATGAATCATGTCTATCAGCAGGATTGCAATGTTCATAGAATGATATGATAAAGTGGTATCTCGCTTGCCCGTAATTGTACAGCAAAACATAAATGCTTGGGCACCTTTGAGGTTCATGAGAAAACTGGAAATAGAGATTATCAAAGATAAAAGCATCAAAGTTATACCACAGTTAATCACATTTTGGGACAAGCATATTATACTAAGAATGACAGTTGCGCTCTCAAGAAAGTGCTCAAAGAAAGGATGGAGACTCAATGTAAAAGTAAAAGATTGACCCTTCGCAGAGGGAAGCAAGGATTAACATGTGCTAGAGCTTTTCATTTGTAAAACAGGAGTAAAATTATTTTGAGAGGTGTTTGTTGTTGTCAACGAATGATAATGGGTACTCTAACTACCTCGTCAACCAGACTTTCAAGAGTGTCTCCCATGAAGGACGTTATCTCTACCAGCAAGGTAAATCATCCCTCTTCTCTTTTGTTTACACACGTATTTTAGTTTCATTATGGATGACACTCCCCCAACCTTTGCTTACACAAGCCATGGCTAACCGAATCCTCGGGTGCCTTCCATCAATCACATACCATGGAGGAGTGTCTATTTGCAATTTAAGTTGCTTACTGATGAATCAGGGCAAAACATGTGAAGAGAATTATTAATGAAAGTTGATTAATTGGGGTTGGGAACCCTGTTGCCAGCTCTTTTTGCAAAATTATTGGATAAGCGGATGTGCCACTAGTCCATTATGAAAGTCTGTCAAGAGTAAATGACAAGATTGAAAGTAACACCACATATTTCCTCATGAGCTATGAAACATTAACACAAATTGAGAAGCATTTTGAAGGTTTAAAGGTAGCACATGAGAATTTACTTGGAATGGTTTGAAATGCCATGCATAGGTATTTATGGTGGACACTCTGGAATAACTTGGTTTTCATGTGTTTGGAAGCACGAGCAGCGTTCCCGCTCAGTACAAGTGAAGGATAGCAATAGACTGGGAAGCGACAATCAAGAGAGCAGTAACTGTCATAATCATGTTTGCGACAAAAATAAATTAACGGAGGCATAAAAGTGATACAAGAACTCTGAGGTAAAGTAAATCATCGAGGCTTAATTGACATTTTGTTCAGTCATATGCATGCGTGAGCATGTGCCAAGTTGATTCAAGAGAATTATTCGAGAGGAGGATACCACAATGTCATATCTATCTATGAATAAAGCAATGCAAGCAAATATTTATGACATGCTACTCATATTAATAAATTGGAGCTAATCATGAGAGATCATGAACTACTAGACTTTCTTAAATGACATATACCTCACATGAACCAACTAATCATGCTCACATGGATGAGTATATGTACAAAAATGAAAACAAATAGAGTTCATACCAGCCTCTTACCACAGTCGAATTGTCGTAGATCGTCATTATTGCTTTTCACTTGTGTAGCTTGAATAATATGAAATGAAAACCATGCTCCAGCCACCGAAGACCATTGAGCTCATAATGAACTTTACAAAACCAAAGAAGAACAACAAATATTTTTGGTGTTTTCGAATTTGGAGACAAGAACAAAAGGAAACAAGCAAACAAAGCAAAATGTTTTTGGATTTTCTTATAGCAAACCAACGATAGCAAATAAAGCAAGATAAAATCAAGAAACTAAAGTAAAAAAGTGGTGAAGAGAAACAACAGAAATATTTTTGGTCTTTTTTGTGTTTTAGAAAAGAAACAAAGCAAGAACAAGAAAATGGAAACTAAAAGAAACACAGAAAAGCAAGATAGCAGAAATCTGCCAAAACTTGACAGCAGCACAGTAATCGATTTTTAAGAAAATCTTACGCTGCTCAGCTCGAAAAGTGTTCAACTAATGAAAGTTAGATAACAACCTGGGGAACATGCACAAAAATTGGCAGCTCAAAATATCGTTCTGGCTGTGCACACGATTTTTTTTAGTAACAGTCCAGAATCTGTTTTCAGGCAGCACTTTCCAAATATCATCTTCCTCTCATTAGAAAACCACTCAAAGAAACTAAACAAGTATGTACAAGTATCCAACAACCATAATATGCAAAAAATGAGTGATGTCGGTATACCTCCCCCCAAGCTTAGGCTTTTGGCCTAAGTGGAGATCAACCCCGCCGAGGGTCCGGGTTCCACGCCGGTGGATCATACATGGCGTAGTCATAATAAGGTCCCGATGCAGAAGAAAAGCGTGGAGGCTCCTCATACCCAACTTGTTGATGCGAAGAACTTGCTGCATCGGATGAGTCAAGGCATTCCTCGGCCTCCTCCGTTCCGTCCCTTGCATGATGGCCATCTCCCTCTATGTATGCATTCAGTTTACCTTCCGTGACTGACCAATCCTTCCTGGAATCAAAGTTAAATAGAACAGGTGCAGGCAATCCTACTAAATTTTCAGTTTTCTTAGTTATTCTCCAAGCTTTCTTGTAAAATGTTATTATGTAAGACAGGTTGCTCAAATTAGACGAATCAGAAACAAATTCATGCTTAATCATGGGACTATGTCAAGTTTCTCTATGGGGAGCTGAATATCAAGATGGTGAGGTTCTACACCATGCATAGCTAATAAACGAGAGGCTATGAGACCTCCACAAATTCCTCCCTTCTCACGGTTAGTAGCAAGTCTATTGGCTATCAAAGCACCCAAGTTGTAAGTCCTATCACCTTGTAATGCAGCAGCTAGAAAGGCTAGATCCTGGATAGATAACTTACTTCCATTCTTTCTAGCAAGAACGCACTTGGTGATGAAATAAGCAAAGTAACGAATAGCTGGAAGTTGAATGCTACTGATTTTACCACCATCCTCTGAGAAGCTTCTTCCATGACAAATCATCTTTAAGAGGTCCAAGAACTCTTGCGGCGATCCCCTTATCTTCTCGCATGATCCCCATTGCGGAACTCTAATTGCTGCACAAAAATCATCGAATGGCAAGTTGACAGATTTATTATAAATTTTGTACCGAACCATGGGGTTAGATCGCGACCAATTGAATTCAAAGTCCTGCACTACAGACATAGTCAATTTTGCATATTGGCATGGTTCACCAACAGCAAAATCATCCAACACTGCACGAGAAATTAGACTTTGAACATCTTGCAAGATTCCTGCACTTCTCATGAAATCCACGCACGGGTAGTAAGCGGGGTATACTCCTTCTTCGCGGTGAACTCTCATGACCTGTTGCACCTCCAATTCTTGTTGGTTGAGTTGGTGCCTACTCCCTTCCATTTTCTAAAATTTTTCAACAAACAATATAAAATTTGATTTGGTGACATATAATTGAGGGAAACTACCATAGGAACTTGCTAGAGTACTAATCATGTGATGACCCACAAGTATAGGGGATCGCAACAGTCTTCGCGGGAAGTAAAACCCAATTTATTGATTCGACACAAGGGGAGACAAAGAATACTTGAAAGCCTTAACAGCGGAGTTGTCAATTCAGCTGCACACGGAAACGAGACTTGCTCGCAAGAGTTTATCGAGTAGTAACGAGTTTATAGCGAGTAGCAGTAGTGAAATAACGAGCGACAGAGTAACGAAAACAGCGAGTAGTGATTTTAGTAAACGAGCAGGATTAAAATACTGTAGGCACGGGGACGGATGACGGGCGTTGCATGGATGAGAGAAACTCATGTAACAATCATAGCAGGGCATTTGCGAGATAATAATAAAACGGTATCCAAGTACTAATCAATCAATAGGCATGTGTTCCAATTATATTCGTACGTGCTCGCAATGAGAAACTTGCACAACATCTTTTGTCCTACCAGCCGGTGGCAGCCGGGCCTCAAGGGAATCTCTTGGATATTAAGGTACTCCTTTTAATAGAGTACCGGAGCAAAGCATTAACACTCCGTGAACACATGTGATCCTCACATCACTACCATCCCCTCCGGTTGTCCCAATTTCGTCACTTCGGGGCCATTGGTTCCGGACGGCGACATGTGTATACAACTTGCAGGTAAGATCATAAACAACGAATATCTTCATGAATCAATAACATGTTCAGATCTGAGATCATGGCACTCGGGCCCTAGTGACAAGCATTAAGCATAACAAGTTGCAACAATATCATAAAAGTAACATCTACGGATACTAGGCACTATGCCCTAACAACCTTATGCTATTACATGACCAATCTCATCCAATCCCTACCATCCCCTTCGGCCTACAGCGGGGGAATTACTCACACATGGATGGGGGAAACATGGCTGGTCGATGGAGAGGCGTCGGTGGTGATGGCGGCGACGATCTCCTCCAATTCCCCGTCCCGGCGGAGTGCCAGAACGGAGACTTCTGGCTCCCGAGACGGAGTTTCGCGATGTGGCGGCGTTCGGAGTGTTTACGGCGACTTCGACTTCTCCCCGTGCGTTTTTAGGTCGAGGCCGATATATAGTCCGAAGGAGGGCGTCGGAGGCCGGCCGAGGGGGCCACACCATAGGGCCGCGCGGGCCCCCCCTAGGTCGCGCCGCCTTATGGTGTGGGGCCCTCGGGCCTCCACTTGATTTGTCCTTCTGGCTCCGTCAGTATTCTGGGAAAATAGTGTCTTCTGTCAAAATCCCGAGGTTTCTCCTGAAAGTTGGATTTCTGCACAAAAACGAGACACCAGAACAGTTCTGCTTAAAACAGCGTTAGTCTGTATTAGTTGCATCCAAAATACACAAATTAGAGGCAAAACAATAGCAAAAGTGTTCGGGAAAGTAGATACGTTTTGGACGTATCAACTCCCCCAAGCTTAGCTTATTGCTTGTCCTCAAGCAATTCGGTTAACAACCGAGCGATAAAAGAACTTTCACGAACACATTTGTTCATATGATGTATATATTCTCATGATATGGCTAATACTTAAGCAGCTCATAATAAGATACATGCAAATAAGATCATCTAACGACTATGTCAATCATGAAGAGGTACCAACAATTAATAATAAGCATCATGAATCATGTATATAAGCAGGATTGCAATGTTCATAAATGAGTATGATAGAGTGGTATCTCGCTTGCTCGTATTTGATCGGCAAAACATAAATGCCCGGGCACCTGCGGAGTTCATAGAAAGACTAGAAGTAGTGATTGTCAAAGATAAAAGCATCAAAGTTATACCACAATCAATCATATTTTGAGACAAGCATATTATACTAAGAATGACGAGTTGTGCTCTCAAGAAAGTGCTCAAAGAAAGGATGGAGACACAACATAAAAGTAAAAGATTGACCCTTCGCGAGAGGAAACAGGGATTAACATGCGCTAGAGCTTTTCATTTGTAAAGCAGGAGTAAAATTATTTTGAGAGGTGTTTGTTGTTGTCAACGAATGGTAATGGGTACACCAACTACCTCGCCAACCGGACTTTCGAGAGCGGCTCCCATGAATTATTTGCATTTTTATGTGGCACTCCTTCCAACCTTTCTTACACAAACCATGGCTAACCGAATCCTAGGGTGCCTGCCAACAATCACATACCATGAAGGAGTGCCTTTTTAGTTTAATTTTATTATGATGATGACACTCCCCCAACCTTTGCTTACACAAGCCATGGCTAACCGAATCCTTCGGGTGCCGTCCAACAATCACAAACCATGGAGGAGTGTCTATTTAAGTTAATTAATTCGGGATCGGGAATCCCATTGCCGGCTCTTTTTGCAAAATTATTGGATAAGCGGATGTGCCACTAGTCCATATGAGAGTCCGTCAAAAGTAAATGACAAGGTTGAAAGCTAAACACCACATACTTCCTCATGAGCTATGAAACATAAACACGAATTGAGAAGCATTTTGAAGGTTTTAAAGGTAGCGCATGAGAATTTACTTGGAATGGTTTGAAATGCCATGCATAGGTATTTATGGTTGACACTATGGAATAACTTGGTTTTCATGTGTTTGGAGGCACGAGCAGCGTTCCCGCTCAGTACAAGTGAAGGCTAGCAAAAGACTAGGGAGCGGCAAATCAAGAGAGCAATAACTGTCATAATCATGCTTGCGGCAAAATAAATTAACAGAGGCATAAAAGTGATACAAGAACTCGAAGCAATGTAAATCATGGAGGCTTAATTGACTCTTGTTCAGTCATATGCATGCGTGAGCATGTGCCAAGTTAATTCAAACGAATTATTCGGAGGAGGATACCACAATATCATACCTATCTATGAATAAAACAATGCAAGCAAACATCCATGACATGCTACTCATATTAATAAATTGGAGCTAAACATGAGAGATCATGAATTACTAGACTTTCTTAAATGACATATACCTCACATGAACCAACTAAGCATGCTCACATGGATGAGTATATGTACAAAAATGAAAACAAATAGAGTTCATACCGGCCTCTCACCACAATCAGATTGTCGTAGATCATCATTATTGCCTTTTCACTTGTGTAGCTTGGATAATATGAAATGAAAACCACGCTCCAGCCACCAAAGACCATTGAACTCATAAAGAACTTTACAAAACCAAAGAAGAACAGCAAATGTTTTTGGTGTTTTCGAATTTGAGAACAAGAACAAAAGGAAACAAGCAAACAAAGCAAAATCTTTTTGGGTTTTCTTATAGCAAACTAGCAATAGCAAATAAAGCGAAACAAATGCAAGAAACCAAGATAAACAAATGATGAAGAGAAACAACAGAAATATTTTTGGTCTTTTTGTGTTTTAGTAAAGAAACAAAGCAAGAGCAAGAAAATGAAAACTAAAAGAAACACAGAAAAGCGAGATGGCAGAAATACGCAAAACTCGACAACGATGCAGAAATCGATTTTTACAAAAATCTTACGTTGCTCAGCTCGAAAAGTGTTCAACTAATGAAAGTTAGATAACAACCTGGGAACCTGCACAAAAATTGGCAGCTCAAGATAACGTTCGGCTGTGCGCACGAATTTTTCTAGTAACGATCCAGAATCTGTTTTCAGGCAGCACTTCCCCAAATATCATCTCCCTCTCATTAGAAAACCACTCAAAGAGACTAAACAAGTATGTACAAGTATCCAGCAACCATAATATGCAAAGAATGAGTGATGTCGGTATACCTCCCCCCAAGCTTAGGCTTTTGGCCTAAGTGGAGTTCAATCCCATCGAGGCCATGAGGTAGTATCCCCGTAGTACGACGAAGATGGATCATATTCCGGGTATGTGCTAGAAGAAGCACCCGGATACGTGACGGTGTAGTCGTAGGAGGGCTCGGCGTCCTCGGAGTCATGCTTCGCTGGTGGAAGTCTTGTATCTTCATATGTTCCTCCACCTCCTCCTTAGTGCGCGACCATGGTTCCCTGTCAATACTTGAACAAACCCGGCGTGGGAAGAGGGATTTCCTTCTCATCCCCGTCAGCAAACAATATTCTATAGACCATGTTATCTAAGTGGAATCAGTGGTAACAAAATGATGACTTTTCATAGCAGTGATATCAAGCCTCCTAGGGGTTAATGGCACATCATTAGGATCAATAGGAAGTCTTAGATGTGTTAAAACGCGCAATGCAATAGTTCCTCCAAAAATAGGCCCCCTGTTAGACAGGCGGCGAGCAATAAGAGAACCAAGATGATAAGATGTCCGTCCAGTAAGTGCAATATTCAAGAAAGCAAGATGGTAGCTAGAAATATTGCTAGTGTTCTCCCTACCAAGAATGCTAGTGGCAACGTAATATGCAAAATATTTAATGGCGGGGAGTTGAATGTTCCTTATCTTGCCACGCTGAATGGTGCGACAATCATCATTGGTGATCCCTCGATAGAGCTCCAACAAGTCTCGGGGTTGTCATCAATCCTCCTTGCTTGTACCTACGAGGGCAATATCCAATGCACGACAAAATGTTTCCAATTCCATAGTAATAGGGTTATCATAAATCTTGAATGCAACTGTCGGCTCATATTGCGTGTTTTGGAACTTGAAGCTCTCGACGAAGATTTTGGTGAGCATGTAGTATTGCTCCCTTTCATCTCCCACGTAGGTGGCTAAGCCCGCATTGTTGACAAGGGTGAAGAAATCATCCAATATCCCTGCATTTGTCAGAAAATCATAACATGGGAAGGATGAAGCATTAGGATCCCCATTGTCCTCTTCGGGCGCGAAGCTAGGCGCGATGATATCCTCATTGTACGATCGCCTAATTTGGGTGGCGGTCCTAGAAGGCCTCCCGGTGCTGGTTGTTCCTTTCTTGAACAATTCTCCAAAGTTGAACTTCTTCATCTCTTTTCTGAAATTTTCAACAAGTGATATAAAATTTGATTTGATGACATATAATTGAGGGAAACTACCATAGGAACTTGCTAGAGTACTAATCATGCATCAAAACTAGTTTCTACCACTTAGAACAAGCATGCAAGCTCACTAAACATGTTACCTACAGCAGCAAAATATGCAAGATATACTCCACCAAACAAAATTCTATTTGGATAATCGAAGGAGTCACATACCGGAGAGCAAATGTGCCAAATTTCGGACAGAAATGCGGGCTGAGCAAAGAGATCGAGAAATCCCGAGCTCTTGAGCAAAAACGCGAGTGAGAGAAAGCTGTTTCGAGTTTTTTCGGGAGAGAGAAGATGCTGGGAGAAAGAGATGAAATAATGGGGCAAGGAGGGGCCCACACCACAGGGTGGCGCGCCCACCTCCTTGGCCGCGCCGGCTGGTGGTGTGGCACCCTGTGGTGCCCCACAGGTCATCCTCTGGTACTCCCAGGTGCCTCGTCGAAAAATAGGACCAACGGTGTAATTTTTGCGAATTTTTGAAAACTTTGAAAAATGCACATTTCTGGGTATTAAGTTTATTATTACTGGCCAGGAATTTTTTTTGAAAACTCTAATTAACTAAGGAACTTTGCAAATTAAAAATGCTACAGCAACTAGAGCAAGTGGAGGAAGAAAGAGATGTTGTTTACCTCCTCTATGCATATAAAAAGTATTTGTTAACAAGGTTGATCAAGTCTTGCCACCAAATAAATTTTACATAGCATATGAAGATATAAACCTCAAATCAATCATGTTACCTTGAATTGTATTGATATGGATCCAATCATAAGAGTTTGATATTCTTCTTTAGGCTCATATATAGGACAATCGATAGTTCCAACTTTGATAGTTCTCACATTAGAAATTGTATTAACTCCACATGCTTTTTCAATTCTCCTGGGGAAATAGACGGTGTGCTCCTTATCATCAACATTGAAAGTAACCTTTCCTTTATTGCAATCAATAACAGCCCCTGCGGTGTTAAAAAAGGTCTCCCAAGAATAATAGACATATTATCATCTTCAGGCATTTCCAACACAACAAAATCAGTTAATATCAAGCAGTTATTAGTAACTTGAACAGGAACATCCTCACATATACCAACAGGAATAGCGGTAGATTTATCAGCCATTTGCAAAGATATATCAGTAGGTATCAACTTATCTAAGTAAAGTCTCTTATAAAGAGAAAAAGGCATAACACTAACACCGGCTCCCAAGTCACATAGAGCAGTTTTAACATAATTATTCTTAATAGAACAAGGAATAGTAGGTATACCGGGTCGCCAAGCTTCTTTGGAACCTTACCGTTAAAAGAGTAATTCGCAAGCATAGTGGAAATCTCCTCATTAGGAATTTTCCTTTTGTTAGTAACAATATCTTTCATATACTTTGAATAAGGAGGCAATTTAATAGCATCGGTCAAAGGGATTTGCAAGAATAAAGGTTTCATCCAATCACAAAATTTATTATAGTGTTCTTCTTCCTTTGATTTTAGTTTCTTAGCAGGAAAAGGCATTTGCTTTTCCACCCAAGGTTCTCTTTCATTACCATGTTTCTCAGCAATAAAATCTTCTTTAGTGTACTTTTTATTTTTAGCATGCTTTTCAGGTTCTTCTTCAACCTCTTCTTTATCAGGAGTATCATTCTTATCATTATCTTTATCATGTTCATTGCCACTTTCAGTTTCAGCATCGGAAATAGAAATACTATTAGGATCATTAACAGGTTCAGAGGATTCTACAACATTTTTATGTTTCTTCTTCTTTTTCTTAGAAGGAGCTCTAGGTTCAATGCGTTGAGAATCTTGTTCAATTCTTTTGGGATGTCCTTCAAGATATAGAGGATCCTGAGTAGAAACACCACCTCTAGTTGTTACTTCATAAGCATGTTTTTCTTTAGAATTATTTCCCAACAAGTCATTTTGCACTTTAGTGAGTTGATCAATTTGAGTTTGAACCATATGAAAATGTTTAACAAGCATCTTAACATCATTGGAGGTTCTCTCCACAATATCATGCAATTCACTAATAGCTTGAGAATTTTCCATTAGACGATTCTCTACTCTCATATTAAAATTTTCTTGCTTAACAATATAATTATCAAACTCATCTAAGCATTGCGCAGGAGGTTTTGAATACGGAATATCTTCCCTAGTAAAGCGCCGAAGGGAATTTACCTCAATCATGGATGAAGGGGGAATTATCTCACATATATCTTCTATGGGAGGTAGATTCTTCACATCTTCAGATTTAATACCTTTCTCCTTGAGAGACTTCTTGGCTTCCCTCATATCTTCATCATTCAATTTAATTAAACCCCTCTTCTTCAATATTGGCATTGGAGTTGGTTCGAGCGTAGTCCAATCATCATGATTCCGGCCTATTTTAGCCAATAATTCTTCAGCGTCGTCCGGAGTTCTTTTCCTGAAAACACAACCAAGCACAACTATCCAGGTATGCCCTAGACTCAATGGTTAGTCCATTATAAAATATATCAAGTAAATCATGCTTTTCCAAATCATGGTCGGGCCGAGCTCTAATAAGAGAGCAAAATCTCGCCCAAGCCTCGAGCAATTTCTCTCCATCTTCCTGGTCAAAATTATAAATTCTCTCGCAAAGCAATATGTTGAGCACTAGCAGGAAAGTATTTCCGGAAGAAAACATCAAGCAATTCTATTGGACTTTTAATAGAATTAGGTGGCAAACTATTATACCAAGTTTTAGCGTCATCCTTTAATGAGAATGGAAAGATTTTAGCAACAAAGTAAGTACGCTTCTTAACATCATCAGAAAACAAACTACTCGGAGTAGATAACTCAATCATGTGTTCAACGAAGCACTTTCTTTTTCAGTACCACAAAAGGGTGTTTTCTCAACAATAGCTATATGAGATAGATCAAGAGAAAAATCATAATCTTTATCCTTAATGTTTATAGGAGATGTGGCAAATTTAGGATCGGGAGACAGTTTATATCTAACGAGCATGTTCTCGCAAGCAACTTTTTAATTTTTCTTGCATCGGTAGTAGGATTGCATTTTTCAATAAAATCATCATCAAGTTCCACATAATCTTCATCAAGATCATCACTAGAGTATTCAAGTTCAGGTGAATTAACAGGTGTAGTAACATCAGGAGTTTCAGTATTTTCAATTTGTCTAGACCTAGCAATTGTAGCATCTAGAAAAGTTCCCAATGAACCACTATCATCAAGCACAGCAGAAGCATCATCAATATTATAAGAGTTTTCAGATTCAGCAGAAGTACCAGCATTTGAAGCTTGTGGTGGTGAAACAAGTTTACTTATCACAGATGGTGAATCAAGAGCAGCAGAGGTACTCAGAGTTGTACCTTTTCTTGTAGTGGATGGTAATATTGCGACCTTAGTATCGCGAGGTTTACCCAGGATGGAGAATTTGCAGCGAACAATATCAATCCAAGTGAACTTCCAAATAAAGCTATGCTCCCCGGCAACGGCGCCAGAAAATAGTCTTGATGACCCACAAGTATAGGGGATCGCAACGAGTCTTCGCGGGAAGTAAAACCCAATTTATTGATTCGACACAAGGGGAGACAAAGAATACTTGAAAGCCTTAACAGCGGAGTTGTCAATTCAGCTGCACACTGGAAACGGACTTGCTCGCAAGAGTTTATCGATAGTGACAGTTTTATAGCGATAGCGATAGTGAAATAACGAGCAGCAGAGTAACGGAAACGAGTAGTAGTGATTTTAGTAAACGAGCAGGATTAAAATACCGTAGGCACGGGGACGGATGACGGGCGTTGCATGGATGAGAGAAACTCATGTAACAATCATAGCGAGGGCATTTGCGAGATAATAATAAAACGGTATCCAAGTACTAATCAATCAATAGGCGTGTGTTCCAATTATAGTCGTACGTGCTCGCAATGAGAAACTTGCACAACATCTTTTGTCCTACCAGCTCGGTGGCAGCCGGCCTCAAGGGAATCTATCGGATATTAAGGTACTCCTTTTAATAGAGTACCGAAGCAAAGCATTAACACTCCGTGAACACATGTGATCCTCACATCACTACCATCCCCTCCGGTTGTCCCAATTTCTGTCACTTCGGGGCCATTGGTTCCGGACAGCGACATGTGTATACAACTTGCAGGTAAGATCATAAACAACGAATATCTTCATGAATCAATAACATGTTCGGATCTGAGATCATGGCACTCGGGCCCTAGTGACAAGCATTAAGCATAACAAGTTGCAACAATATCATAAAAGTAACATCTACGGATACTAGGCACTATGCCCTAACAATCTTATGCTATTACATGACCAATCTCATCCAATCCCTACCATACCCTTCGGCCTACAGCGGGGGAATTACTCACACATGGATGGGGGAAACATGGCTGGTCGATGGAGAGGCGTCGGTGGTGATGGCGGCGACGATCTCCTCCAATTCCCCGTCCCGGCGGAGTGCCAGAACGGAGACTTCTGGCTCCCGAGACGGAGTTTCGCGATGTGGCGGCGTTCTGGAGTGTTTCTGGCGACTTCGACTTCTCCCCGTGCGTTTTTAGGTCGAGGCCGATATATAGTCCGAAGGAGGGCGTCGGAGGCCGGCCGAGGGGGCCACACCATAGGGCCGCGCGGGCCCCCCTAGGCCGCACCGCCTTATGGTGTGGGGCCCTCGGGCCTCCACTTGATTTGTCCTTCCGGCTCCGTCAGTATTCTGGGAAAATAGGGCCTTCTGTCAAAATCCCGAGGTTTCTCCTGAAAGTTGGATTTCTGCACAAAAACGAGACACCAGAACAGTTCTGCTGAAAACGGCGTTAGTCCATGTTAGTTGCATCCAAAATACACAAATTAGAGGCAAAACAATAGCAAAAGTGTTCGGGAAAGTAGATACGTTTTGGACGTATCATCATGCATCAAAACTAGTTTCTACCACTTAGAACAAGCATGCAATCTCACTAAAAATGTTACCTACAGCAGCAAAATATTCAAGATATACTCCACTAAACAAAATTCTACTTGGATAATCGGAGGAGTCACATACCGGAGAGCAAATGTGCCAAATTTCAGACAGAAATCTGGGCTGAGCAAAGAGATCGAGAAATCTGGAGCTCTTGAGCAAAACCGCGAGTGAGAGGAACCTGGTGCGAGTTTTTTTGGGAGAGAGAAGAGAGTGGGAGGAAGAGATGATGAAGTGGGGTAAGGAGGGGCCCACACGCCAGGGTGGCGCGCCCCCCTCCTTGGCCGCGCCGGCCTGTGGGGTGCCACCCTGGGGTGCCCCACTGGTCATCCCCGTGTGTTCCCGTGTGCCTCGTCGAAAAATAGGACCAATGGTATAATTTTTGTGAATTTTTGAAAACTTTGAAAAATGCACATTTCTGGGTGTCAAAATTATTATTACTGGGCAGGAATTTTTTTGAAATCTCTAATTAACTAAAGAACTTTGCAAAACAAAAATGCTACATCAAGTAGATCAAGTGGAGGGAGAAAGATATGTTGTTTAGTTCCTCTATGCATATAAAATGAATTTGTTAACAAGGTTGATCAAGTCTTGCCACCAAATAAATTTTACATAGCATAAGAAGAATTAAACCTCAAATCAATCATGTTACCTTGTATTGTATTGATATGGATCCAATCACAAGAGTTTGATATTCTTCTTTGGGCTCATATATTGGACAATCAATAGTTCCTACTTTGATAGTTCTCACATTAGAAATGGTATTAACTCCACATGCTTTCTCAATCCTCTTGGGAAAATAAACGGTATGCTCCTTGTCATCGACATTGAAAGTAACTTTTCCTTTATTGCAATCAATAACAGCCCCTGCGGTGTTAAGAAAAGGTCTCCCAAGAATAATAGACATATTGTCATCTTCAGGCATTTCCAACACAACAAAATCAGTTAATATCAAGCAGTTATTAGTAACTTGAACAGGAACATCCTCACATATACCAACAGGAATAGCAGTAGATTTATCGGCCATTTGCAAAGTTATATCAGTCGGTATCAACTTATC
This sequence comes from Lolium rigidum, assembly GCF_022539505.1. NCBI lineage: Eukaryota > Viridiplantae > Streptophyta > Magnoliopsida > Poales > Poaceae > Lolium > Lolium rigidum. Next base: position 154,349,236 of record NC_061510.1, on the reverse strand, counting down.
TAAATAAAGTCTCTTATAAAGAGAGAAAGGCATAACACTAACACCCGCTCCCAAATCACATAGAGCAGCTTCTAACATAATTATTCTTAATAGAACAAGGAATAGTCGGAATACTCGGGTCGCCAAGCTTCTTTGGAACCTTACCATTAAAAGAGTAATTAGCAAGCATAGTGGAAATCTCCTCATTAGGAATTTTCCTTTTGTTAGAGACAATATCTTTCATATACTTTGAATAAGGAGGCAATTTAATAGCATCGACTCAAAGGTATTTGCAGGAATAAAGGTTTCATCCAATCGCAAAATTTATTATAGTGTTCTTCTTCCTTTGATTTTAGTTTCTTAGCAGGAAAAGGCATTTGCTTTTGAACCCAAGGTTCTCTTTCACTACCATGTTTCTTAGCAATAAAATCTTCTTTAGTATACTTTTTATTTTTAGCATGCTTTTCACGTTCTTTTTCAACCTCTTCTTTATCAGAAGCATCATTCTTATCATTATCTTTATCATGTTCATTACCACTTTCAGTTTCAGCATCAGAAATAGAAATACTATTAGAATCATTAGCAGGCTCAGAGGATTCTACAACAGTTTTATGTTTCTTTTTCTTTTTCTTAGATGGAGCACTAGTTTCAGTTCGTTGAGAATCTTGTTCAATTATTTTGGGATGCCCTTCAGGATATAGAGGATCCTGGGTAGAAACACCGCCTCTAGTTGTTACTTCATAAGCATGTTTTTCTTTAGAATTATCTTTTAACAAGTCATTTTGCACTTTAGTGAGTTGATCAATTTGAGTTTGAACCATTTGAAAATGTTTAACAAGCATCTTAACATCATTGGAGGTTCTCTCCACAATACCATGCAATTCACCAATAGCTCGAGAATTTTCCATTAAATGATTCTCTACTCTCATATTGAAATTATTTTGCTTAACAATATAATTATCAAACTCATCTAAGCATTGAGCAGGAGGTTTTGAATATGGAATATCTTCTCTAGTAAAGCGTTCAAGAGAGTGTACCTCAATCATGGATGAAGGGGGAGTGATCTTACATGAATCTTCTATGGGAGGTAAATTCTTCACATCTTCGGATTTAATCCCTTCTCTTTAAGAGATTTCTTGGCTTCCCTCATATCTTCATCATTTAATTTAATCATACCCCTCTTCTTCAATATTGGTGTCGGGGTTGGTTCGTGTGTAGACCAATCATCATGATTCCGGCCTATTCTCGCCAATAATTCTTCAGTCGTCGTCCGGAGTTCTTTTCCCGAAAACACAACCAAGCACAACTATCCAGGTATGCCCTAGACTCAATGGTTAGTCCACTATAAAATATATCAAGTAAATCATGCTTTTCCAAATCATGGTCAGGCCGAGCTCTAATAAGAGAGCAAAATCTAGCCTAAGCCTCAGACAATTTCTCTCCATCTTCCTGATCAAAATTATAAATTCTCTGCAAAGCAATATGTTGAGCACTAGCAGGAAAGTATTTTCGGAAGAAAACATCAAGCAATTCTTTTGGACTATTAATAGAATCAGGTGGCAAACTATTATACCAAGTTTTAGCATCATCCTTTAATGAGAAAGGGAAAATTTTTGCAACAAAATAAGTACGCTTCTTAACATCATCAGAAAACAAGCTACTAAGAGTAGATAGCTCAATCATGTGTTCTACATCACTTTCTTTTTCAGTACCACAAAAAGGTGTTTTCTCAACAATAGATATATGAGACAAATCAAGAGAAAAATCATAATCCTTATCCTTAATGTTTATAGGAGATGTGGCAAATTTAGGATCGAAGACAGCTTTATATCTAACAGTATGTTGTGCAAGCAACTTTTTAATTTTTCTAGCATCAGTAGTAGCATTGCATTTATCAATAAAATCATCATCAAGTTCTACATAATCTTCATCAAGATCATCACTAGAGTATTCAACAAACTCAGGTGAATTAACAGGTGTAGCAGCATTTTCATTAGGAGTTTCAGTACTTTCAATTTGTCTAGACCTAGCAATCGTAGCATCTAGAAAAGATCGCAATGAACCACTATCATCAAGCACAGCAGAAGCATCATCAATATTATAAGAATTTTCAGATCTAGCGAAGTACCAGCATGTGAAGCATGTGGTGGTGAAACAAGTTTATCAATCACAGATGGTGAATCAAGAGCAGCGAGAGGTACTCGCAGTTGTACCTTTTCTTGTAGTGGATGGTAATATGGCGACTTTAGGATCGCGAGGTTTACCCATGATGGAGAATTTGCAGCGAACAATATCAATCCAAGTGAACTTCCAAATAAAGCTATGCTCCCCGGCAACGGCGCCATAAAATAGTCTTGATGACCCACAAGTATAGGGGATCGCAACAGTCTTCGAGGGAAGTAAAACCCAATTTATTGATTCGACACAAGGGGAGACAAAGAATACTTGAAAGCCTTAACAGCGGAGTTGTCAATTCAGTTTCACCTGGAAACAGACTTGCTCGCAAGAGTTTATCAGTAGTAACAGTTTTATAGCAGTAATAGTAGTGAAATAACAGCAGCAGAGTAACAAAGACATCAGTAGTGATTATAGTAAACAGCAGGATTAAAATACTGTAGGCACAGGGATGAATGAACGGGTGTTGCATGGATGAGAGAAACTCATGTAACAATCAAAACAGGGCATTTGCAGATAATAATAAAACGGTATCCAAGTACTAATCAATCAATAGGCATGTGTTCCATATATAGTCGTACGTGCTCGCAATGAGAAACTTGCACAACATCTTTTGTCCTACCAGACGGTGGCAGCCGGGCCTCTAGGGAATCTACTGGAAATTAAGGCACTCCTTTTAATAGAGCACCGGAGCAAAGCATTAACACTCCGTGAACACATGTGATCCTCATATCACCGCCATCCCCTTCGGTTGTCCCAATTTCTGTCACTTTGGGGCCTCGGGTTCCGGACAGAAAATACGTGTATACAACTTGCGGGTAAGATCATAAAGCAATGAATATCATCATGAATCGATAACATGTTCAGATCTGAAATCATGGCACTCGGGCCCTAGTGACAAGCATTAAGCATAACAAGTTGCAACAATATCATAAAAGTACCAATTACGGACACTAGGCACTATGCCCTAACAATCTTATGCTATTACATGACCAATCTCATGCAATCCCTACCACCCCCTTCAGCCTACAGCGGGGGAATTACTCACACATGGATGGGGGAAACATGGCTGGTCGATGGAGAGGCGTCGGAGATGATGATGGCGATGATCTCCTCCGATCCCCCGTCCCGGCGGAGTGCCAGAACGGAGTTTCTGGTCCCGAGACGGAGTTTCGCGACGGTGGCGGCGTACTGGATGGTTTCTGGCGATTTCTTCTAACCCCCGTGCGTTTTTAGGTCGAAGGCAATAAGTAGTCCAAAGGAGGGCGTCGGGGGCCAGCCGAGGCCGCCACACACTAGGGCCGCGTGCCCCCCTCCTGGGCCGCGCCGGCCTAGTGTGTGGGGCCCTCGGGCCCCCACCTAGCTTGCTCTTCTGGCTCCGTCAATATTCTGGGAAAATAGGACCTTTCGCATAAATTCCGAGGATTTTCCTGAAAGTTGGATTTCTGCACAAAAACGAGACACCAGAGCAATTCTGCTGAAAACAGCGTTAGTCTGTGTTAGTTGTATCCAAAATACACAAATTAGAGGCAAAACAATAGCAAAAGTGTTCGGGAAAGTAGATACGTTTTGGACGTATCAGGGATCACTATGAGGATGCTAGAAGAGACAGACACTTGTTTCCATGGGATTCTCCCCACTTCACCGGCGTACTCTCTTGGCAAAGTTTACCTGAATGTCGTCTTTGGCAAACCCGACAACTTCAGGAAAGAAAAGATCGAGTTTGAAGTCGTAAACTGGGAATCGCAGTACCACGCTATACTCGGAAGACCAGCTTATGCCAAGTTCATGGTTGTGCCGCATTACGCATACCTCAAGCTGAAAATGCCTGGGAGCAATGGGACAAATATCACAGTCTATGGAAGTTTCTCACGCTCTGACAATTGTGATCGCGACTTTCAAAGGATCGCTGCGAAATTTGGGGTAAAATAGGAAATTATCGATCTTCCTTCCAAGGCATCGGCACACGATAATAAGGAAGATGAACGCGTCAGGAAGACAAAGAAGAAGCCAGCCGATCTTGCCATAGAAGTTTCGACAAGAAAACTTCAGCAGTTGATGGAACATCAGTCATAGAAGAAAACAAGACACTGGCAATCACCGCCGAGACTCCTGGTGAAATCAACGACGCTTCCAAAATCGCTGACGCGGTGGACAAGCCAGAAGATAAGAAGAAACCTCCCCTTGCTTAAGCGGATGGATATCATTTAGTTTTTCCTTTCTTTTCAACAGGGCCCTCTTTCGCCCTTTAGTTCCTTGCTTACTTTATTAATGAAAACTTAAGTTTTGTTTCCTTAAAAAGCATTGCAGTAAGTCGGAACACCCGAACCACATCATCATGAGCCTCGCTTGTGTAAGGGTATTTTACCCTTATCCATTATTTTGGTAACAATGACACCGTGCTAGAGTATTTGGCCTAATACATGTTTGTAAAGATAATCCCAGGTATTAGCCAAAGAGGCATAAATGGTGTATCAAAGGAACAAGAAGGCTAAGGAGACCGCCCCCACTTCGACAACAATCAAAAGGGGTCTACAACGAGGCAGCTCGTAACACCCCAACTTTTTCAACCTTGATTAGTTGTCCTTATTTCAAAAATCGGGGGAACAAAAACTTTTTCTATAGACTAATTAAGATGAATTGCCTTGATCTGTTTGCTATGATGAATTGCCTTGATCTCGTTGGTAGATGTATTGTCTTGATTTGCTTGTTGAGTTTTGTCTTGAGCTACCTCATAGAACGACACCCCTAGTGGTTAAACAAGCAACTCACCAAATAAAACACATGTGTGGCTTAGGAAGAATTGTTTTCCTTCTTACTACATCAAACCTCTCTCCTGATGACAACATGAGTGTGCCATCTTGATTTTTCTCTTTGTGGTACAAGATAGCTCAATCATCCTTAATTCACAACTTTGTGATCTCAATGCTTGGATCTCATCTGAGCATCTCCCTCTACAATTTCCACATCCTGCATGTCTCATTCTACCCTTGCATCACTTATATTCAACTTGATCTCATACCCTATCCAATGATTCAACTCTAGATCACTTCCTTCACTTTTACCTCTTGTTTTTATTCAAGTTTAATCTTCACAAAACCAAGAGTGGGAATGATGGATACATTTTGTAGCCACCATCTACCCTTGAGAACACTCCTCCCTAAATTAGTTTCCCTCCTCAAAAATCCTACAGTTTTCCTACTCTAGTTTTGATCACAAAACTACTTCTAGTTTTATTAAAACTTTCCAAGATTTCTCTTCAAAGAAAACAAGGAACTGAAATGGGTTTTGTTTTTCATCCCATTTCTACCAAGTATTGATTTATAAAACATTATTTCTATTTTGCTTTGTTTTAACAAAAAGCTTGTTTATGGTACCTATACCATTTCTTGTTTCCCTCTTGATTATTTTACATTTGAGAAAAACTCTACCTAACTTGAGAAAGTAAGTAGAATATTTTGAGCTCCTATGTTCCAACTAGTTTTCTCTCAACATTTTCAAATGCCATTCCACTTGAGTTCATTCCCAATTGTCCCTAGACAATTGAGGTGTTTCAAGTACTTTTCAAATAAATTCTATTTCGAATGGCAACACTTGCACATCTTATATTTCATCATATCTATCTCACTCCTCTATTCTTTTCCATCATTGCCTTGACCTCATGAATTGATGATTTATGTCAATATATTCATCCTTGTGAGTACATGAATACTTCACTCACCATCTCTCTTAATCTTGCTCTATCATTGACTAAACCACCATCACCACCCATCTACCTTGGCATGCTCATGCATTGTTCCATGTGGTGAATCCCAATTCTTTCAATTTTGAATTCTCATGTAAACCTCTAATCATCAACTATACCTTGGGAACTATCTTCATCCTAAGTTGGTCTCAACCAAAGTGGTGGAGATTATTCTCATGGCACATGGCACATGCCACCTTCATACTCATTTTTATCTATATGTATCTACTCCTATTTTTATCATTATCAAAGTCACTCTTTGATATTATCTTCTCAACATCATACCTTGTCTATACACATTGATGTTGTGCCTTTCTCTCACATTGCTCACTTGTGCTTGGCAAGAATGGAGCCGGCCATGACAATTTCGGTCAGCCATGTTTCTCCTCACTTTCTTCTCTTGCAAGCATTGCCTCCCAACTACTCCAATCAATAAATGGGCAGCCACCTTCCTTGGCCAATGAAAAAGGAGGCAGCCACCCCTCTCCCTCTATAAATACCCCCTTGGCCAGCCACCACCTCCCCCTTTGCTCATTTTCTTCACTCTCCACTCCCTCACACTCTCCTCCTCTCCTCCACCACGAAATGCTGCTCCTCCTAGCAACCATGGCCGGCCATGGCCATGGAAACCTCTCCAAGATGCAACTCCCTCCTTCCTCAAGCTTCCCCTCACCATGAGAGCTTCCCTCTCCCTCTCTTCTCCCCAACCCGGCCTAGATGGTTTTCTCTCCTCTTCCTCTTCCTCCGTTGCTAAGATTGGATCTTGATGCAGGTGCATGTTGGTCCAAGCATGGAGAAGCTTGAGCTATCCTCAGATCTGAAGTTCTTGAGCAAAGTTCGTCCAAAACCTTGCAGTAATTTCGTATCTTGCTGTTTCAGATTCTGGTACGAACTTGTAAAATCCGCCAAATCTCGTGTGCAGATCCAAATCGAGTGATTCAAAGTTCCGCATATAGGTATTTAAAAGATCTACAACTTGGCGTTGGTCTCATCCTCAAATTCGTTACGGATTTTGCATGGTAAATAAAGTCCTGAAAACATGCAGAATCACTGTTTGTTAGATTTCTCCCGTTTTACAAAACCTTTTTGAGCAAACTCAACTATGGGTGAAAGCCCTCTTCAGTACCTTCATTTTGGCGGTGGTTTCACTTCGATTGACCTCTTGAAACTGAAATGGTTCACAGATAAGAATCTGGTCAGATCTGACTTTGTCGAATTAAACCAGGAGCTTGGAGACGAATTTTTGAATGAAACCAACTGGGTAAGAACCACCTCTTCAATACCTTTCAGATGCAGCAGACCTCATATTTTTATGATTTGTGTATGATTTTTGATGAATTAAACTTGTTCTGTATGTTCTGCAGACATGGCTGTTAGCTTTTAATTCATCAAAAATCCATTTTTGAACCTAATTGAGTGATTCTACTTCTGTAGGATTACTGAATGTTTTCTTAATCATCTCAAACAAGTTTCAAACCTTTATCTATTCTGTAACTCCAGAGGTGAAGCAAATGGTATAGACATGCAGTAATCTTGTCAATCCATTTGTGAGAGTTTCAGAAACAATTTGAACCCAAATCCAATTGTGTATGCATCTATGTTTAAATATCTTTCAAATGCCAGTGGCCTCATATTTTTAGGATTTTTCTACGATTTATGGCTTACAGATCTTGTTTTCTGTACAGTCAGATTCAAAGAAATTCCTAAAATTGTAGGTTAAATATTTTTGGGTGATTCCAATTGGGTTAGTCTTGTATTAGTACTGGCTATATAGGAAAAATATTATTAGTCTCTTTTCATACATATTTGTTACTGTTAGTAATGTTTATGTGTGACATGCATTGTTGAAGCAAAACCTTTCGGTTTATTTAAAACCCTTGACCAACTCTTTTTGGTAGAGATGGGCAACCATTGTTTTATGCTTGCAAAGCAAAACCTCTGCAACTTAACATTAGCTCTTTTGTTTAGCTTGAGTTTTCAAATGATGTGGATTATGGTTTGCTTCCTATTTTGGTTGTAGTGTTATGGGAACAAATTATGTTAGGAAAACTGTTTTCTACTTTTCCAAAAATGTTTGAAAGTGTATTGTGAATGTTTGTGATGCCAAACTAATGCTCTTGTCCTCTTTATGATGTTATCTACCAGGGGATACTTAGTTGTGCCATGGTGATATCTAGAGAGGCAATTGCTAAGTCGTGGCACTCTCATACCTTCACTAGGTAAATAAATGGGGTTTTCTTTTAGTTGCTTTGTAGTATCTATAAGTATTTCGTATATTAGCCCTTAGTAAAGTGGTTAGCTATTGATTGTTTAGTGTTGCATGTTTGTTTTGTTGATGCAATATGATTGATTGTGTTCCTTTTATATTTTCCGGCGATAGATGCGAACAATTCCGGAGAAGAAGAAGAAGTGGAATCGGACGAGGATTTTATTTATGTTATTGGGATTCTTATATTGATGGAGCTGAAGAAGTCCGGGGACAAATAAGCCAAGGCAAGCCATCTTTTGATCTCCGATCCGGTGTCTAGTTGGATGTCATTTGTTGATGTTCAAAGCACCTTCATTCTATGTGTGTTATTATCTCTATTTATGTCATCTATGTGTGATTGCAAGTGGGGTACTCCCTAGTGGTGATGCTCCACTATTTGTCCTTGTGTTATGGGATGCATGGTAACATGGCCGTGCTATCCCACTTGGTTATCTTGTATGCTCAACTTGAGCATGTTCCATCTCAAGATAGTAACTTACACCACACCCACCCCTTTGTAGTATAGAGGTATCAATGTCATGATCTTGGTGTATTCTCAACTTGAGAGGAGTATGCCGTGTACCATCTTGGAGAATATGTTGGATAGTGACACTCCACTATCTAAGTTGTGTAGTTAGCACCACAAATCTGAGAGTATATTCCTCCTTGTGTTGTCATAATACATGCTTACCTTAAGCAAGTATGATCCACTCCACTACCCCTTTATACCTCATCTATGGCGGGATGACTCTCATCTCGGCCGTAGTGCAATACTAGTTCAACTCATGAAACTATAGGTTGGGAACCCCTCAAGGTTTACCTTGTTGTAAATGTTTATGAAAACCTTGGGTGAGGCAACCTTACCCAAGCGTATGGTTTATGAAAGAAAAGGATCTTGACAAAGATGGTTGGAAAGAGGAAAGTGTGGGTGTGACTTGGGTTTTTGAGAAAAACGACACATGGTTCTTTGTATTCGCCCGGAACAATTACACAGCGCAACCACATTATCCAAAGTGGGTACGGGCTTAGTCTGTAGTTTGTTGAAATTGACTTGAGACACCTTCACAACTCTCTAGGAGGGTCACGATGACCTTTGACACCGGGTTGCGCTCCGAAGGAGGCAATACACCGCATTAACTTGCAGCCGGACGATTACCGAGGGTCTTCTGTCATGGCGCCGGAGATACGCTCAAAAGGAGGTATGCTTGCCGGGGTGCCGGGAAGGGGTAAGCCCGCAGGAAGGACTCTTGTCAAGGGAGACAGGCGAAGGACTATGACTGATTATCCGAGCCTCGCATACTTTTGTATGTCGAATCGGGGATGATCCCGGCGGATTTATCGGTTCTTGTGGGGAAAGTGCGCACACTCGCAGAGTTAAAACTATTCGAATAGCCGCGTCCGCGGTCATGGACGGTTGGGATGGCCGTTACCGAGCTGTGTCGAGTTTTGGTTTTGAAAATGATTTCCAAAGGAAATGCGTGTGTTGGAAGTACCGGAAGGGTACGGGAAAGATGTTGTGCCGACCATGTGGAGATGGTTGAGGAAAATGAAACAAAATGGGGTGACCCTTCCTAGTGTTTTCATGTAGAGGAACTCTTCTTCAATAGAGATATAGAGATGTCTTAGACAAATTCTTGGAGTGTCCCCTTCGATTGAGAAGTTGGGATGCTATCTCCAGCAAAAACATCTCTTCTCTTCCACAAGCTATATCCACAAGAGAAACTACTCTTCCTCTCTTATCTTCTTTAGTTAGAATTGTTATCACCTTCTTGATGGTTTGCGAGTACAATTCAAATGTACTCACGGCTTTGTCCCCGGCTATTTACTTGGCCGGACTTGAAGGAGTTCGACAGATGAAGAAGGAGTTGGCGACGTCTATGCGAGCTAGGAACGTCTTCCCGGCCGCTTGCTCGTAGGGTTATGGCGAGATGACTTGGGTACTGCGCCGTCTGAAGTGATGATGCTACTCCGATGTTTAGTTAGGCCCTTCGAGGCTATTATGTAAGTATTGGTCGGGTGACCATGTTGTAATTTTCTTATTCCGCTTTGTAATGGATGGTGTGATTTGATATCGGTTCGGTTATGTGTTCACGACACACTGATCATGGGATCGTGAACTGTATACATAACAGGGAATTTCGGACAGCTAGTCCGGGGTCCCCACACAGCCGGTCATAGGCCCGGTTGGACCGGCCCGTGCGCTGGCATGCTCCGGTCTGCCGCCCGGTCGACCGGGCGCTGGGCCGGGCGCCCCGGCGCCAACCGGCCCCTGCGCTGACGCCTTCCGGGCGACGTAAATACACGGAGTTGCCCCCGGTCGAGGTCCGGTCTGCCGCCCGGTTTGGACCGGCGGGTCTGGTCCCTGGCCCGGTCCAACCGGGCGCCCCGGCACCGACCAGACTCTACGCTGACTGCAAACGGAGGGAGAACTGCGCGTCATTTCAAGGCTCCGATTGGGGTCCGGTCTGCCGCCCGGTTTGAACCGGCGGGTCCGGTCCCTGGCCCGGTCTGACCGGCCCCTACGCCGGACGCGCCGGTCTGTGGTCCGGTTGACCGGGAATCTTGGGAGAAAGCTGATGTGCCAAGTGAGCAACGGCCATATTTCAAGTGACACTATAAATATCTCTTCTCCTACCTCTGAAGAGGCAGTCACTACACTACAAGCTGTTCTTGAGCTCTCTCTCTCTCATACTCCATTGCTATAAACACCAAAAGCCTCAGATCTCTCTCCTCCTCCACCCAAACTCAAATCCCTCCGGGGAAACTGTGGTGACCCTGCATACCACTGCATGTTGTAGTATGCCAGTCGTTGATATAACATTCACGAAGTACCAATCCGCAAATATTACATCCCTCAGAGTAGTACAATAGAACATAGTAGGTCCATAACTCATTCATTTATTATTACAAGCATCATGAACATATCATCTCGGAGCTCCTCTTGGGTCCTAAGAGGGATACTCCTGGGTTCGAGGCGAACCCAACTTAACTTACAATATAAAAGTCTTACTAGATTATACACTTATTCTCCTCGAGCAGTTAAGTACTAAGAGTTCGTACTGCTCGGATACTACTACTACTTGGTAAGTCTAAGCCTGCTCTCCTCCGGAACCCTCCCCGGTTCCGTAGACTATAAGGTAGTCTACACCTTCAACACCTCCAGAGAGGTCTGGTTCTTCATAGCCGATGACTTCGGCTCCTTCAGGGTTGTCGTTGTCCTCCTCCAGATGATTCAGACAATCTAAGCAGGGGATTTAAGAGTGGTATGTGTTCATGAACTGGTCATTCAATGCATCATAATCCACCCATCGGGTGTACTCCCTGTGACTCCGCCATAGGTATTTCCACCATCTGTATCTGACTCGATCAGTATCGGATACTCCTCATCGTCTCCCCTATTAACCTGATAGTTCTGGTTCTGGGTTGTAGCGTCCTCATTCATCTCAGGATTATATCTAACCGAATCACTATGGGTTCTAGTGTCCGATCCCCAACGCCAACTCTGTGGAGTTTTCTATAGGAGTCTCGGAACGCCGATTGTTTCCGGATTCCTCTCCACCCTCATATCCTCCATGGGAACTACTAGGAAAGTACCTAGGTGTAATGGGTGTGGTTTGTTGTTCGGAATGGTCAATACTAATGTAATCACCAGCTGAATAAACTGGTGTGTGAACCTCACCCTCCATTGGTTCTTTCCCCTTAGTCTCCTCCTTGGGCTCCGTGAACTCTTCCAGCATTGTGTCAATTGCTCCCGAAAAATGTCGGTTCAACTGAAAGAACAATGACGATGAGGTTGCGGCTGATATCCATGTACTTAGCGGCTTCTGCTGGTTTGCGTTTTGCAAGCTTGAAGTGGTTAAGCATAGGATCATCTTCCTCCTCCATATGAGGAATATGAGCGAATTCGGAACCCATAAGCTCCTTCGTCTTATGATCCCGAATATCAGTGATGGCTCTCATTATGGCTATGTGGTAGGCTGTGTTGATGGTTCTAGCCTCACCTGCTGGCATCACTACACTCATTCCTAGGGATTCTGGAAGTCTTAGTCATGCCCTACACTTCGCCAATACTGGACCATCGTAGTACCCGTATTTCATTACTTGGATTTGGGGATCGCACCCAAATTCAAGTAACATAGCACAAAGAATGTCTGCGAGTCCTCCGTCGTATTCACTCAAGTTTGATGGCTTCACTTTCACGTTACGTCCCGGACGTGAACTTGCCATAGTTGGCTATAGATAAGAAGGAATATAATATTAGTAATGATGCATCATAATAGAGATAATAAAGAATTATCGCACTAAATGATATGATTGTTTTATTCTCAAGTGAATATACACCATATTTTTAGAGAATTCTTTACTAATCCTATTTGACTCCTAACGTTCAGTCCCATTTACTAGGTTCCAACCTAAGGTCAAAGCTTTTGCTCTGATACCAACTGTGGTGACCCCGCATACCACCGCATGTTGTAGTATGCCGGCCGTTGATATAACATTCACGAAGTACCAATCCGCAAATATTACATCCCTCGTAGTAGTACAACGAACATAGCGAGGTCCATAACTCATTCATTTATTATTACAAGCATCATGTACATATCATCTCGGAGCTCCTCTTGGGTCCTAAGAGGGATACTCCTGGGTTCGAGGCGAACCCAACTTAACTTACAATATAAAAGTCTTACTAGATTATACACTTATTCTCCTCGAGCAGTTAAGTACTAAGAGTTCGTACTGCTCGGATACTACTACTACTTGGTAAGTCTAAGCTTGCTCTCCTCCGGAACCCTCCCCGGTTCCGTAGACTATAAGGTAGTCTACACCTTCAACACCTCCAGAGAGGTCTTGTTCTTCATAGCCGATGACTTCGGCTCCTTCGGGATTGTCGTTGTCCTCCTCCAGATGATTCAGACAATCTAAGCAGGGGATTTAAGAGTGGTATGAGTACGAGCGTACTCAACAAGTTCATTATAGAAAAGAGGTGTTTAATGCACTAGCTACGATATTAGACCGTAAAGTCTAATACCAATGCAGAGTTTTGATAAACATTTCTTCAAGAGGTTGCTTTTATTCCAAAGAAATATGTCCGTCAGCCTTCACCGGTTTACTAGAACTTCATGGAGTTCCTTTCCGACAGCGTTCGCAGCTCCAAATCCCGGAACGAGGAGTGACAGGTCACGATTCATTACACTCGCGAGAGGTGTGTTGCTTTACCCATAAGAGATCTTAACCTTGGTGCCAACCGGCAGCTTTCCCGTCCACACTTCCTTCGGTGTGAGGCCCGGTATAAGGTCTAGCCAATCATGTTCCTCCGCTACCTCGAACACCCACCCTTTGTTGCATGCCCCGACCCTGGGTCCTCGCCGGTCCTCTTATACCAATTAAGGATGGACCCCGACCACGACGACAGTCTGGGATTGAAACAACCTCCTTCGCCGGTAGCTGCAACCCATCATAGACCGCAATACCATGGGGACTTAGGACTCCCCAGCCTCACCGCTTGCTCCTTCGGCGACAAGTGTACTACGGACAATGCCGTGGGGACTTAGGACTCCCCAGCCTCACCGCTTGCCCCCTTGGATTACAAGTGTACTACGGTAAAGCGCGTCCGTTGATGAACGAGAGGTGGAAACACTTTTGACTACTCCGTCCCACTCCAGATCTTATGGTTAACACGGTTGTGTTGTGTTGCTGTGCTGCTGATGTGCCTTGCTAGCTTACGCGTATGCTGCCGTGCTGTGTTGCTGTGCTGCTGTGCTGCTGTGCTGCTGCTGTGCATCTGCCATGGATCCTAGCTGCTGTGCTGCCCTACTTTGCCTAATGGCTATGCTTAATTATTGCTATCTTTGTTGTGCATGGTCCTGTGCAAGGTTTCTAAGCCATGTGCTTGTTTAAGCTTGCATTTCTTGCTTGAATCTTTCCCTGTGCATCTGTTCTTGTTACTACTCTTGCTAGACACTCAAGTGTATTCAATTATCTTGCCCTGGCTTGATGACTGTGTGTAATTCTTGCAATTTTGCAAGAGCCAGTGCCCTGGTGAGTGGTGTGTAGGGCTGTGAATCTTGGAAATGCTCAATTGAGCCTATCTATTGCATTAACAGCTCCATCCCTTGATGGAGTGCTTCTGGATACAATTATATATAGCTTATTTGATTATCTGTAATGAAATTGTTCATGTACTGTGACTGATTAGCTCATAAGTTTCATGTATTGGTGCTGGATTGGGCTATAGCATGCTCTGTCATGTGTTAGCAAGTTTCTGATGATCATCTGATCAACAGCTGCTTGTGAAAGATGTTGTTCCATGTCTGTGCCTCACTGCTGCTCTCTTTGGTGTCCGTGTGCCACACATACATGTGCTGGTGCTTGCTCAAGCATCAGCTGATGCTTGCAGTGATCCTTGGGATCATTTGCAAGTGTCCTAGTCACTGGTGACTTATTTGATTCATTTATCTGTGTAGCTTGTGCTTGTTTACTGGATAAATGAGATGAACTGTAATTCAGTGATGATTCTTTTCATTGATTTGCTTGAGCTAGAAGGATGCCAACCATTTGTTGGGAACCCTAGCTCATACTGAACCCTCTGGGTGATGATGTGGTGGCTTAAGGTGTTGGCTGTGGGTTGAGGTGGCCCTGACAGCTCTTTGATGCTGTCATGGGTAGCTCCCCCTCTATGTGGCTTTGTTGTGGCTTTCTCATGCTATCTGTTTGATTCCTGAGGGAATTTCCAGTAGCTTTTGATGATGACAAACATAAATAGACACACATGGTCTATCCGTCCGATGATGTACCTGGTTGTAGGTGCTCGGATAACTTGGGCTGGCTAGATAGGTGTGCATCCTTGCTGGATTTCCTTGGTTATGCCACTGATCTGGCATAACCAGTGTTCCCTTGGTTCATTTCCTATTGGTTTCTCCCATATTTGTTTGCACCAACTGACTTTGTATCCAGATGATGACACAAACAGGGTTTCTACCCTTTTTTGCTTCTGTGACATATGCACATGCTTAATTATGAGCAAAACCATGGTTTGCTCATGTTCATCTGGGTATACCTCACTCCAGCTCCTAGAAATTGGTGTTGGTGTAGAGGATTGCTTCTGTATGATGTGTGAAGCTGGCCCTGCTCCTCCTTGCAAGCTTGTGCCACTTGGTTAATCTCTGGTTGTTGGGATAGGTTGAACAGCAGTGGCTGTTCTTCCTGTTCTTGTGTTCTTGTGTTCTTGCTGTTCTTGTGTTCTTACCCGGAAGCTCCTTGTCGATGCAAATGACTAGGGTTTGCTGTGAAAAACTTTTGTATACCCTGCCCTTTGCTTCTCTGGTCGACAGCAATGCTGTGAGCTGATACGTCTCGAACGTATCTATAATTTCTTATGTTCCATGCTACTTTTATGATGATACACATATGTTTTATACACACTTTACATCATTTATATGCATTTTCCGGAACTAACCTATTAACGAGATGCCGAAGTGCCGCTTCTCGTTTTGTGCTGTTTTTGGTTCCGAAATCCTAGTAAGGAAATATTCTCGGAATTGGACGAAATCAACGCCCAAGCATCTTATTTTTCCCGGAAGGTTCCAGAGCACCGAAGAAGGGCCAGAGAGGAGCCAGGGGGGCCCCACACACCAGGGCGGCGCGGCCAAGGGGTGGGGCGCGCCCCCTATGGTGTGGCCCCACCAGGGCCCCTCCGAGGCTGCCCTTCCGCCTACTTAAGGTCTCCGTCGCGAAAATCCTACACCGATAAGCCACGATACGAGAAAAGTTCCAGAGCCGCCGCCATCGCGATGCCAAGATTCGGGGGGATAGAAGTATCCGTTCCGGCACGCCGCCGGGATGGGGAAGTGCCCCCGGAAGGCATCTCCATCGACACCGCCGCCATCTTCATCAACGCTGCTGTCTCCTATGATGAGGAGGGAGTAGTTCTCCCCCGATGCTAAGGGCTGTACCGTAGCTATGTGGTTCATCTCTCTCCCATGTGATCTTTATGTGATCATGAGCTTTGTGATCTAGTTGAATATCATCTATGTGCTACTCTAGTGATGTTATTAAAGTATTCTATTCCTCCTCCATGATGTAATGTTGACAGTGTGTGCATCATGTAGTACTTGGCATAGGTTATGATTGTAATCTCTTGTAGATTATGAAGTTAACTATTACTATGATAGTATTGATGCGATCTATTCCCCCTTTCATAGCCTCGACGGTGACAGTGTGCATGCTATGTTAGTACTTCGGTATAATTGCAATGGTCTATTATGCACTCTAAGGTTACTTAAATATGAACACCGAATGTTGTGGAGCTTGTTAACTCCGGCTTGAGGGAGCTCTTGTAGCCCTACACAATGAATGGTGTTTGTCATCCAACAAGAGAGTGTAGAGGAAGTAGTATTTGTTTATTCAGTTATGTGATCATTGTTGAGAGTGTCCACTAGTGAAAGTATGATCCCTAGGCCTTGTTTCTAAGCATTGAAACACCGTTTCCAACAAGTTCTACTGCATGTTTACTTGCTGCCATATTTATTTCAGATTGTTATTACCACTCATATTCATCCATATTACTTGTATTTCACTATCTCTTCGCCGAACTAGTGCACCTATACATCTGACAAGTGTATTGGGTGTGTTGGGGACACAAGAGACTTCTTGTATCGTGATTGCGGGGTTGCTTGAGAGGGATATCTTTGACCTCTACCTCCCTGAGTTCGATAAACCTTGGGTGATTCACTTAAGGGAAACTTGCTGCTGTTCTATAAACCTCTGCTCTTGGAGGCCCAACACTGTCTACAGAAATAGAAGCGTGCGTAGACATCAAGCTATTTTCTGGCGCCGTTTCCAGGGAACGAAGAAAAGCTACACCACAAAGATTTCTACCTCCCACGTCAACCACGCGCCAGTTGTGGACAACAAGCTATTTTCTGGCGCCGTTGCCGGGGAGGTAAGGTAAAAGGTATTCACATCCTCCGACTACTAAGCTATTTCCTAGCACTGTTGCCGGTGTGTGAGTGCTCGAAGCTATTTCCTTTAGATCCTGCAATTGCATCTTTTTGTTTCTTGTTTTCACTAGTTAGGCATAATGGAAAATAACAGTGAGCTTTTTAAGACATGGCTTGTTTGATGCGAAAATTAAAAAACCTATGGAACCTTATTTGCATGCTAGTAGCAATGATATTAGTATGAACGCTTCGAACACCATTGTTGCTAATGCTATGGAAAATTCTAAGCTTGGGGAAGCTGGTTTTGATGAGCTTGATATTTTTAGTCCCCCAAACATGGAGGAGAAAATTTACTTTGATGATACTTTACCTCCTATATATGATGATTATGGTGATGAGAATAATAATGATAGCTACTTTGTTGAATTTGCTCCCACTATAATTAATAAGAATGACTATGCTTATGTTGGGAGTAGTAATTATTTTATGCATGAGACTCATGATAAGAATGTTTTATGTGATAGTTATATTGTTGAGTCTGTTCATGATGCTACTGGAAATTATTATGAGAGGGGAAAATATGGTTGTAGAAATTTTCATGGTACTAAAACACCTCTCTATATGCTGAAAATTTTGAAGTTACTTGTGTTTTATCTTCCTATGCTTGTCACTTTGCTCCTCATGAATTTATTTGTGTACAAGATCCCTTTTTATAGGAAGTGGGTTAGACTTAAAAGTGTTTCTTATTTTCTTTTGATGCTCTCTTTTTGCTTCAACTCTTATTTCTTGCGAGTGCATCATTAAAATTGCTGAGCCCATCTTAATGGCTATAAAGAAAGCACTTCTTGGGAGATAACCCATGTTTTTATTTTGCTACCTGTTTTGTTGTGTCTTGGAAGTTGTTACTACTGTAGAAAACTCTCCTTATCTTCATTTTATTGCATTGTTGTGCCAAGTAAAGTCTTTGATAGTAAGATTGATACTAGATTTGGATTGCTGCGCAGAAACAGATTTCTTGCTGTCACGAATTTCAATAGGCCTCTCTGTAGGTAACTCAGAAAAATCTGCCAATTTATGTGTGTGATCCTCATATATGTACGCAACTTTCATTCAATTTGAGCTTTTTCATCTGAGCAAGTTAAGTGCCCCTGAAAAATTCGTCTTTACGAACTGTTCTGTTTTGACAGATTTTGCCTTTTATTTCGCATTGCCTCTTTTGCTATGTTGAATGGATTTATTTGTTCCATTAACTTTCAGTAGCTTTGGGCAATGTACAGAAGTGTTAAGAATTATTGTGTCACCTCTGAATATGTGAATTTTTGATTATGCACTAACCCTCTAATGAGTTTGTTTTGAGTTTGGTGTGGAGGAAGTTTTAAAGGGTCAAGAGAGGAGGATGATACAATATGATCAAGAAGAGTGAAAAGTCTAAGCTTGGGGATGCCCCCTGGTTCATCCCTGCATATTTTAAGAAGACTCAAGCATATAAGCTTGGGGATGCCCAAGGCATCCCCTTCTTCATCGACAACATATCGAGTCACCTCTAGTGAAACTATATTTTTATTCCGTCACATCTTATGTGCTTTACTTGGAGCGTCTGTGTGCTTTTATTTTCGTTTTGTTATTTTCATTCTCTGAATAAATTCATGCTTATGTGGGAGAGAGACACGCTCCGCTTTTTCATTTGAACACTTGTGTTCTTCGCTTTATCTTTAATGTTCATGGCTAAGGTTGAAACTGCTTCGTTAATTGTTATATGGTTGGAAACAGAAAATACTGCATGTGGTAATTGGTATAATGTCTTGAATAATTTGATACTTGGCAATTGTTGTGCTCAAATAGATCATGTTTAAGCTCTTGCATCATGTACTTTGCACCTATTAATGAAGAACTACATAGAGCTTGTTAAAATTTGGTTTGCATGATTGGTCTCTAGAGTCTAGATATTTTCTGGTTAAGGTGTTTGAACAACAAGGAGACAATGTAAAGTCTTATAATACTTACAATATGTTCATATGTGAGCTTTGCTGTACCGGTTCATACTTGTGTTTGCTTCAAACAACATTGCTAGCCTAGCCTTGTACTGAGAGGGAATACTTCTCGTGCATCCAAATCCTTGAGCCAAAAACTATGCCATTTGTGTCCACCATACCTACCTACTACATGGTATTTCTCTGCCATTCCAAAGTAAATTGCTTGAGTGCTACCTTTAAAAATTCTATCCTTTGTCTCTGCAATATATAGCTCATGGGAAAATAGCCTTAAAAACTATTGTGGTGAAGAATATGTACTTATGTGTCTTATTTCTTAATAAGTTGCTTGTTGAGCGGTAACCATGTTTCTGGGGACGCCACCAACTATTACACCTTTGTTGAATATCATGTGAGTTGCTATGGATGTTCGTCTTGTCTGAAGTAAGTGTAGCGACCTCACCTTTTAAGGTGCCGATCTCTGTGCGTATCTGTGCTAGTCCCTGGATCAATCGCTAGCACACACAGTACAAGATGTAATACCAAGAAACAAAGGTCTTTATTACATCGTATGATCCAGAATTAACATAAATGATTACAAATTGCATAGCACAAAGCTAGCATATCATCAGAGTTTCACAACGAATAAACATAGATAGCATGGAGTCCTTCGTCTTCATGTGCCACAGGCGAGCATGTTGGGGATAGACTCGTAACCCTAATCACCGTAACTCACTCGTCTTTCAAAACATCTGCAACATGAAAAGTTACAGCCACGAATGATCAATACTTTGAATGTATTGGCAAGATGACACTATAGTGGACTCAAATGGCAACCTAACACTTAAGTGTACATTTGGTCGGTAGAGCTCGAGGCAATTTTGCGTAAAGCAAGTTTTCACCTATCATTTCTCAAAACATTTTCTCTTCTATTAAGCGGTACCATTGATAGAAACCAATGAACCTAGAATACCACTGATGGAAACCAGTGAATTCCTCCTACCCTTGTTCACCCATCAAGTTTTAATTAAAGAAGTTGGGATGAGGAGACTTTCGAACAGGATCCTTGTCAGTTCACTCAAATTGTCCGTAACCGGGGACACGGCTAAGTACTTAGTTTTAACACTCGCAGAGGTTGTACAATTTACCCACATGACCTAGCCTTGTTCTTCTTCCATGATGCACATTTTGCTCAAATGGACAGATGTCGACTAGGACGAGATTTTTCCGAAGTGATCCCCTGCGACCATCCTCTACGGACCCGTACCGACCTACATTCCCCTACATCATCCGTCACGTAGGGCCCGGGTTCTCACAACATACTCCGTCAAGCCGAGCCCATATAGCATGTGGTTGTACGGTAAGCTAATGAGCAAGGTTGTCTACAATCTCTTTAATCCTCGGGTGACTTTCCGCAAATGTGCACTCACGAGCAGGGTATCGCCGTTGACAGGGCCCCCCTGATGCAGCCACCCGCTCCAAAGCTCCACCATTCACCCAGGTAGTTCATTAAACTTAGTTGTTTTTTTTTCCTTAACCACTAGCAAAACATTTTCATAGCATAGCTAAGCAACAACTAAATTTAATGGCGACAAAGTAGTCAAGTAGGGGTAGCTAGACTACTGGGATTGCATAGCAAAGCATATACTCTACACATGTATACTACAAAAATCTCTACTGTGCATAGATAAAAACTGGGACATTTGTGAGGGTGTGTCACTTGCCTTTTTGGTAGTCGAAGAGTGTTCTCTTTGTTTTCTTTCAACAAAATACGTCGCTCTCCATACGAACTATAAGATAAAAGATAGCACAACATAAACACACATTCCAACACCAAAAAATCAAGCAAGGCAAACAACAAATTGTTATTCATTTTTATTTTAGTCCTTGGATAAGGAAGATATGACATGAGGTATGGTTTGCAAGATATGGCTTTGGAAGATTTAATTGGAATGGACAAAGTCAAATACTTATATGGATCATCTAAGATATATGAGAAAGAATTGATAGGATACAAGTATGATCTTGGAACATGAAAAGAATGTAGAAATAGTTTTGGTAGATGGGTATGGTCATAAGAATCATTTTGGAAAAAGGAACTATGTTGAAGTTATTTATAGGATTGAACCAATGATGAAAATACTCAAATTCACATATTTTGAAAAAGTTCAAAAGTCAAGTTTTATTATTCCAATATGTTGTTCGTATTTGTCTGAGTTCAAGGGTATAACTTTTGCACGATTTGGATAGACCGATCAAAAGATATTAATTTTACAAGATTAAACATTCCGCGGTTAAATTTTAATGACGTCCAAAAAGTCGTCGGAGAAAGTTGTTCGGATGGAGAAACTTTCTAGACGAAAGTTATAGAGAATTTAATTATAAACTTATTGCAAGAAGAATCATCTAAAACCGAGCTTTAGATCTAACAATATGGAATTTATACGTTTTTAGCGTGGGATGAGCTAGCATAATCCATGGATTGACCGATCGATCTGATTGTTGCGCGCGTGTGAGAGAAGAAAAGGAACGACTGATCTAATTCTGGGTCACAAAAAGAAAATCTAACGCTACATGACATGAGCATACCAGCTGTTGTAGTCACGTACGGAGAAATATTACAGCCGGTTCGATTGCGTTCTCACGCCGGCGGCAGTGTTCCAGGACTTCACGTCAAGGTTGACGCTGCTGGCGTGGACGAAGGTGAGACTGTGGTGGTCGCCCATGGTTCGTACAACGTCCGTGATGACGAAGCGGACATGGGTTCCTGTATTCCGCTGCTCCTCCGGTGTACGCGACGACCTGCTGGAGTCGTGGCGACGGTGGCATAGGCTTGGAAATCGTCGGAGTCGCTGGGTGTTCGGTGTGCATAATATCTGGCTGCGAAAAACATTGAATCGTCGGTTCCTGAAGGTGTGCCTATTGGAGATAGAGCAGTAGGAAAAGAGACGACCCTGGTTTCTCCTGGTTACCTCGCCACGGTCATCCGCGTCACGGCGGTCAACGTCGAGGTCAGGTTGATGGCGAGGACGGTGCTCCGGGCTCTGCTGATACGAGTGCATGGACTCTGAAGTGCACGGCAACGCTACGAATCTCCTCGTCCAGTCGGTGCAGTTCAGAGAGGTTTTCCTTGTCGGCAATGGCTCGCTGGAGCGAGGCGGCGACACGGCAACAACATCATGATAGCGCGCGAAACCATGTCCTGGAGGTAGGTGACGAAGGTAAAATCACACTGGTAAAGGGAATGGAGCAAAAGATGAACGTACGCGACGTACCGCTCCGATGAACTCCGGTGATGTCGCGGCCAACTGCGACAACATGATACACCATCATGTCCTGGAGGTAGCCCTTGACGATAGAAGTCTCAAGGTGCGAGGAATTGCCTTGATATTCACCATGGGAGACATGATCTGACAATGAACTCGAGTTTTGGTCTATGAAGGCCATGGTTGGAACGGGCTGTAGAGGGCTTCTTTGGAGAAACTTGATAAAGGAGATTGATGTAGCAGGACAAGGGACACACAGTGACGCGCTCGGTTTATCTCGGAATGGTCTAAGATGAGAGATCGGGAGGGCAATGTCGATGGATGGCATTCGGTGCACCGGTTCAGTTGGCCAGATTAAGACTACTAAATAGAAAATCAATTCTCTGAACGGATTCCCCATCAGATACTGAGTAATTTCCGTGTTGAAGTCGAGAAGAAACGGTTATGCAATTGATGGGAATTGAAGAGGGAGAGGTGGCTGCCATGGAAGGTGTTAACGCTGCAGTTTTATACACGTACGTGAACGAGAGGAAGGAGACGAGCCTGCGTCCTAGCTCAGCTGGGCTGGGTGGTTCGGCCACATGGGCCAAAAAGAAGATGCGGCCCAAGGAAAATAGAAGGAAAAAAAAAGGATGTTACTGTGGGCTGATTCACGTGGGCTGCTTCATTTTTTCTTTTGATTTTCTTTTTCTGATTTCTTTCATAAATTTTGTTTAGGTCTCCAAATGATTCCAAAATTTGTTTCTAATTTTTTTTTGTAAAATTCAAAATAGTATTTTAGGACAAAAGGGGTCTACTTAATACTCATTTGTAGAAAATAAAATAATAAATAAGAAAAATAATGCATGCATGCACATTAGCCTTTATGGCTACTTAGGCATTATTTTGCAAATAGAGTTTTCTAGGTTTTTGTTTTCTCAAAAACAAATCCATTAAAGATTTGAAGATCTTGAAAGATGTGTTTGATTTTGAAAATAATTTGAAACCAAAAGTCTTTGAAAACACCATTTTGGAAATACTTGTAAATAACTTTAAAAGTTTTAAATCTTTGTGAATTTTCAATCAAGTTCAAACAATCAAGGATTAAATTTATTTTTATTTTACATTCCGAAATTTAGAAAATTTCGGGATGTGACAGACTACCACCCTTAAAAGGAATCTCGTCCTCGAGATTCGGGAAAGGCTAGAAAGAAAGATGGATTTTGGATATGTCTAGGTGAGCTACCACCCTTAAAAGGAACTTTTGTAAGTGGTCTTAGGTCTTGGGTTTAGCCTAAGCTCATCTTGAGTATGACTTGTCACATCCTAGAATATGACTTGACACCAGTCCATCTTTTAAAACATCTATGGCTTCTGACCTCCAATAGGGGTTGTTTACTTATAGTGAACAACATATCCCTTCAAGGTGATCTGACTAGGTTTCCTCATAACCGGGCTCCTAATCCATATGGGAAAGTGGTTGAACTACTTTTAACAGAAGGGGTCACTCTTTGGGTCAAACCGAAAACCAATGTGAGAGTACTTCAAGGCATCCTTCAGCTTCTTACTTGAAGGTCTTCCACTATTTTTCATCTAGTGGTTGGGTCTTCAAACTCACCGTAGTCCTACGCTTGGCAACACTTGCCTACTATAAGGGTATAATATTTATCCACCTAGGGTTTAGGTTTATTCATCGACACCACTTTGTAGGTATGTCTCTCTAGATTTACCATTCCTCATAACAAGAGCAAACAATATGAGTAGTCATCATGGGGGCCAATCCATGTCGCACCCAATCATTACCTTGTTTTCAGTTTGGTATATCTCGTATTCTAACTCTTGGTCAACCTCGCAAGTTTGATAAAAAATTCCATGGAGAATTGAATCATTGTTTCAATCCCCATTATTAAACTGTTTTGAAAACATTTCTATCGATCCTTAACTAAGGTTTTGCGTATCTCACACTCTATGCTTCTTCATCTTGATAGGAGACATACAGGTTGGTTTCACTAATGATGTCTTCATGGCGATTTGCCAAGAAAACATTTGCTGGATTGGGTATAGATGAGAATGGATAGAAAGATTCTAAGAGAGAATTCCTACCCAAACATAGCAGATCAAAGCAATTCAGCAAACAACAATCATCTAACAAGCATCAACCAACATTGCCCAAAACACAACCAAACTACTATGGTCATACCACAATTTGGTAAGATCAATGTGTTATTACTATATCGTTGGTACGATGAAAGATAACTAATGGTGGTCTGGTCTATTTCTTCTTTGGAAGATTCCAGTTTCTATTCTACTCCTTCGGTATATCTTCGTGTGTTGTGTCGTTTGCATCGAAGTCTTTCTTCAAGTTCTTCATTGGTCTTGCATGAAACCCTTCTTATGGAGTCGAAGAAAGTCACCTGAAGCAGCAGTCCCTCACTTCAGGCACAAGGTCATCATCTCTACTTCCGTGATGGTTTCATAAGGTAGGTCATCTAAGGTAAGAGGAAAACATTTTTGAAGATGGAGTAGGTGAGAATACTAGAAGTTTACAAAGCACACATTTTTTTTCTGAAATAGGAATGGACAAAAAATTTCATCCTAGGGTTTTCCTATTTCTAATCCAAACCTAGGGTCACGAACCTACGGTCAACACAATGCTCTGATACCATCTGTAGCGACCTCACCTTTTAAGGTGCCGATCTCTCGTGCGTATCTCGTGCTAGTCCCTCGGATCAATCGCTAGCACACACAGTACAAGATGTAATACCAAGAAACAAAGGTCTTTATTACATCGTATGATCCAGAATTAACATAAATGATTACAAATTGCATAGCACAAAGCTAGCATATCATCAGAGTTTCACAACGAATAAACATAGATAGCATGGAGTCCTTCGTCTTCATGTGCCACAAGTGAGCATGTTGGGGATAGACTCGTAACCCTAATCACCGTAACTCACTCGTCTTTCAAAACATCTGCAACATGAAAAGTTACAGCCACGAATGATCAATACTTTGAATGTATTGGCAAGATGACACTATAGTGGACTCAAATGGCAACCTAACACTTAAGTGTACATTTGGTCGGTAGAGCTCGAGCAATTTTGCGTAAAGCAAGTTTTCACCTATCATTTCTCAAAACATTTTCTCTTCTATTAAGCGGTACCATTGATAGAAACCAATGAACCTAGAATACCACTGATGGAAACCAGTGAATTCCTCCTACCCTTGTTCACCCATCAAGTTTTAATTAAAGAAGTTGGGATGAGGAGACTTTCGAACAGGATCCTTGTCAGTTCACTCAAATTGTCCGTAACCGGGGACACGGCTAAGTACTTAGTTTTAACACTCTGCAGAGGTTGTACAATTTACCCACATGACCTAGCCTGTTCTTCTTCCATGATGCACATTTTGCTCAAATGGACAGATGTCGACTAGGACGAGATTTTTCCGAAGTGATCCCCTGCACCATCCTCTACGGACCCGTACCGACCTACATTCCCCTACATCATCTGTCACGTAGGGCCCGGGTTCTCACAACATACTCCGTCAAGCCAGAGCCCATATAGCATGTGGTTGTACGGTAAGCTAATGAGCAAGGTTGTCTACAATCTCTTTAATCCTGGGTGACTTTCCGCAAATGTGCACTCACAGCAGGGTATCGCCGTTGACAGGGCCCCCCTGATGCAGCCACCCGCTCCAAAGCTCCACCATTCACCCAGGTAGTTCATTAAACTTAGTTGTTTTTTTTTCCTTAACCACTAGCAAAACATTTTCATAGCATAGCTAAGCAACAACTAAATTTAATGGCGACAAAGTAGTCAAGTAGGGGTAGCTAGACTACTGGGATTGCATAGCAAAGCATATACTCTACACATGTATACTACAAAAATCTCTACCGTGCATAGATAAAAACTGGGACATTTGTGAGGGTGTGTCACTTGCCTTTTTGGTAGTCGAAGAGTGTTCTCTTTGTTTTCTTTCAACAAAATACGTCGCTCTCCATACGAACTATAAGATAAAAGATAGCACAACATAAACACACATTCCAACACCAAAAAATCAAGCAAGGCAAACAACAAATTGTTATTCATTTTTATTTTAGTCCTTGGATAAGGAAGATATGACATGAGGTATGGTTTGCAAGATATGGCTTTGGAAGATTTAATTGGAATGGACAAAGTCAAATACTTATATGGATCATCTAAGATATATGAGAAAGAATTGATAGGATACAAGTATGATCTTGGAACATGAAAAGAATGTAGAAATAGTTTTGGTAGATGGGTATGGTCATAAGAATCATTTTGGAAAAAGGAACTATGTTGAAGTTATTTATAGGATTGAACCAATGATGAAAATACTCAAATTCACATATTTTGAAAAAGTTCAAAAGTCAAGTTTTATTATTCCAATATGTTGTTCGTATTTGTCTGAGTTCAAGGGTATAACTTTTGCACGATTTGGATAGACCGATCAAAAGATATTAATTTTACAAGATTAAACATTCCGCGGTTAAATTTTAATGACGTCCAAAAAGTCGTCGGAGAAAGTTGTTCGGATGGAGAAACTTTCTAGACGAAAGTTATAGAGAATTTAATTATAAACTTATTGCAAGAAGAATCATCTAAAACCGAGCTTTAGATCTAACAATATGGAATTTATACGTTTTTAGCGTGGGATGAGCTAGCATAATCCATGGATTGACCGATCGATCTGATTGTTGCGCGCGTGTGAGAGAAGAAAAGGAACGACTGATCTAATTCTGGGTCACAAAAAGAAAATCTAACGCTACATGACATGAGCATACCAGCTGTTGTAGTCACGTACGGAGAAATATTACAGCCGGTTCGATTGCGTTCTCACGCCGGCGGCAGTGTTCCAGGACTTCACGTCAAGGTTGACGCTGCTGGCGTGGACGAAGGTGAGACTGTGGTGGTCGCCCATGGTTCGTACAACGTCCGTGATGACGAAGCGGACATGGGTTCCTGTATTCCGCTGCTCCTCCGGTGTACGCGACGACCTGCTGGAGTCGTGGCGACGGTGGCATAGGCTTGGAAATCGTCGGAGTCGCTGGGTGTTCGGTGTGCATAATATCTGGCTGCGAAAAACATTGAATCGTCGGTTCCTGAAGGTGTGCCTATTGGAGATAGAGCAGTAGGAAAAGAGACGACCCTGGTTTCTCCTGGTTACCTCGCCACGGTCATCCGCGTCACGGCGGTCAACGTCGAGGTCAGGTTGATGGCGAGGACGGTGCTCCGGGCTCTGCTGATACGAGTGCATGGACTCTGAAGTGCACGGCAACGCTACGAATCTCCTCGTCCAGTCGGTGCAGTTCAGAGAGGTTTTCCTTGTCGGCAATGGCTCGCTGGAGCGAGGCGGCGACACGGCAACAACATCATGATAGCGCGCGAAACCATGTCCTGGAGGTAGGTGACGAAGGTAAAATCACACTGGTAAAGGGAATGGAGCAAAAGATGAACGTACGCGACGTACCGCTCCGATGAACTCCGGTGATGTCGCGGCCAACTGCGACAACATGATACACCATCATGTCCTGGAGGTAGCCCTTGACGATAGAAGTCTCAAGGTGCGAGGAATTGCCTTGATATTCACCATGGGAGACATGATCTGACAATGAACTCGAGTTTTGGTCTATGAAGGCCATGGTTGGAACGGGCTGTAGAGGGCTTCTTTGGAGAAACTTGATAAAGGAGATTGATGTAGCAGGACAAGGGACACACAGTGACGCGCTCGGTTTATCTCGGAATGGTCTAAGATGAGAGATCGGGAGGGCAATGTCGATGGATGGCATTCGGTGCACCGGTTCAGTTGGCCAGATTAAGACTACTAAATAGAAAATCAATTCTCTGAACGGATTCCCCATCAGATACTGAGTAATTTCCGTGTTGAAGTCGAGAAGAAACGGTTATGCAATTGATGGGAATTGAAGAGGGAGAGGTGGCTGCCATGGAAGGTGTTAACGCTGCAGTTTTATACACGTACGTGAACGAGAGGAAGGAGACGAGCCTGCGTCCTAGCTCAGCTGGGCTGGGTGGTTCGGCCACATGGGCCAAAAAGAAGATGCGGCCCAAGGAAAATAGAAGGAAAAAAAAGGATGTTACTGTGGGCTGATTCACGTGGGCTGCTTCATTTTTTCTTTTGATTTTCTTTTTCTGATTTCTTTCATAAATTTTGTTTAGGTCTCCAAATGATTCCAAAATTTGTTTCTAATTTTTTTTTGTAAAATTCAAAATAGTATTTTAGGACAAAAGGGGTCTACTTAATACTCATTTGTAGAAAATAAAATAATAAATAAGAAAAATAATGCATGCATGCACATTAGCCTTTATGGCTACTTAGGCATTATTTTGCAAATAGAGTTTTCTAGGTTTTTGTTTTCTCAAAAACAAATCCATTAAAGATTTGAAGATCTTGAAAGATGTGTTTGATTTTGAAAATAATTTGAAACCAAAAGTCTTTGAAAACACCATTTTGGAAATACTTGTAAATAACTTTAAAAGTTTTAAATCTTTGTGAATTTTCAATCAAGTTCAAACAATCAAGGATTAAATTTATTTTTATTTTACATTCCGAAATTTAGAAAATTTCGGGATGTGACAGTAAGGGTGATTTATCATGATCAAACGGTTTGAGTATGCATATTGTTAGAGAAGAACATTGGGCCGCTAACTAAAGCCATGAATCATGGTGGAAGTTTCAGTTTGGACAATTAATCCTCAATCTCTTATGAGAATATTATTTGTTGTTGAATGCTTATGCATTAAAGAGGAGTCCATTATCTGTTGTCTATGTTGTCCCGGTATGGATGTCTAAGTTGAGAATAATCAAAAGCGAGAAATCCAATGCGAACTTTCTCCTTAGACCTTTGTACAGGCGGCATAGAGGTACCCCTTTGTGACACTTGGTTGAAACATATGCTATGCAATGATAATCCAAGCTAATTAGGACAAGGTGCGAGCACTATTGGTATACTATGCATGAGGCTTGCAACTTATAGGATATCTTATACATAACACATATGCTTTATTACTACCGTTGACAAAATTGTTTCTTGTTTTCAAAATAAAAGCTCTAGCACAAAAATAGTAATCCATGCTTCCCTCTGCGAAGGGCCATTCTTTTACTTTATTGTTGAGTCAGTTTACCTATTCTCTCTATCTTAGAAGCAAACACTTGTGCGAACTGTGTGCATTGATTCTTACATGTTTACCTATTGCACTTGTTATATTACTTTGTGTTGACAATTATCCATGAGATAAATATGCTGAAGTTGAAAGCAACTTCTGAAACTTATATATATCTTCCTTTGTGTTGCTTCAAAGCTTTCTACTAAGAATTTATTGCTTTATGAGTAACTCTTATGCAAGTCTTATTGATGCTTATCTTGAAAGTATTATTCATGAAAAGTCTTTGCTATATGATTCATTTGTTTACTCATTGTCTTCACCATTGCTTCGAATCGCTGCATTCATCTCATATGCTTTACAATAGTATTGATCAAGATTATGATAGCATGTCACTTAAGAAATTATTCTTGTTATCGTTTACCTACTCGAGGGCGAGTAGGAACTACGCTTGGGGATGCTTGATACGTCTCAAACGTATCTATAATTTCTTATGTTCCATGCTACTTTTATGATGATACACATACGTTTTATACACACTTTACATCATTTATATGCATTTTCCGGAACTAACCTATTAACGAGATTTCGAAGTGTCAGTTCCTGTTTTGTGCTGTTTTTGGTTCCAGAAATCCTAGTAAGGAAATATTCTCGGAATTGGACAAAATCAACGCCCAGCATCTTATTTTTCCCGGAAGGTTCCAGAGCACCGAAGAAGGGCCAGAGAGGAGCCAGGGGGGCCCACACGCCAGGGCGGCGCGGCCAAGGGGTGGGGCGCGCCCCCCTATGGTGTGGCCCCACCAGGGCCCCTCCGAGGCTGCCCTTCCGCCTACTTAAGGTCTCCGTCGCGAAAACCCTACACCGATAAGCCACGATACGAGAAAAGTTCCAGAGCCGCCGCCATCGCGAAGCCAAGATTCGGGGGACAAAAGTCTCTGTTCCGGCACGCCGCCGGGACGGGGAAGTGCCCCCGGAAGGCATCTCCATCGACACCACTGCCATCTTCATCGACGCTGCTGTCTCCTATGATGAGGAGGGAGTAGTTCTCCCCCGAGGCTAAGGGTTGTACCGTAGCTATGTGGTTCATCTCTCTCCCATGTGATCTTTATGTGATCATGAGCTTTGTGATCTAGTTGAATATCATCTATGTGCTACTCTAGTGATGTTATTAAAGTATTCTATTCCTCCTCCATGATGTAATGTTGACAGTGTGTGCATCATGTAGTACTTGGCATAGGTTATGATTGTAATCTCTTGTAGATTATGAAGTTAACTATTACTATGATAGTATTGCTGTGATCTATTCCCCCTTTCATAGCCTGATGGTGACAAGTGTGCATGCTATGTTAGTACTCGGTATAATTGCAATGGTCTATTATGCACTCTAAGGTTACTTAAATATGAACACCGAATGTTGTGGAGCTTGTTAACTCCGGCTTGAGGGAGCTCTTGTAGCCCTACACAATGAATGGTGTTTGTCATCCAACAAGAGAGTGTAGAGGAAGTAGTATTTGTTTATTCAGTTATGTGATCATTGTTGAGAGTGTCCACTAGTGAAAGTATGATCCCTAGTCCTTGTTTCTAAGCATTGAAACACCGTTTCCAACAAGTTCTACTGCATGTTTACTTGCTGCCATATTTATTTCAGATTGTTATTACCACTCATATTCATCCACATTACTTGTATTTCACTATATCTTCCCCAAACTAGTGTACCTATACATCTGACAAGTGTATTGGGTGTGTTGGGGACACAAGAGACTTCTTGTATCGTGATTGCAGGGTTGCTTGAGAGGGATATCTTTGACCTCTACCTCCCTGAGTTCGATAAACCTTGGGTGATTTACTTAAGGGAAACTTGCTGCTGTTCTACAAACCTCTGCTCTTGGAGGCCCAACACTGTCTACAGGAATAGAAGCGTGCGTAGACATCAAGCTATTTTCTGGCGCCGTTGTCGGGGAACGAAGAAAAGCTACACCACAGAGATTTCTACCTCCCACGTTAACCACGCGCCAGTTGTGGACAGCATGAGCCTTTGGTGACTCCTCCCTGGCTGGTGTGTTGTGAAGCATGCACACATGCAGTGTGAGCTGCCTGTGTGTGTGCTTGGAACTTGGGCTGGTGAATGGATCAGCTCGGCAGAGCTGTGGTATTATCCACCATTTTTACTTCTTTTCTAATCTGCCAAGTGGCTTTGCCACTTGGCATAACCTGGCTTGGTCTTTGTGTGTGCAGGAACAATGTGATGCTCCAATTTAAGATCAAGATCAGTTCAGCAAGATCTCCCTGATGATCATCTGATGTAATTTAGGATAGATCATTCAATTGTAATTTTCTTTCTTTTTCTTTTTCCATTTTGTCAGTTCTTGTAATGTGTTGTAATATTTTGTATTTCAATTCTGAATATTGTAAAGAGAATGTATCTTCTGTGATTATCAATAAAGCTCCAATTTTATCTAATGAGCTTTGTATATTAATTGTACTATTTATATTCTTTATTATTTATAATTTGTTTAATGAATTACCTCAAATTTGAATTATGAGATGTTCATATGATGTTTGAATTTGAATTTCAAATGCAACTTAAACTTTGCCAACCCATCAAAAGGTGGGTGAGAAGATATCAGCGGGATTGAATCTTCCTGGCTGAAGAGAGTAAAGCGTCGAACTTCATCGAAAAAAGTCTAATTTTCATCCTTTAACTTTGTGCAGAGTTCACTTTTCATCCTAAATGTTTTATTTGGTACAAAATGGACCTTAAACTTTGCCAACCCATTCACATGTCTTGTTCTTATGATTTTCTTCCGTAGATGATAACCAAGGTTCAAAAAAAAATCAGGTCCAAACATACCTCAATAAGAAGTAGTCTTAGACCAGAACCTTGAATCCCACTCACGACGCGAGCAAGAAAAAGAGGATGGTAAAAAACGAGCCCTGGCAGCCTCGTCTTCCTGCCGCTTCAGCGATTCTCACGTAAAGGGCAGTAGGGTCACAACTCATCAAACTTTGCATATCGCCCGACTGGATGCACCCACTGGTGTATATGAGGGCAGATAGGGAGGGAGAGGGCAGAAAGGGAGGGAGAGGTTGACCGATAGGAACCACATCTCCATGTTCAACTGATGTCTATGGGAGCTTCTATTCTTGTAGACATTGTTGGGCCTCCAAGAGCAGAGGTTTGTAGAACAGCAGCAAGTTTCCCTTAAGTGGATCACCCAAGGTTTATCGAACTCAGGGAGGAAGAGGTCAAAGATATCCCTCTCATGCAACCACAAAGCAAGAAGTCTCTTGTGTCCCCAACACACCTAATAGGTGCACTAGTTCGGCGAAGAGATAGTGAAATACATGTGGTATGAATAAATAGTAGCAGTAGCAACGGTGCCGTAAAAGTGCTTGCCGGCGTGTAGTTGATGGTGGTAATATGGCAGCAGTAGTAACACAAGAAAAGCAAGAAACAAGCAGCGATAGCGATATTTAGGAACAAGGCCTAGGGATCATACTTTCACTAGTGGACACTCTCAACATTGATCGCATAATAAATAACTCTTTCTCATATGTGCTACATACACTCTTTTGTTGGATGACAAACACCGGTCGTTGTGTAGGGCTACAAGAGCACCTCAATGCCGGAGTTAACAAGCTCCACAACATTGGATGTTCATATTTAAATAACCTTAGAGCATAATAGATCATTGCAAAATAAACCAAGAACTAACATAGCGCACACACTGTCCACATTACACTATGAAGGAGGAATAGATCACATCAATACTATCATAATGATAATTAACTCCACAATCTACAAGAGATCATGATCATAGCCTACGACAAGAACCACACGGTGCACACACTAGTCACCTTTACACCATGCAGGAGGAATAGACTACTTTAATAACATCACATGAGTAGCACACAACTAGTAGCGATACAAAGCTCATCATATGGATCTCAATCATGTAAAGCAGCTCATGAGATCATTGTATTGAAGTACATAGGAGAGAGATTAACCACATAGCTACCGGTACAGCCCCGAGCCTCGATGGAGAACTACTCCCTCCTCATGGGAGACAACAGCGTTGATGGAGATGGCGGTGGTGTCGATGGAGGAGCCTTCCGGGGCACTTCCCCGTCCCGGCGGCGTGCCGGAACAGAGACTCCTGTCCCCCAGATCTTGGCTTCGCGATGGCGGCGGCTCTGGAAGGTTTCTCGTACCGTGGCTTTTTCGTATCGAAGTTTTAGGTCGAGGGGCTTCTTATAGGCGAAGAGGCGGCGTCAGAAGGGGTCTAGGGCCACCAGACAATAGGGCGGCGCGGCCAGGGCCTGGGCCGCGCCAGCCCCATGTGTGGGCCCCCTGTGGGTCCACTCTGGCGACTCTCGGGTGTTCTGGATGCTTCCGGGCAAAATAGGAACCTGGGCGTTGATTTCGTCCGATTCCGAGAATATTTCCTTACTAGGATTTCTGGAACCAAAAACAGCAGAAAACAGGAACTGACCCTTCGGCATCTCGTCAATAGGTTAGTTCCGGAAAACGCATAATAATGACATAAAGTATGCATAAAACATGTAGATATCATCAATAATGTGGCATGGAACATAAGAAATTATCGATACGTCGGAGACGTATCAGCATCCCTAAGCTTAGTTTCGCTCGTCCCGAGCAGGTAAACGATAAACAAAGATAATTTCCGGAGTGACATGCCATCATAAACTTGATCATATTGTAAACATATGTAATGAATGCAGCGATCAAAACAATGGTAATGACATGAGTAAACAACTGAATCATAAAGCAATGACTTTTCATGAATAGCACTTTCAAGACAGGCATCAATAAGTCTTGCATAAGAGTTAACTCATAAAGTAATAATTTAAAGTAAAGACATTGAAGCAACACAATGGAAGATTAAGTTTCAGCGGTTGCTTTCAACTTGTAACATGTATATCTCATGGATAACTGTCAACATAGAGTAATATAACAAGTGCAATATGCAAGTATGTAGGAATCAATGCACAGTTCACACAAGTGTTTGCTTCTTGAGGTGGAGAGAGATAGGTGAACTGACTCAACATAAAAGTAAAAGAATGGTCCTTCAAAGAGGAAAGCATCGATTGCTATATTTGTGCTAGAGCTTTGGTTTTGAAAACATAAAGAGAGCAATAAAAGTAAAATTTTGAAAGGTGTTTGTTGTTGTCAACGAATGGTAGTGGGCACTCTAACTACCTTATCAACCAGACTTTCAAGAGCGGCTCCCATGAAGGACGTTATTTCTACCAGCGAGGTAGATCATCCCTCTTCTCTTTTGTTTACACATGTACTTTAGTTTAGTTTTCTTTATTTATGGATGACACTCCTCCCAACCTTTTGCTTACACAAGCCATGGCTAACCGAATCCTCGGGTGCCTTCCAACATTCACATACCATGGAGGAGTGTCTATTTGCAAAATTAAGTTGCTTACCGATGAATCGAGCAAAACATGTGAAGAGAATTATCAATGAAAGTTAATTAATTGGGGCTGGGAACCCCATTGCCAGCTCTTTTTGCAAAATTATTGGATAAGCGGATGAAGCCACTAGTCCATTGTGAAAGTCTGTCAGAAGTAAATGACAAGATCGCACATACTTCCTCATGAGCTATAAAACATTGACACAAATAAGAGGTGATAAATTTTGAATTATTTAAAGGTAGCACTCAAGAAATTTACTTTGGAATGGCGGAGAAATACCATGTAGTAGGTAGGTATGGTGGACACAAATGGCATAGTAGTTGGCTCAAGGATTTTGGATGCATGAGAAGTATTCCCTCTCGATACAAGGTTTAGGCTAGCAAGGTTATTTGAAACAAACACAAGGATGAACCGGTGCAGCAAAACTCACATAAAAGACATATTGTAAACATTATAAGACTCTACACCGTCTTCCCTGTTGTTCAAACTCAATACTAGAAATTATCTAGACCTTAGAGAGACCAATTATGCAAACCAAATTTTAGCAAGCTCTATGTGTTTCTTCATTAATAGGTGCAAAGTATATGATGCAAGAGCTTAAACATGAGCACAACAATTTCCAAGTATCACATTATCCAAGACATTTTACCAATTACTACATGTAGCATTTTCCGTTTCCAACCATATAACAATTAACGAAGCAGTTTCAACCTTCGCCATGAATATTATGAGCTAAGAACACATGTGTTCATATGAACCAGCGGAGCGTGTCTCTCTCCCACACAAGAATTTATTCAAACAAAAACAAAAACAAGAAACATACAGACGCTCCAAGTAAAGTACATAAGATGTGGCCGAATAAAAATATAGCTTCAAGAGAAGGAACCTGATAATTTGTCGATGAAGAAGGGGATGCCTTGGGAATCCCCAAGCTTAGACGCTTGAGTCTTCTTGAAATATGCAAGGGTGAACCACCGGGGCATCCCCAAGCTTAGAGCTTTCACTCTCCTTGATCATAGTATATCATCCTCCTCTCTTGACCCTTGAAAACTTCCTCCACACCAAACTCGAAACAACTCATTAGAGGGTTAGTGCACAATAAAAATTAACATGTTAAGAGGTGACACAATCATTCTTAACACTTCTTCACATTGCATAAAGCTACTGGACATTAATGGAACAAAGAAATTCATCCATCATAGCAAAAGAGGCAATGCGAAATAAAAGACAGAATCTGTCAAAACAGAACAGTGCGTAAAGATGGATTTTATTGAGGCACCAGACTTGCTCAAATGAAAATGCCCAAATTGAATGAAAGTTGCGTACATATCTGAGGATCACTCACGTAAATTGGCATAATTTTCTGAGTTACCTACAGAGAATTAGGCCCAGATTCGTGACAGCAAGAAATCTGTTTCTGCGCAGTAATCCAAATCTAGTATCAACCTTACTATCAAAGACTTTACTTGGCACAACAATGCAATAAAAATAAGATAAGGAGAGGTTACTACAGTAGTAACAGCCTCCAAGACTCAAATACAAAATAAAAGTACTGTAGCAAAATAAACACATGGGTTATCTCCCAAGAAGTTCTTTCTTTATAGCCATTAAAATGGGCTCAGCAGTTTTAATGATGCACTCGCAAGAGATAGTATTTGAAGCAAAAGAGAGAATCAAGAGGCAAATTCAAAACACATTTAAGCCTAACATACTTCCTATGAAAAGGAATCTTGTAAATAAACAAGTTCATGAAGAGCAAAGTAACAAGCATAGGAAGATAGAACAAGTGTAGCTTCAAAAATTTCAGCACATAGAAAGGCATTTTAGTAACATGAAAATTTCTACAACCATATTTTCCTGTCTCATAATAACTTTCAGTAGCATCATGAGCAAACTCAACAATATAACTATCACATAAAGCATTCTTATCATGAGTCTCATGCATAAAATTATAACTACTCCCAACATAAGCATAATCAATTTTATTAGTAATAGTGGGAGCAAATTCAACAAAGTAGCTATCATTATTATTCTCATCAAGTGTAGGAGGCATAGTATAATCACAACAAAATTTACTCTCCATAGTAGGTGGCACCAAAAGACCACTATCATTATAATCATCATAAATAGGAGGCAAAGTATCATCAAAGAAAATTTTCTCCTCAATGCTTGGGGGACTAAAAAGATCATGCTCATCAAAACCAGCTTCCCCAAGCTTAGAATTTTCCATATCATTAGCAACCATGGTGTTCAAAGCGTTCATACTAATATTACTACCAAAGCATGCAAATAAGGTTCCATAGGTTTTTTAATTTTCGCATCAAACCATCCATGTCTTAAATCGGAAATAGAATAAGAAGCTCATTGTCGTCCATTATGCCAAACTAGTGTAAACAAGAAACAAAAAGATGCAATTGCAGGATCTAAAGGAAATAGCTTCGAGTACTTACAACGGCGAAAATAGCTTAGTAGCCGAGATCCGGAGTGTGAGTACCTTTTACCTTTCCTCCCTGGCAACGGCGCCAGAAAATAGCTTGATGTCTACGGGAGCTTCTATTCTTGTAGACAGTGTTGTGAAGGAGATATGCCCTAGAGGCAATAATAAAGTGGTTATTATTTATATCTCTATGTTTATGATAAATGTTTATATGTCATGCTATAATTGTATTAACCGAAACATTAGTACATGTGTGATATGTAGACAACAAGAAGTCCCTAATATGCCTCTTAAACTAGCTTGTTGATTAATGGATGATTAGTTTCATAATCATGAACATTGGATGTTATTAATAACAAGGTTATATCATTATATGAATGATATAATGGACACACCCAATTAAGCGTAGCATAAGATCTCGTCATTAAGTTATTTGCTATAAGCTTTCGATACATAGTTACCTAGTCCTTATGACCATGAGATCATGTAAATCACTTATACCGGAAAGGTACTTTGATTACATCAAACACCACCGCGTAAATGGGTGGCTATAAAGGTGGGATTAAGTATCCGGAAAGTATGAGTTGAGGCATATGGATCAACAGTGGGATTTGTCCATCCCGATGACTGGATAGATATACTCCGGGCCCTCTCGGTGGAATGTCGTCTAATGTCTTGCAAGCATATGAATGAGTTCATAAGAGACCACATACCACGGTACGAGTAAAGAGTACTTGTCAGGAGACGAGGTTGAACAAGGTATGGAGTGATACCGAAGATCAAACCTCGGACAAGTAAAATATCGCGTGACAAAAGGAATTGGTATTGTATGTGAATGGTTCATTCGATCACTAAGTCATCGTTGAATATGTGGGAGCCATTATGGATCTCCAGATCCCGCTATTGGTTATTGGTCGGAGTGAGTACTCAACCATGTCCGCATAGTTCACGAACCGTAGGGTGACACACTTAAAGTTGGATGTTGAAATGGTAGTACTTGAATATGGAATGGAGTTGGAATATTTGTTCGGAGTCCCGGATGAGATCCCGGACATCACGAGGAGTTCCGAATGGTCCGGAGAATAAGATTCATATATAGGATGTCATTTTATGTGAATAAAATGTCGCGGAAGGTTCTATGGAAGGTTCTAGAAGGTTCTAGAAAAGTCCGGAAGAAACCACCAAGGAAGGTGGAGTCCACATGGGACTCCACCTCCATGGCCGGCCAACCCTAGTGGGGGAGGAGTCCCAAGTGGACTCCCCCTAGGGGCCGGCCACCCCCCCATATGGGAGGTGGAACTCCCACCTTGGTGGGAGTCCTAGCTAGGCTAGGTTTCCCCCTCCCTATGGAAGGTTTTTGGTTCGGGTCTTATTCGAAGACTTGGAAACCAACTCTTGGGGATCCACCTATATAATGAGGGGCATAGGGGAGGGGCCCGGACACACCAAAGCCACAACCTGGCCGCCCCCCTTGAGTGGCCGGCCACCCCCTCCCAAACCCTAGCCGCCCCCTCTCCTCCATAGCTCCCGCGTGCTTTAGCGAAGCTCCGCCGGAGTTCTCCACCGCCACCGACACCACGCCGTCGTGCCTGTCGGATTCAAGAGGAGCTACTACTTCCGCTGCCCGCCGGAACGGGAGGTGGACGTCGTCTTCATCAACAACCGAACGTGTGACCGAGTACGGAGGTGCTGCCCGTTCGTGGCGCCGGAACCGATCGTGATCAAGATCTTCTACGCGCTTTTGCAAGCGGCAAGTGAACGTCTACCGCAGCAACAAGAGCCTCATCTTGTAGGCTTTGGAATCTCTTCAAGGGTGAGACTCGATACCCCCTCGTTGCTACCGTCTTCTAGATTGCATCTTGGCTTGGATTGCGTGTTCGCGGTAGGAAATTTTTTGTTTTCTATGCAACGTTATCCTACGAAGTGGTATCGGAGCCGTGTCTATGCATAGATGGTTGCACGAGTAGAACACAATGGTTTTGTGGGCGTTGATGCTCTTGTTATCTTTAGTTGAGTACTTTGCATCTTTATGGCATAGTGGGATGAAGCGGCTCGGACTAACTTTACATGACCGCGTTCATGAGACTTGTTCCTCGTTCGACATGCAACTTGTATTGCATAAGAGGCTTTGCGGGTGTCTCGTCTCTCCTACTATAGTAAAGATTCAATTTACTCTTCTATTGACAACATTAGTATCAACGTTGTGGTTCATGTTCGTAGGTAGATTAGATCTATATCGAAAACCCTAAACCACGTAAAATATGCAAACCAAATTAGAGAGCGTCTAACTTGTTTTTGCAGGGTTTGGTGATGTGATATGGCCATAATGTGATGATGAATATGTATGAGATGATCATTATTGTATTGTGGCAACCGGCAGGAGCCTTATGGTTGTCTTTAAATTTCATGTTGAGTAGTATTTCAAAGTAGTTGTAATAGTTGCTACATGGAGGACAATCATGAAGACGGCGCCATTGACCTTGGTGCTTCGCCGACGATGATGGAGATCATGCCCGAAGATGATGGAGATCATGTCCGTGCTTTGGAGATGAAGATCAAAGGCGCAAAGACAAAAGGGCCATATCATATCACATATGAACTCGCATGTGATGTTAATCCTTTTATGCATCTTATTTTGCTTAGATCGCGACGGTAGCATTATAAGATGATCCCTCACTAAAATCTCAAGATAATAAAGTGTTCATCCTTAGTAGCACCGTTGCCAAGACTTGTCGTTTCGAAGCATCTCGTGATGATCGGGTGTGATAGAATCAACAAGTGCATACAACGGGTGCAAGCCGCTTTGCACATGCGGATACTAAGGTGGCCTTGACGAGCCTAGCATGTACGGACATGGTCTCGGAACACGTGATACCGAAAGGTAGAGCATGAATCATATGATTGATATGATGAACACTTTGAGTGTTCGCCATTGAAATTACACCTTGTCTCGTGATGATCGGACTATGGTGTGGTGGATTTGGTTCGTGTGATCACTAAGACAATGCGAGGGATATTGTTTTGAGTGGGAGTTCACCTAGTTTTTAATTATGTTGAATTAAAATTTGAACTCAATTTGTCATAAACTTAGTCTAAACTATTGCAAATATATGTTGTAGAGATGGCGTCCCCAATCAATTTTAACCGGTTCCTAGAGAAAGAAAAGCTTAAGAGCAACGGTAGCAACTTCACCGATCGGATTCCGTCATGTGAGGATCTTCCTCTCCGGCGGAAATCCGCAATATGTGCTTGATGCACCGCTAGGTGACCCTCCCGCGAAACCGAAACCGATGAAGTAAAAGCTGTTTACGAGACTCGGAAAACTCGGTACTCTCAAGTTCGGTGTGCCATCCTGTGCGATCCGGAATCCGATCTTCAAAAACGTTTTGAGCACCACGATCCTCATGAGTTGATGAAAGAATTGAAGACTATTTTCGAGACTCATGCGGCGAGTGGAATGCTATGAAGCATCGAAACAATTCTTCGACTGCATGATGGAAGAAGGCAGCTCCGTTAGTGAGCACATGCTCGCCATGACCGGGCATGCGAAGAAACTCGGTGACTTGGGAATAGTGATTCCTAACGGATCGGGGATTAATCGTGTCCTTCAATCACCGCCACCAAGTTACAAGAACTTTGTGATGAACTACAATATGCGGAACATGAACAAGGAGTTACTCGAACTCTTTGGCATGCTAAAAGCTGCTGAGATTGAGATCAAGAAAGAGCACCAAGTGTTGATGGTCAACAAGACCACTAGTTTCAAGAAACAGGGCAAGTCTAAGGGAAAATTCAAGAAGGGTGGCAAGAAAGCTGCCACGCCTCCTATGAAACCTAAGAACGGCCCTAAGCCTGATGCTGAGTGCTATTATCGCAAGGAGAAGGGACACCTGGAAGCGTAATTGCTCCAAGTATCCGGCTGATCCGAAGAGCGGCCTTGTCAAGAAGAAGAAAGAAGGTATATCCGATATACATGTTATAGATGTTTATCTCATCGGTTCTCGTTCTAGTACTGGGTATTTGATACCGGTTCGGTTGCTCATATATCGTAACTCGAAACAGGAACTAAAGAATAAACGAAGACTACCGAAAGATGAAGTGACGATGCGCGTTGGAAATGGATCCAAAGTCGATGTGATCGGCTGTCGGCACACTTCCTCTACATCTACCTTCGGGATTAGTTTTAAGCCTAAATAATTGTTATTTTGTACCCGCGTTGAGCATGAACATTATATCTGGATCTTGTTTAATGCAAGACGGTTATTCATTCAAGTCTGAGAATAATGGTTGTTCTATTTTTATGAATAATATCTTTTATGGTCAAGCACCACAAAAGAATGGCTTATTTCTGTTAGATCTCGATAGTAGTGATACGCATATACATAACATTGATGCTAAGCGAATTAAATAGAATGATAATTCTACTTATATGTGGCACTGTCGTCTTGGTCATATTGGAGTGAAACGCATGAAGAAACTCCATACTGATGGATTACTTGAATCACTTGACTTTGAGTCACTTGATAGATGCGAAGCATGTCTGATGGGAAAAATGACTAAAACTCCATTTTCTGGTATAATGGAGCGAGCTACTGACTTATTGGAAATCATACATACCGATGTGTCGAGGTTTTGACCACGGCAGATGCTACGGGGTAGCACATGAGAGGTGTAGAGCAAGGCGGCGTTGGAGATTCCGGAAACGAGTCGGCACACGATGTACCCAGGTTCACGTCCCCTCGGAGGAGGATCGCTAGGTCCTGCTAGAAATCTACTATGATCATAGTGTCGCCAGCGTTAGGCGACTTGCTTTGGGTAGTCGCCGGAGGCGGAGGGGGAGATTGTATCTAAGGAGAGATTACATGTATGATGAGATGCCCCCTTCAAGGGGTGCCCCTGGTGGCTTTATATAGGCAGCCAGTTAGGGTTTACGAGTATAAGGCTATTTGGGCCGCTACGCTTCATGGGCCTTTTGCGGATCCGGCCGCTCCAGGCTTCGGCCGCCGTGGCGCTTGGTCCGAGCCGCCCGCCGACCGGACCTGCCTTGGGCTCTCTTCATCCGGCGAGTGAGCTGGGTGATGGGCCCCCTAGGGCGTATCCCCATCA
The DNA here is from genome assembly GCF_022539505.1 of Lolium rigidum. Lineage (NCBI taxonomy): Eukaryota > Viridiplantae > Streptophyta > Magnoliopsida > Poales > Poaceae > Lolium > Lolium rigidum. The sequence continues at coordinate 154,306,802 of NC_061510.1, read as the reverse complement.
GTAGTCCCCGAGCGCGTCGTGGATTCAGCGCGGGCTTGAGGCAGGGCGCGAAGAGGCTTGGCGATGGGTCGAGGTGAATCGGCGACGGGCTCCTGAAATAGAGGAAACAATCGTGAAACATGAGGCAGTCGAAACGAGCTAGTCGGCGTAGGCCAATCAGGGTGAACCAGTTGGCGTGAACCAGTCGGTGAGAGCCAGTCGGCGTAGGCCAATCGGCGTGAACCAGTCGGCGTGAACCAGTCGGTAAGAGCCAGTCGGCGTAGGCTAATCGGCGTGAACCAGTCGGCGAGTTGATGGAGCCGCGACCAGGTCTAGCGCGTTGACGCTGATGTATGTAGACGCAGGTGTTGATGTAGACGTGATCGGCGCCCAGTAACTTGTCACTGAGAAGTCGATGTATATCTGGCGCAGCCGCGACGTTCATGTCGGTGGTCTCGAGGGGAGGTTGCCGATGGAGTCCTTGGTGCCGGCTAAGCGCGCTTGATGAAATCAAGAAGCTGAAGCTGTGCAGCCGCACCTGATGGTCTCTGAGGACGGATGTTTTAACCAGCGAGAGGATCAATGCAACTTTGGCGTGACCATGCATGTGTGCGATCGAGGCTCCGGCCACAAAAGCCATGCAAGTAGCAATCTTTGATTGGCTAATCCATGTACGTGCTGAAGTACCTTCACGATGGTTCTCTGAATAGTGACGTACTCATTCAGTTTGGACAGCTCTTGCATGTGAAACTATTCACCTACAGCATGCAGACCAACCGGCTGTGTATGTGTTATCACCAAGATTTGACCGAGTCGGAGGTGGGCCGCAGTCAAGATGGGCTTAAGGAAATATACGTGGAGAATTACATGAATCGGCCTGTTATACCAAGTTGGGCTTAATTTCCCGTGTATCTGTAACATATTAGATCTATTTTAGTTTAGAGGTGGAATCTTACTCGTGCACGGTTTAGTGCACGCCCTCATTAGAAAGTCCCCTGGACTATAAATATGTACCTAGGGTTTATGGAATAAACAACAACTCACGTTCAACCCCAAAAACAAACCAATCTCGGCGCATCGCCAACTCCTTCGTCTCGAGGGTTTCTATCGGTAGCGACATGCTGCCTAGATCGCATCTTGCGATCTAGGCAGCACAAGCCCCACGTTGTTCATGCGTTGCTCGTATCGAAGCGTTTTTGATGGCGAGCAACGTAGTTATCATTAGATGTGTTAGGGTTAGCATTGTTCTTCGTTTAAGCATGCTTACGTAGTGCAACCCTTGCATATCTAGCCGCCCTCACGCCTATCTCAGGTGTGGGGGCGGCACCCCGCTTGATCATTATTTAGTAGATCTGATCCGTTACGATTGCTCCTTGTTCTACAAGGATTAGTTTAATATCTCGCAATAGTTAGGCCTTACAAAGGGGGAGGATCCAAGTGGCACGTAGGGTGGCGTTCGCAAGTCCTAAACGGGATGTTCCTAGGATCAACTTCATGTTGGTTTTTTGGCCTTGTTTAGGATCGGCTTACGAGCACCGTGCGTGGCCGCAAGGCCCAACTTGGAGTAGGATGATCCGATTATGCGGTGAAAACCCTAAATCGTCGTAGATCTCATTAGCTTCATCTTGATCAAGCAGGACCACCAAGTATTCATGCACCCCGTACGGATCATGGGTGGATCGGCTCTTTGAGCCGATTCACAGGATAACCTGAGAGCCGATCGAGGCTCGTATTTAACGTTTACATGTATGCCCTACAGGAAACTAAGCGAGGCATCCTCATCACCTTCCCGACCGGTATAGGTAGGTGGCACGCCCTTGCACTTCGCAACGCCGCGTGTGACCAGAAGAGCATTGCGGGCCGTCGCTCGGAGGGGTCTCAGCCAGCCGCAGCTCTAGGCTCTTCCCGGCTCTACGGTGTTGACAAGGCCGCTGCCCGCCGGGGGGTTTTGGCAGTCAACACATTCATGACCACGTACTCGAACAAGCCTACTGCCCTTTCTTCAGACACTGCTGGGATTCAGGAATGAGCCGATTGCCCACAATCGGCAATTGCCCAGAATGCAATCAGAAAAAGAAGGAGGCAGCCAATGTGTCTGTGTTCGAGCGCCTAGGGCCTCTCCCGCCACAAAGCAAACGCGCTGAGTCACCTCGTTGGGCAGATCTTGAGGATTCGGAAGACGAGGGAGAAGTAGAAGAAGACAGGTACCACCGGCCAAGGTGGTGCCCCGACGGACTCAGCCGTTCCCAAAAGCGCAGGGTTCAGCGATTGCGCGGCCCGGAGGAAGCCGAAAGGTTGTACCCGCATACGCTAAGGAAGGCACGGCCTGATTCGGCTGCAAAGGTTCAGCGAACCCCGGATGAAGAGGGTCGTCCACGGAAAATGGAGTGGCGCCCTAAACAGAGGAAAGCCGATGATGAGACATCGGCTGGCACAAACATGGTACTCGTCTTGCCGCCAGAGCGTAGCGCTCCACGACTCTACGGAGCACTCAAGGTGGACGACGAGCAAGCGCATCAAGTCGGAGGTTGGGTTGGTTTTATCCAGCCCGACCAAGTAGCAAGATCAAACCAATGAGCAAACCAGGAGAGGCTGATCCTTGTGATCGGCCCCAAAAAACTTATGAAGGGAACTTACGAAACCTTCAACGAGCAAGCAACGTGGAGGCCGATTCCAGCAATCGGCCAAAATTATCCTCACCCACCATTCTGCCCGGGTTCAACATGTTATCCAACAGAGCCGATACCATCAATTCTCTTGACAGAATCGGCTCGGGGGGCACCCAGGTAGATAAAATACGAGGATATGCAACGAAAGCATCTCATCTTCTGGTGATGGGTATTGGAATATGGGGGCCGATGCACGGGCCGGCCGTAAAAGTGAAAATTCGAGATTTTTCGAACACAGCCGATGCAGCAGGCATCGACTTTAGAATTGAGAGGCAGCCGATGCGCAGCCAGCAGCCGATGCGCAACCATCGACTTTAGTGGAATCGTGCAATGTTTAACGGTGGTGCCTTCTGTTGCCTCGAGGGAGTAAAACAATGGAAACTTCCCCAGTTGCTTCGAGCCGATCCGGGTTCCTGAACTTTTTTCGTCAAGGATTTCCAATCTTTGGGGGCTAGTTCAGCTGAAACGGAGGATTATCGGCTGTCGGAGGAAGAAAGAGGATCGGGCCGTGGCGCATTCTCTTCGACATTCTCGCCTCGAGTAAGGCTCGGGGGCAGCGAGGCCTAGTGGATACTCTGTTTAAAGAGCCGATGAGGATACCATCGGCTGATCCTTCATTGCAACCTTCTTCACAATGATGGGTACTGAAAAGGATTATTGGGTTTGGTTGGAAAAGTTCGAAGGTTTCCTCGAAAATCCGGCGTTTTCCACCAGATTTAGAAAATCATCAGCTGAAGAAGAGAAGGGTGAATTTCAAAGGACCGATGCGGTGCGATCGGTTCATTACGCATTGGCGAAGGGGACGAATCGGCAAGGTCAGTAGAAGAGAGAATCGGCTCAATTAAAAGGAATCGGCAAAATCAAGATTGAGGAAAAGTTCTTCATTGATTAAGAGGAGATTTCTTACATAAAGAGCTAATTGCTCTCAAAAGGGAAATACTAGGGGATCCACTGCCCCATCTACTACTACCGGCCCTGTTCTAGAGGTCCTATCTATGGGCCATCACTGCCCTCGTCGTCGCCGTCGTCACCACTATCGGTGCTGCTCCCGGCGGGCTCGTCGTCGCTCCAATGGCCGCCGACCGGGCCCTCGTTGTCTTCATCTTCTTCGTCGGCGTCGTCCTCGTCGGCTGTCGAAGTCGCTAGATTGCCCGGCCAAGGGCAGAACCGCTTGGCCGGCGGCTCGTCGGAGGAGCTCTCGTCGTCGTCCTCCTCCTCCCCTTCCTGCTCCTCCTCCTCCCCGGAAGAGGTGAAGTCGCAGGAGAAGCTGTCGTCGTCACTCTCCTCTTCCGTTTCCCCAACGGCGAGGAAGCGGAGGTCGCTCTCCCCGTCCGTCAAGGACTGGTCGTCCTCGGACCAGATGGAGAAATCGTGGTCTGATTCCTCCCCCGCCGCAATGGCGCGGCGGGTGTTGGCCGCATGGACCGCCGCCGCGTCATACTCCGGCGTCGGCTCACGGGACGTGGAGGATTGGCTGGCAAGATCCGATGGGTCAGAGGAGGAGGAAGACATGGTGGCTGGGAGGGTTTTTTGGAGTGCTAATGCGGGGGAGATACAAAGAAGAACTGTTCAGAGCGGTTAAATCGAAGGAGGATATAGTGGAAATTCAATGCCACAACAGTTTCCGAGGAAGTGGTGCCTAAAAAGAAAAAAAAAAACTGCCAGGTCACGCGGAGAAGTTGAGAAGGCAAGGCATCATCATGAGGGATACTGCGACGGTTACGCCACGACATGACCCGACGAAGGAAGCAGAGTGATTTTGGAATTACCAATTCCAAAACCAGGGGGCATGTGTTATCACCAAGATTTGACCGAGTCGGAGGTGGGCTGCAGTCAAGATGGGCTTAAGGAAATATACGTGGAGAATTACATGAAGCGGCTCGTTATACCAAGTTGGGCTTAATTGCCCGTGTATCTGTAACATATTAGATCTATTTTAGTTTAGAGGTGGAATCTTACTCGTGCACGGTTTAGTGCACGCCCTCATTAGAAAGTCCCCTGGACTATAAATATGTACCTAGGGTTTATGGAATAAACAACAACTCACGTTCAACCCCAAAAACAAACCAATCTCGGCGCATCGCCAACTCCTTCGTCTCGAGGGTTTCTATCGGGTAAGCGACATGCTGCCTAGATCGCATCTTGCGATCTAGGCAGCACAAGCCCCACGTTGTTCATGCGTTGCTCGTACTGAAGCGTTTTTGATGGCGAGCAACGTAGTTATCATTAGATGTGTTAGGGTTAGCATTGTTCTTCGTTTAAGCATGCTTACGTAGTGCAACCCTTGCATATCTAGCCGCCCTCACGCCTATCTCAGGTGTGGGGGCGGCACCCCGCTTGATCATTATTTAGTAGATCTGATCCGTTACGATTGCTCCTTGTTCTACAAGGATTAGTTTAATATCCGCAATAGTTAGGCCTTACAAAGGGGGAGGATCCAGTGGCACGTAGGGTGGCGTTCGCAAGTCCTAAACGGGATGTTCCTAGGATCAACTTCATGTTGGTTTTTTGGCCTTGTTTAGGATCGGCTTACGAGCACCGTGCGTGGCCGCAAGGCCCAACTCTGGAGTAGGATGATCCGATTATGCGGTGAAAACCCTAAATCGTCGTAGATCTCATTAGCTTCATCTTGATCAAGCAGGACCACCAAGTATTCGTGCACCCCGTACGGATCATGGGTGGATCGGCTCTTTGAGCCGATTCACGAGATAACCCGAGACCGATCGAGGCTCGTATTTAACGTTTACATGTATGCCCTGCAGGAAACTAAGCGAGGCATCCTCATCACCTTCCCGACCGGGTATAGGTCGGGTGGCACGCCCTGCACTTCGCAACGCCGCGTGTGACCAGAAGAGCATTGCGGGCCGTCGCTCGGAGGGGTCTCAGCCAGCCGCAGCTCTAGGCTCTTCCCGGCTCTACGGTGTTGACAAGGCCGCTGCCCGCCGGTGGGTTTTGGCAGTCAACAGTATGCTGGCGCTGCTTGACACAATTTCGCAGTCGAGGAAAGCTGGTATCCCGGCCGGTCGTGACTTTGCGAGTCAAGTTGAAGCAGACTGACTGACAAATAATGACGCTGATTTGTCGGCACGTAGGAGCAAGCGTTGATGTCGAGCTCCCAACGCGTGGTGGTGGTGGAGACGGGCTTCAGCCTGGAGCGAGGGTCGATGTAGAGTCCTCCGGCAGTTTTCCCAGCCTCATTGCCGAGATGTCATTGCGCTGGAGATGCGCTCAGTGTATCCAGTAGGTGTAGTCCCCGAGGCTCGAGTTGGCTTCGACGAAGGCGGCTTGAGTCTTATTCTCCTTGATATCTCGGCGTGTCATCCAAGCGAAATTAGTCCGCAAGTGCGGCGAGTGACGAGCCGTGGAGAACAGCGACCGGTTGAGTCCCGGAGCATGGAGAGTGGCGAGCCGGGAGACCGGCGAGTCCCCTAGCACGGCGAGCGGCGAGGCGCGGAGACCGGCGAGTCCCTGAGCGCGGCGAATGGCGAGTCGCGGAGACCGGCGAGTCGCCGAGCATGGCGAGTGGCGGGTTGCGGAGTCTAGCGACTGGCGAGTCCCCGAGCGTGGCGAGGACGAATCCCGAAGACCGGCGTCCGGCCAGTCCCCGAGCGTGGCGAGGACGAATCCCGGAGACCGGCGTCCGGCCAGTCCCCGAGCGTGGCGAGAACGAATCCCGGAGACCGGCATCCGGCCAGCCCCCGAGCGTGGCGAAGGTGCAGGCGATGCCGATGGCAAGGATGGCGAGTAGGTCGCCACTGCTGGTGCTGTTCCTGCGGCAGGAAAATAAAACAATTGTTTTGTATGGGCCAGTGTTAGGGCCTTGAGTTTGTAAAAATGTAATGAGCAATGTCGCTGTGGCGAACTAAGTGATTTTATGTATGTCGCTATGTTTCCCATTCGCTTTGGCGATCCCGATGAAGGCTACCGCTTGACTGTTTTCCTTGCCGAGCCGGGCGTCCCCGGTCGTAGTACGTAGTCATATAGCGCGAGTAGCAGCCTCATGGGTGGCATTTATTTGACGCTGTATCTTATAGCGTGCCTCTCGTCGTGGCCCGTGGGGCCAGTCGCGTGGCGACTCCAAAGGGGTTCTTGATTTGGCGTGTTTTCCTTGGCGAGCCGCAGGTCCGTTTTGCGGGGTCCCTGGTCGAAGTACTTAGCCGTTCAAGTCACCTGCCTAAGGTAGAGGAGGGCGATTTGTTTGCCTGATGATTGCGGAGGCGAGTCGCATCTCGTGGCCCGGTAGGCCGGTCGCTTAGCGACCCCAAGGAGGGCTCCGTACTTGGCGTTTTTCCCGGACGCGTTGGGCCGCCGTGGCGACCACGCTAGCGCGATACTTAGCTTTTCAGGTCGCTCTCGTCCAAGGTAGAGAGGGACATGGGTGCCCGGAGGCGAGCCGAGCCGGTCATCTTGGCCCGTAAGGCCGGTCGAGCGTGCGACTCCAATGGAGGTCCTTCCCCGGCGTCGCGATGGTCGAGCCGGAGCTCGCACTACTTAGCCAGTTCGGGCTTCTCCGCCAAAGGTTGATGACGGCAATTGAAATTTCATCCCGAAGGAAGAGGACACCCAGTGGTGAGGTGCGCGGCATGGCGCAGAGCTCTCTTTGGCGACTCAGAGTTGGCGAAGTCGACGCGGCGGACATGGTCTACGCGGCGGACTGGGGCGCGCTGTGGCGCAGTGGCGAGGTCGGCGACCGGCGATTGGCGCTGGCGAGAGCGCGCTGAGTCCCCGAGCGTGGCGAGTGGCAAGCTCGGGCGACCGGCGAGCGGCGCTGGCGGGAGCGCGCCAAGTTCCAGAGCGTGGCGAGTGGCAAGCTCGGGCGACCGGCGAGCGGCGCTGTCAAGAGCGCGCCGAATCCCCGAGCACGGCGGATGGCGAGCTTGGGCGATCGGCGAGCGGCGCTGTCTGGAGCGCGCCGAGTCCCCGAGCGTGGCGGATGGCGAGCTCGGGCGACCGGCGAGCGGCGCTGTCTGGAGCGCGCCGAGTCCCCGAGCGTGGCGGATGGCGAGCTCGGGCGACCGGCGAGCGGCGCTGTCTGGAGCGCGCCGAGTCCCCGAGCGTGGCGGATGGCGAGCTTGGGCGACCGGCGATCAGCGCTGTCTGGAGCGCGCCGAGTCCCCGAGCGTGGCGGATGGCGAGCTCGGGCGACCGGCGAGCGGCGCTCTCTGGAGCGCGCCGAGTCCCCGAGCGTGGTGAGTGGCGAGAAAGACACCAGACCGTTTTGCTGAGAAAGAGAAACAAGTACAACTGCAATAAGGTGTATTTATGAAATATATTGAACACTTGTAAATACGTGTGACTTGTAGATAAAACACGTATTGTTAAATGGATCGGTTAGCAGTACGAAAGGTTTATGCGTATCTTTTCATGAGTAGGCAGACCTCCAGCATCAAACTCTTGCCGGGTAACAGGGACGCGATGCCAGCCGTTGAACCCGGAGACAAGGTCGGCCTTTGGTACCCAGCCTCACTACTTCGACGGACGCGAATAAACAGCGGACAAAACTGAAACCGATCCTAATTATTTTTATGTAGTCCCCTAGAGGGTTTGTATGCGACTGCGTGGTCGGCTTTTGTAGATCGAACCAACAGAGGATATGTTTTTAGATTTATATAACATGTATGAATATGAATAAACTTAGCTGTCAAATATTGGCAGAGTCGATGTGGTCGCCCGGCGAATAGGCGGCGGGCGAGTCGGCGAACATGGCGATCCGGTGACGATGAGACCGTGGCAGACGAGTCGCCGAACGTGGCGAACCGGTGATAACGAGTCTGTGGCGGGCGAGACGCCGAAGGTGGTGAGTCCGCACGGCCCGTCGCGAGTGTGCCATGATGGTCGTAAACCAGCTATCATTATTTTTCTGTCGCTTCTTCCAAGTTTCAAATCTGAAGCTGGGAACGACGTAGCTGAGGCAGTCGTAGCAGAATTGCCGGCTTAAAGTGCAATGACTGGAAGTTGTATTGGCAAAGCCTCCAATGTCATTGTCCCTGACTTGTTTCTTCAGGGTTGCATCCATGCAAAATAATACGCAGTTGATTAGATAGCATCGCGCGGTGGTTATCGTTATGTTCTAACCTTCACAGATGATCTGAGTAGATATGGGTATATCTATTTCATGAAACATAAATCCGAAACTTTCGAGAAGTTTAAGGAATTCCAAAGTGAAGTAGAAAATCAACGTAACAAGAAGATTAAATTTCTACGATCTAATCGTGGAGGTGAATATCTGAGTTATAAGTTTGGCATGCATTTAAAGAAATGCGGAATACTTTCACAATTGACACCGCCGGGAACACCACAACGAAACGGTGTGTCCGAACGTCGTAATCGAACTCTCTTAGATATGGTTCGTTCTATGATGTCTCTTACTCGATTTGCCATTATCATTTTGGAGTTATGCATTAGAGACAGCCGCATTCACTTTAAATAGAGCACCATCAAAATCCGTAGAAACGACACCGTATGAATTATGGTTTAATAAGAAGCCTAAGTCTGTCGTTCCTGAAAGTTTGGGGTTGCGAAGCCTATGTAAAGAAGTTACAACCGGACAAGCTAGAACCCAAAGCGGAGAAATGCGTCTTCATAGGATACCCTAAGGAAACTATAGGGTATACTTTCTATCACAAATCCGAAGGCAAAATATTTGTTGCTAAGAACGGAACCTTTCTTGAGAAAGAATTTCTCACTAAAGAAGTGACTCGGAAGAAAAGTAGAACTCGATGAGATTGATGAATCTATACTCGTTGATCGAGTAGCGCAAGCATCGGAAGTTGTACACTGCACCGCCTACACCGGTAACGAGAGGAAGCTAATGATAATGATCATGAAACTTCGAACGAGGAAACTACTCGAACCTCGCCGATCGACAAGGGAACGTACCACTCCGATTGGTTTGATCCTTGTCTAAATGTCATGATTGTAGATAACAATGATGAGGACCCCGCGACGTATGAAGAAGCGATGATGAGCCCAGATTCCAACAAATGGCAAGAAGCCATGAAATCCGAAATGGGATCCATGTATGATAACAAAGTATGGACTTTGGTAGACTTACTCGATAGCCGAAAGGCTGTTGAAAATAAATGGATCTTCAAGAGAAAAACAGATGCCGATGGTAATATTATCTGTCTATAAAGCTCGACTTGTCGCAAAGGGTTTCCGACAAATTCAAGGAGTTGACTACGATGAGACTTTCTCACCTGTAGCGAAGCTAAAATCTGTAAGGATTTTGTTAGCAATAGCTGCATTTTTCGATTATGAGATTTGGCAGATGGATGTCAAAACGGCGTTCCTTAATGGAGACATTGAGGAAGAGTTGTATATGGTATAACCCAAAGGTTTTGTCGATCCTAATAATGTCGACAAAGTATGCAAACTTCAGCGTTCAATCTATGGACCGAAGCAAGCATCGAGAAGTTGGAACCGACGCTTTGATAAGGTGATCAAAGACTTCGGGTTTATACGATGTCATGGAGAGGCCTCGTATTTACAAGAAAGTGAGTGGGAGCTCCGTAGCATTCCCGATATTATATGTAGATGACATATTATTGATCGGGAATGATATAGAACTATTAAGCAAAGTGTTAAAGGTTATTTGAATAACAGCTTTTCAATGAAAGACCTTGGTGAAGCATCATATATATTAGGCATCAAGATTTATAGAGATAGATCAAGACGCCTAATAGGGATATCACAGAGTACATATCTCGGACAAGATTCTAAAGAAATTTAGAATGGACGAAAGTAAGAAAGGGTTCTTACCTATGTTACTGTGCAAGGTCTTGAGTAAGACTCAAGGACCGGCTACAGCGAAGAAAGAGAAAGGATGAGTAATATCCCCTATGCCTCGGCAGTAGGATCTATCATGTATGCCATGCTATGTACTAGACCGGATATAGCACATGCTGTTAGTTTGACTAGCAGATATCAAAGTGATCCGAGAATGGAACATCTGGACAGCTGGTCAAGAATATCCTGAAGTACTTGAAAAGAACTAAGGATATGTTTCTTTGTTATGGAGGTGACCAAGAGCTCGTTGTAAATGGTTACACCGATGCAAGTTGGAACACTGATCCTGATGACTCTAAGTCACAGCCTGGGTACGTGTTTATATTGAATGGTGCCTGCAGCAAGTCGGGCAAGTTCGAAGCAGTGCACGTGGCGAAGTCTTCAATAGAATCGAGTACATAGCGGCTTCAGAGGCTTCATCAGAAGCGGTATGGATGAAGAGGTTCATTGTAGAGCTCGGTGTGGTTCCTAGTGCATTGGACCCATTAATCATTTACTGTGATAACATGGGTGCCATCGCCAATGCACAAGAGCCAAGGTCACACAAGAGGTCGAAGCATATCAAGCTGCGTTACCACTCGATTCGCGAGTACATCCAAGATGGAGAAGTAAAGATTTGCAAAGTACACACCGATCCGAATGTAGCAGATCCGTTGACTAAAGCTCTCCCTAGGGCAAAGCATGACCAACACCAAAATGCCATGGGTGTTAGGTATATTACAATGTAATCTAGATTATTGACTCTAGTGCAAGTGGGAGACTCGAAGGAGATATGCCCTAGAGGCAATAATAAAGTGGTTATTATTTATATCTCTATGTTTATGATAAATGTTTATATGTCATGCTATAATTGTATTAACCGAAACATTAGTACATGTGTGATATGTAGACAACAAGAAGTCCCTAGTATGCCTCTTAAACTAGCTTGTTGATTAATGGATGATTAGTTTCATAATCATGAACATTGGATGTTATTAATAACAAGGTTATATCATTATATGAATGATATAATGGACACACCCAATTAAGCGTAGCATAAGATCTCGTCATTAAGTTATTTGCTATAAGCTTTCGATACATAGTTACCTAGTCCTTATGACCATGAGATCATGTAAATCACTTATACCGGAAAGGTACTTTGATTACATCAAACACCACCGCGTAAATGGGTGGCTATAAAGGTGGGATTAAGTATCCGGAAAGTATGAGTTGAGGCATATGGATCAACAGTGGGATTTGTCCATCCCGATGACGGATAGATATACTCTGGGCCCTCTCGGTGGAATGTCGTCTAATGTCTTGCAAGCATATGAATGAGTTCATAAGAGACCACATACCACGGTACTAGTAAAGAGTACTTGTCGGAGACGAGGTTGAACAAGGTATGGAGTGATACCGAAGATCAAACCTCGGACAAGTAAAATATCGCGTGACAAAAGGAATTGGTATTGTATGTGAATGGTTCATTCGATCACTAAGTCATCGTTGAATATGTGGGAGCCATTATGGATCTCCGGATCCCGCTATTGGTTATTGGTCGGAGTGAGTACTCAACCATGTCCGCATAGTTCACGAACCGTAGGGTGACACACTTAAAGTTGGATGTTGAAATGGTAGTACTTGAATATGGAATGGAGTTGGAATATTTGTTCGGAGTCCCGGATGAGATCCCGGACATCACGAGGAGTTCGGAATGGTCCGGAGAATAAGATTCATATATAGGATGTCATTTTATGTGAATAAAATGTCGCGGAAGGTTCTATGGAAGGTTCTAGAAGGTTCTAGAAAAGTCCGGAAGAAACCACCAAGGAAGGTGGAGTCCACATGGGACTCCACCTCCATGGCCGGCCAACCCTAGTGGGGGAGGAGTCCCAAGTGGACTCCCCTTAGGGGCCGGCCACCCCCCATATGGGAGGTGGAACTCCCACCTTGGTGGGAGTCCTAGCTAGGCTAGGTTTCCCCTCCCTATGGAAGGTTTTTGGTTCGGGTCTTATTCGAAGACTTGGAAACCAACTCTTGGGGATCCACCTATATAATGAGGGGCATAGGGGAGGGGCCGGACACACCAAAGCCACAACCTGGCCGCCCCCCTTGAGTGGCCGGCCACCCCCTCCCAAACCCTAGCCGCCCCCTCTCCTCCATAGCTCCCGCGTGCTTTAGCGAAGCTCCGCCGGAGTTCTCCACCGCCACCGACACCACGCCGTCGTGCCGTCGGATTCAAGAGGAGCTACTACTTCCGCTGCCCGCTGGAACGGGAGGTGGACGTCGTCTTCATCAACAACCGAACGTGTGACCGAGTACGGAGGTGCTGCCCGTTCGTGGCGCCGGAACCGATCGTGATCAAGATCTTCTACGCGCTTTTGCAAGCGGCAAGTGAACGTCTACCGCAGCAACAAGAGCCTCATCTTGTAGGCTTTGGAATCTCTTCAAGGGTGAGACTCGATACCCCCTCGTTGCTACCGTCTTCTAGATTGCATCTTGGCTTGGATTGCGTGTTCGCGGTAGGAAATTTTTTGTTTTCTATGCAACGTTATCCTACATGTTGGGCCTCCAAGAGCAGAGGTTTGTAGAACAGCAGCAAGTTTCCCTTAAGTGGATCACCCAAGGTTTATCGAACTCAGGGAGGAAGATGTCAAAGATATCCCTCTCATGCAACCCTGCAACCACAAAGCAAGAAGTCTCTTGTGTCCCCAACACACCTAATAGGTGCACTAGTTCGGCGAAGAGATAGTGAAATACAGGTGGTATGAATAAATAGTAGCAGTAGCAACGGTGCCAGAAAAGTGCTTGCTGGCGTGTAGTTGATGGTGGTAATATGGCAGCGAGTAGTAACACAGTAAAACAAGTAAACAAGCAGCGATAGCGATATTTAGGAACAAGGCCTAGGGATCATACTTTCACTAGTGGACACTCTCAACATTGATCGCATAATAAATAACTCTTTCTCATATGTGCTACATACACTCTTTTGTTGGATGACAAACACCGGTCGTTGTGTAGGGCTACAAGAGCACCTCAATGCCGGAGTTAACAAGCTCCACAACATTCGATGTTCATATTTAAATAACCTTAGAGCATAATAGATCATTGCAAAATAAACCAAGAACTAACATAGCGCACACACTCGTCCACATTACACTATGAAGGAGGAATAGATCACATCAATACTATCATAATGATAATTAACTCCACAATCTACAAGAGATCATGATCATAGCCTACGACAAGAACCACACGGTGCACACACAAGTCACCTTTACACCATGCAGGAGGAATAGACTACTTTAATAACATCACATGAGTAGCACACAACTAGTAGCGATACAAAGCTCATCATATGGATCTCAATCATGTAAAGCAGCTCATGAGATCATTGTATTGAAGTACATAGGAGAGAGATTAACCACATAGCTACCGGTACAGCCCCGAGCCTCGATGGAGAACTACTCCCTCCTCATGGGAGACAAGCAGCGTTGATGGAGATGGCGGTGGTGTCGATGGAGGAGCCTTCCGGGGCACTTCCCCGTCCCGGCGGCGTGCCGGAACGGAGACTCCTGTCCCCGCGATCTTGGCTTCGCGATGGCGGCGGCTCTGGAAGGTTTCTCGTACCGTGGCTTTTTCGTATCGAAGTTTTAGGTCGAGGGGCTTCTTATAGGCGAAGAGGCGGCGTCAGAAGGGGTCTGGGGCCACCAGACAATAGGGCGGCGCGGCCAGGGCCTAGGCCGCGCCAGCCCCATGTGTGGGCCCCCTGTGGGTCCACTCTGGCGACTCTCGGGTGTTCTGGATGCTTCCGGGCAAAATAGGAACCTGGGCGTTGATTTCGTCCGATTCCGAGAATATTTCCTTACTAGGATTTACGGAACCAAAAACAGCGAGAAAACGAAACCGGCCCTTCGGCATCTCGTCAATAGGTTAGTTCCGGAAAACGCATAATAATGACATAAAGTATGCATAAAACATGTAGATATCATCAATAATGTGGCATGGAACATAAGAAATTATCGATACGTCGGAGACGTATCATCAACCACAAAAGTAGTTGGAAGATTGTTGTGGGTGTCATTACATCTAGCTTGATCTAGTGGCGGACATCGCAGTGGACAATCGGGATGTCAAGCGAGCGACAGATACCGATATCGAGCAGATAGATAAATTGCGGCGACCTACTCAAGCCAGAGAATTTGGGATTTATTTTGGCTGAAACTGGCGCGGTACGATTTATTTTGGCGAAAGGTTGGGTATTTTCACCGTGGTTTTCGTACTGTTTGGTTATGTTTCGTATCTTTTTTCAGAAAAATCAGCAAAACCATACGTTTGATCAAGTTGGTAAAGTTTAAAGTTTCTTTTGGACCAAATGAAACATTTGGGATCAAAAGTGAACTTGTGTGAAAGTTGAAGGACGAAAAATGGATTTTTTCAACTTCATCAAGCAGTTCCTTTTCCGATAGTTCGGCAATATTTATCCTAGTCTCATGATAACCCACAAGTATAGGGGATCGCGGCAGTCTTCGAGGGAAGTAAAACCCAAATTTATTGATTCGACACAAGGGGAGGTAAAGAATACTTATATGCCTTAACAACTGAGTTGTCAATTCAGCTGCACTGGAAAAGCACTAGTAACAGGGGTGATGTGAAAGCAGCAGTAATATGAGAGCAAGTAGTAACAATAACACAGCAGCGATAGCAGTAATATGAGAGCAATGGCACCGGAAGATAGTTGATACTACTTCCAATGACATGTAGAACGAGTATATAATGATGAAAGATGGACCGGGGTTCCCAGCCTATCTACACTAGTGGCAACTCTCCAATAACAAGTGTTGGGTGAACAAATTACAGTCGGGCAATTGATAGGATTGAAATAGCATTAAGACGAGAATATCAAGATCATTAATCATGTAGGCATGTTTTCCAATTATAGTCGTACGTGCTCGCAATGAGAAACTTGCACAACATCTTTTGTCCTACCAGCCGGTGGCAGCCGGGCCTCAAGGGAATCTACTGGATATTAAGGTACTCCTTTTAATAGAGCACCGGAGCAAAGCATTAACACTCTGTGAAAACATGTGATCCTCACATCAGTACCATCCCCTCCGGTTGTCCCGATTTCTGTCACTTCGGGGCCATTGGTTCCGGACAGCGACATGTGCATACAACTTGTAGATACAATCTAAGCAATAAGTATAGAGCTTAAATCTAAGATCATGCCACTCGGGCCCTAGTGACAAGCATTAAACACAACAAGATTGCAGCAACAATAACTTCATAAACTTTGTAGATAGACAATCATAACGTAACAATCCATCGGATCCCGACAAACACAACACCGATTACACCATATGAATCTCAATCATGTAAGGCAGCTCATGAGATCATTGTATTGAAGTACATGGGGGAGAGAATACCAACTAGCTACAGCTACAACCCGTAGTCCATGGGGGAACTACTCACGGAGCATGGTGGAGGCGATGGCGTTGATGGAGATGGCTTCCGGGGGACTTCCCCGTCCGGCAGGGTGCCGGAACAGAGACTTCTGTCCCCCGAATTGGAGTTTCACGATGGTGGCGGCGCCCCTGGAGTCTTTCTGGAGTTTCGTCAATTGGTATCGCGTTTTAGGTCTCCAGGGCTTAAATAGGCGGAGAGTCGGAGTCGGAGGGGCCACGGGGCCTCATCACACTAGGGTGGCGCGCCCCCCTCCTGGGCCGCGCCGGCCACACGTGTGGGGCCCCTGTGGCTCCCTCTCGGTCCCCCTTTGACTTTCCGGAAGGTTCCGGGAAAAATAGGATGCTCGGGTCTTTGTTTCGTTGAGTTCCGAGAATATTGCCCGAACAGCCTTTCTGGAACCAAAAACAACAGAAAACAGAACTGGCACTGTGGCATCTCGTTAATAGGTTAGTTCCGGAAAATGTATAAAAAAATTATAAAGTGCAAGCAAAACATGTAAGTATTGTCATAAAACAAGCATGGAACATCAGAAATTATAGGTACGTTGGAGACGTATCATCTCATCCTTCGGACCCGAATATAACCACATCGGATGAGCCCTGGCCATGATTGGCTGAACCCGACGCTTCAAAAACACAGCAGCTACCTCTGTGCCTATCATGGTCTGGCAATCGGCTTCTTTGATCCGAAGAAATTTGTCAAATAACTCGTCGACTGCTGGTCTTTCATCGGGAGAAAGGATGTTCTTCCAAGAGTGCTTAGGTTTGGCTTCGAGAACATCGGAAAAGCGAGGAAGCTGGGATTCGATTGTTGAAGAATCCTTAATGTAGAACCACTTTAGTCTCCATCCTTGCACGGATTCTCTCATCGGAAAGTTGAAATAATTGACTTCTGAGAGGGCGACAAACCCGACTCCCCCAATGACAAAGGGTCCGCTACTACTGCTGTATCTCTTTACGAAGAAGATTTTCTTCCACAATCCAAAGTGAGGTTCAATGCCCAAAAATGCTTCGCAAAGGGTGATGAACACAGCAAGGTGAAGGATTGAGTTGGGGGTAAGTTGTCACAGTTGGATCTCGTAAGACCGCAGAAGGTGATGAAGGAACTTGTGGGCAGGGGGTGAGAGACTGATACGTCCCAAACATATCTATAATTTCTTATGTTCCATGCTACTTTTATGATGATACTCACATGTTTTATACACATTATATGTCATTATTATGCATTTTCCGGCACTAACCTATTGACGAGATGCCGAAGAGCCGATTGATGTTTTCTCGCTGTTTTTGGTTTCGAAATCCTAGTAAGGAAATATTCTCGGAATTGGACGAAATCAACGCCCAGGGGCTTATTTTTCCACGAAGCTTCCAGAAGACCGGAGGAGATACGAAGTGGGGCCACGGGGAGCCGCCACACTAGGGCGGCGCGGCCTAGGGGGGGCCCGCACGGCCCTAGCGTGTGGGGCCCCCGTGACTCCTCCTGACCTGCCCTTCCGCCTACTTAAAGCCTTCGTCGCGAAACCCCCAGTACCGAGAGCCACGATACGGAAAACCTTCCAGAGACGCCACCGCCGCCAATCCCATCTCGGGGGATTCAGGAGATCGCCTCCGGCACCCTGCCGGAGAGGGGAATCATCTCCCGGAGGTCTCTTCATCGCCATGATCGCCTCCGGATCGATGTGTGAGTAGTCCACCCCTGGACTATGGGTCCATAGCAGTAGCTAGATGGTTGTCTTCTCCTCATTGTGCTCGATAGTGGGTTCATGCCTCCATTGAATCTGGGACAGTGACAGAAAGTTCTAAGGTTGTGGATGTGCTGTTGCCACTAGGGATAAAACATCAATGCTTTGTGTAAGGATATTTGTGTTGATTACATTACGCACCATACTTAATGCAATTGTCTGTTGTTTGCAACTTAATACTGGAGGGGGTCGGATGATAACCCGAAAGTGGACTTTTTAGGCATAGATGCATGCTTGGATAGCGGTCTATGTACTTTGTCGTAATGCCCCGATTAACTCTCATAGTACTCATCATGATATATGCATGTGCATTGTTATGCCTTCTTTATTTGTCAATTGCCCAACCGTAATTTGTTCACCCAACATCTGTTTATCTTATGGGAGAGACACCACTAGTGAACCGTGGACCCCGGTCCAATTCTTTACATCCGAAATACAATCTACCGCAATTGTTCTTTACTATTCTTCGCAAACAAACATTATCATCCACACTATACATCTAATCCTTTGTTTACGGCAAGCCGGTGAGATTGACAACCTCATCGTTACGTTGGGGCAAAGTACTTTGATTGTGTTGTGCAGGTTCCACGTTGGCGCCGGAATCCCTGGTGTTGCGCCGCACTACACTCCGTCACCAACAACCTTCACGTGATCCTTGACTCCTACTGGTTCGACAAACCTTGGTTTCTTACTGAGGGAAACTTGCTGCTGTACGCATCACACCTTCCACTTGGGATTCCCAACGGGCGTGTGCTTTACGCGTATCAGAGACCTCGATACAAGAATGACAAGAACATCACGGTAAAACCAGCGGGAGGATTAGGCTGAGAAATCGCACCTGGGAGAATTACATTCCCCCTCGTCGGAAGAGATTAGACCAAGGCTTCGAGCCCTCTTTTCATCACGCTTCGTGACGGAGGACGCTAGCCAATCTCCGGGGTTGGTCCCAACCATGGAGCTTGACGGCGCTGGCGGCGCCGGAGCTGGAGGAGGAGCGTCTGGAGCGCTTCTCTTCGGAGGATTTGAAGAAGCCTTGGCGGCAGCACCGCTGCTCATAGAACTGGCGGCGGCGATGGGGTTCTTCTTCTTCACCATCGTTGGATCTGGAGAAGATCTAGAAGCGGCAACGGCGCAACGGTTATGAGAGAAGAAGATGGAAGAAGGAAAGGAGGATGCGATGATGATGTGTGAGAATGGGAAGGACTTGTTCCAAGATATTTTAAGCATGGGGAAACCTGAGGATTGCGTGGGCACGTGTCATTGTTTCCAATTCATTAAGAGGACCCTCTTTTCATCGTTGATTGCGGAAATCGAGGAGGCTTCTTGGTAACTGTACGAAAATAGCGGATATTTCTTAAAAACAGAGCCACGCAGAAGTAGGATGGGCCCAACGGGTCGTGTCTTGTCAGTCAGATAACGTCATCAGTGACGTCGTGAAGACCACCGGAAGCATTCGAAGAAAAATGAAAGAGTATCGGATGGTCGACTTTAGTCTACACACGAATCGCAAGCATCCGCACCTAGACTCGAGGGCTACTCCCATCGGGAGCGCTGGGCGCGCATCCGATAAAACGTGAACTCGAAGTTTGTATCATCCCAAAAATTTCAAAACAAACAAAATGAATTTCTCTAGTTCCAAATTTTGGAACCAACAAAAACTTTTATTAAATTAAGTTTGATACTTAGAGATCTTGTTTAATTCTTGTTCTATTGCCATGATTGCTTGTTTAATTAGATTCTTAAATATTCTTAAACCCTAAAACCTCCCACCCCTTTTTACCATCCAAGTTAAAATAAAATAAAAAGAATTTAAAAAAGAAAGAGACATATGTGCTTATGGCTATTTTTATAAAACTTTACCCTAGGCCTTTCCACTTTGTTTAGAGGTTTGGAAAACCTTCCTAAACCTTATCTAGTACTTATCAAACCCACTCCAAGTTGAAACCAAAGAAACTAAAAATGCCATAGAGGCATATGAGAGTAAAATGCAAATTTGTGAATTTGAGGATCTTGACCCTAAGACTTGTGGTGAATGGTTGGATCACTCCTATATACCATTTCAACACTCAACAATATCTGGGCCAAGAACAATCAAATTAAAAATCAAATGCCACATATGCATAGGGGCATATGTGCCACATAGCCATTTCCCCAAATCTTGACCTATGCACTTCTACCTTGACTAAATGGTGTGAAACCATATCTAAACCTAATCTAACACTAAATTGACCCTAACCCATGCCCAAGTAAAGCAAGGGAGACAATTTACAAAAATAATAAAATTTGACACCTCACCTCTTATGTGTTATGGCCAATTTTGCAAATTCTTAACCTAGACCATTTTGGTTTGCACCATTGGTGGTAAATGAATAATAAACACTTATTAACACTTTTGGAATCAATCAAACTCAATTCAAATCAAATTTGAATCAAATTTGAGCTCACATGTGATTATGGTCATATGTGACAATTTCAGCATGATACCCACTTTGAGCCCCTGGTTTTCAACTTTCTCTTTCTACACTTGGCCAATTCTTTGCACCTCTTCCAAGATCTCATCAAGGACTACAACTTTTCTCAAGGGACCCACCTCTAACTCTGTCTCAAATTCAAATGGCAAGCAAGCAAAGTCAGGACTTTGAAACTATGAGAAGATCTTACCAATTTTGGAATCTCACAAATCTTCACCAAATTGAACCAAACCACCACCATTCTACTCCTTTTGAAATATGTTTACAACCCACCAAAAGGATTTGCAAATTTCGAAATTAATTTTCTTTCGGCCATTTTAACAAACACCTTGTAGGCAGGGATTAAACAAGTGCCCATACTGAAATTTGGGAGAGGACTTGGTCCAACCCTGTCCTCTCTGCAGCCCTGGGGACTCCTTTCACCCCTCAGCACCAGTGCCACGACTTGCCAGCCCTCCACTTGCTAACCTTGACCCTGGCATGGCCATGCCGTGGCATGGCATGATCACACCATGCCATCTCTCTCCCCTCTCACTTCAGCTCTGCACCACCGTGTCCATTAGCCCACCCTCACTCTGCTGAGCACGCTAGACCCAAGCCTCGACGAAAAATCGTATCACAACGTGCAGGACGAGACGCGCCCAGACGTGCCAAGTGACACGCACGCGCACGCCGAACGCGCGCACGGCGAACGCCACGGGCACGCCAGGACTGACGCCGCCCCGACGCTCCACGCCTCCACTTGCCTGCTCCGCTCGCCAGTCGTCGCGCCAGACCACCAGGAGACCCGCAGACATGCCTGTTGGACCGCAGGAGAGCCGTGGCCGTCGTCACCTTCGACGCGACCCGCCATGGACCTGCAAGCTCCCATCAAGCTCACCGTCGCGTCCGTGCCCCGTTTTC
The DNA here is from genome assembly GCF_022539505.1 of Lolium rigidum. NCBI lineage: Eukaryota > Viridiplantae > Streptophyta > Magnoliopsida > Poales > Poaceae > Lolium > Lolium rigidum. The sequence goes on along the minus strand of NC_061510.1, from coordinate 154,285,806 downwards.
CCCACAATCACGTGCTACAGCACCGCCGGGACATCGCCTGCAAGCGAGCGTCATCGCCAGTACCCCTGCACCCCCTACCGCCGACGCCATGGCTGACCTCACCTCAGACCCGCGGCACTGCCTCGCCGCTATAAAAGGAGCACCTCCCGTCTCCAATCCACCACACCAGCACTCTTCCCTCTCACCACTGACCCTCCCCAGCCACTCTCCTCGCCACATTAACCACTGCATCGCCGGAATTGGAAGCTCGCTGCCCGCGGAGGTGCTGAGAAGGCCGCCGCCGTTGCAGTGCACCTCAGGCGTCGCAACTGCTTCCATCTGCTTCACCGTCCTCGACAACCTCTCCGCAACCCCTCTCCGACCATCGCCACGCCGCCGGTGAGTCTCCGACCCCCACCGTCGCCGCGCCTGTGGCCATCTCTCGCCGGAGGCGACGACCCTTGTCGTCCGTCCGATCCTCGCCTAATCCTGCGGCACAGAACGACGCGTACCGTTTCGGCGTGTGAGTCACGCTGACGCGTGGACCCCACGTTGTCAGCTGGCCCGCTGCGTTGCTGGGCCGGCCCAACTCTCTCTCTCTCTGCCTAGCCCGTTAAGATCTCCCGCCAGCCCACAGTTTTTGAATTTAAATTTGAAAAATGGAGAAACACCCCAATCTGATGCAAACTTTGAAATTCAATAGGGACAATTCTACTGGGCCAAAATTTACAAACTTTATATATTTGGAAACCTTAGGAATTTATCTACACCATGCCACTGGTTAGAACCCTAGATCTATTGTAGAATTAAAGTGACAAAATAAACAAGGCAGGGACTTTTCTGCCTTAGAATAATTCTTAAAAATCAACCATAAATGCTTTTCAGTTAATTCCAACTCCTATAATTCACATTTCACTTATACTAATTGTTTATGCAAAAATATGCCATGCTTACTTTGAATGATCATGGCCTAGTTTAATTAAAGGACTTTATGGCTATTTCTAGTCAAAGATATTGTCCAAAACTATTAATAAATCTTATGGGAGTGTTTCTCTCATTTAAATCTTGTCTTGAACAATTCAAAATGAGGTAGAGACTCTGGTCATTTAGGTCTCATATGAATTGTTTGATGATATTAAATCTTTACCATGATTAGGATTAAAAGGTATGAGGTGATCACCTCATTTAAATCATTTTCTTAAATGATAAATGTGAAGAGGTTGACTTTGGTCAACCTAGGTCACATATTATTCATAAGAGAAATTAAATCTTAAGAAGATAATGAGAGGAAATTATTTCTCTAAGTAATTGAAAACTAACACCTAAGTTAGTATGAGAGGAAATTATTTTTCTTAAATAATAAGAAAAACACATCCACCCACTTAATAGTAATGTGTGATGCTAGTTTAAGTGTGTGAACCATGTTTGTGCTTAGTTTAATTAGATAAGTTTGGTGTGATGATTGTGTACCCCGTATTCGTATTTTAGACGCTAGTACCGAGGAGTACCAGGAGGAGGAGGAGGTCTACTTCCAAGGAGAAGAAGACCACTTTGACCAATTCCCCAACCAAGGCAAGATAATACTCTTGCAAAGTGCAAAGCTCACCATGAGAAAGGCATTACCCCATTTACTTTATGCTTATGATCCTATTTTCCCAGTTTTACTTTACAAGCTTTATTTAACTTTGTTTTATCAAAGTACTTTTTGATTCATGATTCACTTGGTTAGTATTGAGTTAGTACAAGAATATCAAACTTAGCCTAGAAGCAAAGCAAGTTACTTAGCACCCCTCATACCTAGATGCTAGTGCTAAATTTAAAAATGACTACTCTAGATGGGAACATGTGTTTATGAAATGATGATGGTAAAAACCTTGGAATGATGAGCCATTTCCATTGAAAGATTTTGAAGGTGAAGATGACATGAATTTGACTTGGTGAATTTGGCTAAAAACTGATGATTGAGTTGGATGCGATACCATTCCAATTTTTGAGTACCCCCACAATACCTGATTATGGGTAAGGCTTAGCTGGAAATTTATGTGTCTTAGTATGGGTTCCCTCTGAACACACATCATAGGGGTTATGCTTGAGGCTGCCTCCGTTGTTGAGAAATGATGTGAACTGAAGGTGAATTGTACGGCCAAGCCCTGTGCAGTTCCCGGGTTAACAGTTGGTTTTCACCGGGAGGCCAAGCTCATGGGGAGAGGTGCCTATACTAGGGTGTGTAAGTGAAAGGTTAACGGTTGATGATCCGCGTACTGAGTTACGATTATTCAGGGTTTTATCCTTGACGGATGTAATCAAATGTTGTGGCACAAGTGTGCAACCTCTGCAGAGTGTAAACCTATTCGAATAGCCGCGTCCGCGGTCATAGACAGTTGGAAAGGCCATACTGTTTCCGTCATCAGGATTTACATCTTTTCGAACTTGAACGGTGACTTTGAATTTGAATCACAACTGAGTTGTGGGAATGACACTAATGTTCCCACTTGAGTTAGTTAGCACATGAGGAGTTGTTTACTAAAATGTTTCTAAACTAAAATTGGCTTTATGCAAATAACCCTAGAGATTAGAACACTTCAATAGCAATTTTAGTACTTACATTAGTATTAGATTGCGAGTACTTAAAGTACTCACGGCTTTGTCCCCGGCTATTCAAATGGCCGGACTATGAAGCCGAGCAGACAGTACGAGGATGACGATCGGCCAGGACGTCTACCACAACTAGGAGCTTCTAACGTCAAGCGTTGGCCTCGTGGACTAGAGAGTCCTTGTATCTTACGCTTCCGCTATGAACTTGTGTTTGTTCGTTGATCAATAGATCAACTGTTCGTGTAATATGGATCATGTGATTCCAAGTTGTAAGACATTATGGTGTGTAATGAATGATGATTGTGATACTTAACTATTATGCCTCGCAACAACAATATTCCTGGGATTGCGATGTATGACATAATAGGCATTCGGACTTAAAAATCCGGGTGTTGACAAGTTGGTATCAGAGCCATTGTTTGACCTTAGGAGACCCTAGTTAGAAATGGACGTTCTGAAAATTAAATTTCAAACATGAATGAAGTATTTCTAAAAATTTAAGTCTCTGTCTTCTCTTTAAGTTCTTTGGAAAATAAGAAGTCATGTTCTTCCTTAGAAATATACTTAAAATTTTGCCACACTTGTTCACTTCTCTAACTTAATCCTTCACTTCACTTTCAGATGGAGCCCGTGAATACGAAGTTCTACCAGCTCGGGAATGGGGGAAGCTTGATCTTCGAGCACGACCTCAACGCCCTGTCCGACCACCTTAGTCGCCCGCACCCGGAGTTCCACGGAGCCCAGATCTCTAACCAGCCAGGAGGCGAACTGCAGTGGATCATCACTGCGGATTTGAGGGGCAAGATGGAGCCTCCCACTTCTGAGAGGATCCTCTTCTCCTTCATGGAGAGCAACCGGCTGGACGGACTTGCCCGCGCCCTTCAGGAGGGACTCGCACGCTTGTGCGGGATGAGCGGGGAGGCACTCAAGCACCCTCGCTTTTCTCACCTCGCGAGGCGTAACTCTGCCTGGAGAGCCCATGGACATGTCATCCCACCCGGAGCCGAAGCACCATGTGGAGCATCTCGACTTCATGCTGTACCACACGCAGCAGGATCTCGACCACTCCCGTGAGTACGCCAACCAGACTCACGCCCGCATCATCGAGCAAGGCGACGCCATCAAGATGCTCGCCAATGACCGCAGGACTCTCCGCCAGCAGCGGACGAAGAGGGATGCCACCATCACTCGCCTCCGCGCGAAGATCGCAGCACTCGAGGCCACTGTCAAGGCCCAGGAGGAGCAGATGAAGAAGATGGAGGAAGATGGAGAAGACATTCAGGGAGGAAGCAACTACCTGAGTGACGACAACGACTTCGAGGAGGATGAGAACACCGAGGGGGAAGACTACGATTTCCTGGACGACGGAGATGATGACCTCACCCCCATCGATGTTGATGAGGATGAGGAGTAGTTCACTTGTGCACTATCGTAGGTGTGAGTTGTATCCCGCCCCATGTATCGTAGCTTGGAGAAGAAGGGTTCTTAAAACCCTTAGTGTGTTAGCTTGTAATGTGTGTTGTTTGTTATGAATGAATGTATGTTTGTGTCATCATAAAAAGACTTCAGGTTTTAAGCTTTTTGAACTTAAACACAAAACAAGCCATAGAAAAATTCCCTCTTATCTCATGATCTATCTCAATGCTCAGATGGCCCCTCCAACTCGCAACGCGAATCAAGACGCTATGATGCAGATGTTGCAAGTTATGCTGGAAGATAGAGAAGCAGAAAGAGCTGAAAGACAAGCCAACATTGCAGCACTCCAACAGCTTGCCAACAACAATCAAGGCCATCATGATCACCCAGGATCAAAGCTCAAGAACTTCCAGAATACCAACCCGCCAGTTTTCAGCAAGACTGAGGAACCCCTGGATGCAGATGATTGGCTCCAAACTATGGAGAACAATCTAGAAGTAGCTGGAGTTGAAGAAAATGAGAAAGTGTTGTTTGCCACACACTACTTAGCAGGACCCGCAAGAGCTTGGTGGACAAGCACCCGTGCCATGAACGCGGGACAGTTCATGACTTGGGCAGATTTCAAGCTCAAATTCAGCAAGTACCATGTGCCCCCGGGTCTGATAAAGAAGATGAGAGATGAATTCCGCGAACTCAAACAAGGAAGGATGTCCGTGGTGGAATACCGCGACAGGTTTCTTACTCTGTCAAGGTATACGCCCCGGATGAGACCGACACCAACGAGAAAAGGAAGGAGAGATTTCTGAACGGACTGCATGATGAAATGCAAACTGTGTTAGTGAACATTCCGTTCGCTGACCTCGAAGCCCTGGTAGACTCAGCCATCCAGATGGAAGGAAAGCTACATCAAGCCAACGAGAACCGCAAGAGAAGGATGATGAACCAGAATGGACCCAACAACGCCGAGAAGTACCGCAACAACTCAACTGGAGGATTTGCCTCAAGATACAAAAAGCCCCCAGCTCAGATCTACCACCCAAGCAACAACAACAACAACCGCAACACCAACAACAACCGCAACATCAACAACAACAACAACAACAACAACAACAACAACAACAACAACAACAACAACAACAACAACAACAACAACAGCAACCAGAACAACGGCAATCGCACCAACAACAACAACCACCCCAATGGCAACAACAACCACCCTAATACGCCTCGTGATCGGGAGTAACGCTCGTTCCCGTCAATCCCAAAGACAAGTCCACCGTCAACTGCTATGAATGTGGAGTTGTGGGTCATTACTCCAATGAGTGCCCCAAGAAGCTTGCCAAGATTGCCGCCAATACCGCAGCACCTGCTCAGCAACAGCGCCGCTTTGCCGGAAGAAGGAATCAGAACAACAACAACGACCGTTTCTACCACATGACTGCCAATGAAGCCTAGGAAGCCCCTCAGGCCATGCCAAGTATGTTCCCCTGTTAATCTCACTGATCAATCTTTCTTAGGAACCTAACTTTTCTTAAAATCTCGGGACGAGATTTGTTTAAGGGGAAGGGTTTGTAACATCCCAAAAATTTCAAAACAAACAAAATGAATTTCTCTAGTTCCAAATTTTGGAACCAACAAAAACTTTTATTAAATTAAGTTTGATACTTAGAGATCTTGTTTAATTCTTGTTCTATTGCCATGATTGCTTGTTTAATTAGATTCTTAAATATTCTTAAACCCTAAAACCACACACCCCTTTTTACCATCCAAGTTAAAATAAAATAAAAAGAATTTAAAAAAGAAAGAGACATATGTGCTTATGGCTATTTTTATAAAACTTTACCCTAGGCCTTTCCACTTTGTTTAGAGGTTTGGAAAACCTTCCTAAACCTTATCTAGTACTTATCAAACCCACTCCAAGTTGAAACCAAAGAAAATAAAAAGAAACTAAAAATGCCATAGAGGCATATGAGAGTAAAATGCAAATTTGTGAATTTGAGGATCTTGACCCTAAGACTTGTGGTGAATGGTTGGATCACTCCTATATACCATTTCAACACTCAACAATATCAAATGGGCCAAGAACAATCAAATTAAAAATCAAATGCCACATATGCATAGGGGCATATGTGCCACATAGCCATTTCCCCAAATCTTGACCTATGCACTTCTACCTTGACTAAATGGTGTGAAACCATATCTAAACCTAATCTAACACTAAATTGACCCTAACCCATGCCCAAGTAAAGCAAGGGAGACAATTTACAAAAATAATAAAATTTGACACCTCACCTCTTATGTGTTATGGCCAATTTTGCAAATTCTTAACCTAGACCATTTTGGTTTGCACCATTGGTGGTAAATGAATAATAAACACTTATTAACACTTTTGGAATCAATCAAACTCAATTCAAATCAAATTTGAATCAAATTTGAGCTCACATGTGATTATGGTCATATGTGACAATTTCAGCATGATACCCACTTTGAGCCCCTGGTTTTCAACTTTCTCTTTCTACACTTGGCCAATTCTTTGCACCTCTTCCAAGATCTCATCAAGGACTACAACTTTGCTCAAGGGACCCACCTCTAACTCTGTCTCAAATTCAAATGGCAAGCAAGCAAAGTCAGGACTTTGAAACTATGAGAAGATCTTACCAATTTTGGAATCTCACAAATCTTCACCAAATTGAACCAAACCACCACCATTCTACTCCTTTTGAAATATGTTTACAACCCACCAAAAGGATTTGCAAATTTCGAAATTAATTTTCTTTCGGCCATTTTAACAAACACCTTGCAAGCGGGGATTAAACAAGTGCCCATACTCGAAATTTGGGAGAGGACTTGGTCCAACCCTGTCCTCTCTGCAGCCCTGGGGACTCCTTTCACCCCTCAGCACCAGTGCCACGACTTGCCAGCCCTCCACTTGCTAACCTTGACCCTGGCATGGCCATGCCGTGGCATGGCATGACCACACCATGCCATCTCTCTCCCCTCTCACTTCAGCTCTGCACCACCGTGTCCATTAGCCCACCCTCACTCTGCTGAGCACGCTAGACCCAAGCCTCGACGAAAAATCGTATCACAACATGCGAGACGAGACGCGCCCGGACGTGCCAAGTGACACGCACGCGCACGCCAGAACGCGCACGGCGAACGCCACGGGCACGCCAGGACTGACGCTGCCCCGACGCTCCACGCCTCCACTTGCCTGCTCCGCTCGCCAGTCGTCGCGCCAGACCACCAGGAGACCCGCAGACATGCCCGTTGGACCGCAGGAGAGCCGTGGCCGTCGTCACCGTCGACGCGACCCGCCATGGACCTGCAAGCTCCCATCAAGCTCACCGTCGCGTCCGTGCCCCGTTTTCCCCGCAATCATGTGCTACATCACCGCCCGGACATCGCCTGCAAGCGAGCATCATCGCCAGTACCCCTGCACCCCCCTACCGCCGACGCCATGGATGACCTCACCTCAGACCCGCGGCACTGCCTCGCCGCTATAAAAGGAGCACCTCCCGTCTCCAATCCACCACACCAGCACTCTTCCCTCTCACCACTGACCCTCCCCAGCCACTCTCCTCGCCACATTAACCACTGCATCGCCGGAATTGGAAGCTCGCTGCCCGCGGAGGTGCTGAGAAGGCCACCGCCGTTGCAGTGCACCTCAGGCGTCGCAACTGCTTCCATCTGCTTCACCGTCCTCGACAACCTCTCCGCAACCCCTCTCCGACCATCGCCACACCGCCGGTGAGTCTCCGACCCCCACCGTCGCCGCGCCTGTGGCCATCTCTCGCCGGAGGCGACGACCCTTGTCGTCCGTCCGATCCTCGCCTAATCTCGCGGCACGTAACGACGCGTACCGTTTCGGCGTGTGAGTCACGCCGACGCGTGGACCCCACGTTGTCAGCTGGCCCGCTGCGTTGCTGGGCCGGCCCAACTCTCTCTCTCTGCCTAGCCCGTTAAGATCTCCCGCCAGCCCACAGTTTTTGAATTTAAATTTGAAAAATGGAGAAACACCCCAATCTGATGCAAACTTTGAAATTCAACAGGGACAATTCTACTGGGCCAAAATTTATAAACTTTATATCTTTGGAAACCTTAGGAATTTATCTACACCATGCCACTGGTTAGAACCCTATATCTATTGTAGAATTAAAGTGACAAAATAAACAAGGCAGTGACTTTTCTGCCTTAGAATAATTCTTAAAAATCAACCATAAATGCTTTTCAGTTAATTCCAACTCCTATAATTCACATTTCACTTATACTAATTGTTTATGCAAAAATATGCCATGCTTACTTTGAATGATCATGGCCTAGTTTAATTAAAGGACTTTATGGCTATTTCTAGTCAAAGATATTGTCCAAAACTATTAATAAATCTTATGGGAGTGTTTCTCTCATTTAAATCTTGTCTTGAACAATTCAAAATGAGGTAGAGACTCTGGTCATTTAGGTCTCATATGAATTGTTTGATGATATTAAATCTTTACCATGATTAGGATTAAAAGGTATGAGGTGATCACCTCATTTAAATCATTTTCTTAAATGATAAATGTGAAGAGGTTGACTTTGGTCAACCTAGGTCACATATTATTCATAAGAGAAATTAAATCTTAAGAAGATAATGAGAGGAAATTATTTCTCTAAGTAATTGAAAACTAACACCTAAGTTAGTATGAGAGGAAATTATTTTTCTTAAATAATAAGAAAAACACATCCACCCACTTAATAGTAATGTGTGATGCTAGTTTAAGTGTGTGAACCATGTTTGTGCTTAGTTTAATTAGATAAGTTTGGTGTGATGATTGTGTACCCCGTATTCGTATTTTAGACGCTAGTACCGAGGAGTACCAGGAGGAGGAGGAGGTATACTTCCAAGGAGAAGAAGACCACTTTGACCAATTCCCCAACCAAGGCAAGATAATACTCTTGCAAAGTGCAAAGCTCACCATGAGCAATGCATTACCCCATTTACTTTATGCTTATGATCCTATTTTCCCAGTTTTACTTTACAAGCTTTATTTAACTTTGTTTTATCAAAGTACTTTTTGATTCATGATTCACTTGGTTAGTATTGAGTTAGTACAAGAATATCAAACTTAGCCTAGAAGCAAAGCAAGTTACTTAGCACCCCTCATACCTAGATGCTAGTGCTAAATTTAAAAATGACTACTCTAGATGGGAACATGTGTTTATGAAATGATGATGGTAAAAACCTTGGAATGATGAGCCATTTCCATTGAAAGATTTTGAAGGTGAAGATGACATGAATTTGACTTGGTGAATTTGGCTAAAAGCTGATGATTGAGTTGGATGCGATACCATTCCAATTTTTGAGTACCCCCACAATACCTGATTATGGGTAAGGCTTAGCTGGAAATTTATGTGTCTTAGTATGGGTTCCTCCGAACACACATCATAGGGGTTATGCTTGAGGCTGCCTCCGTTGTTGAGAAATGATGTGAACTGAAGGTGAATTGTACGGCCAAGCCCTATGCAGTTCCCGGGTTAACAGTTGGTTTTCACCGGGAGGCCAAGCTCATGGGGAGAGGTGCCTATACTAGGGTGTGTAAGTGAAAGGTTAACGGTTGATGATCCGCGTACTGAGTTACGATTATTCAGGGTTTTATCCCTGACGGATGTAATCAAATATTGTGGCACAAGTGTGCAACCTCTGCAGAGTGTAAACCTATTCGAATAGCCGCGTCCGTGGTCATGGACAGTTGGAAAGGCCATACTGTTTCCGTCATCAGGATTTACATCTTTTCGAACTTGAACGGTGACTTTGAATTTGAATCACAACTGAGTTGTGGGAATGACACTAATGTTCCCACTTGAGTTAGTTAGCACATGAGGAGTTGTTTACTAAAATGTTTCTAAACTAAAATTGGCTTTATGCAAATAACCCTAGAGATTAGAACACTTCAATAGCAATTTTAGTACTTACATTAGTATTAGATTGCGAGTACTTAAAGTACTCACGGCTTTGTCCCTGGCTATTCAAATGGCCAGACTATGAAGCCGAGCAGCAGTACGAGGATGACGATCAGCAGGACGTCTACCACAACTAGGAGCTTCTAACGTCAAGCGTTGGCCTGTGGACTATAGAGTCCTTGTATCTTACGCTTCCGCTATGAACTTGTGTTTGTTCGTTGATCAATAGATCAACTGTTCGTGTAATATGGATCATGTGATTCCAAGTTGTAAGACATTATGGTTTGTAATGAATGATGACTGTGATACTTAACTATTATGCCTCGCAACAACAATATTCCTGGGATTGCGATGTATGACATAATAGGCATTCGGACTTAAAAATCCGGGTGTTGACAGATACCCCTTTGAAGAAAAGGATGGAATGCTCAGCTCGAGTCTGCACCCGGCCGCAAGCACCCGTGCCCACACTCGGGGGCTACTCCCATCGGGAGCGCTGAGTGCGCATCCGATAAAACTTTTTTGCACTCCAGGATCATGCCCGGGGACTTGATTCTGTGTAGGGTAACGTTGTTTTGCCATCGGCAGTTAACCAGCAAAAGCTGGGCACGTTACTCAATATCCCTTACGCGTTGAAACCTTGAAGAATACGAGCCCTGGTACAAATGTATCGGATGACCCATGAAGACTTGCAGAAAACTTCGGCAGAAGAAGACGTTCGAGTGGCACAACTTGAGTCTACGCACGGATTGCGAGCATCCGTACCTAGACTCGGGGCTACTCCCATCGGGAGCGCTGGACGCGCACCCGATAGAAGAAGATGATGCTGTTACAAGATGGACAAGAACAATCAAGGAGAAGATCATTTAGTGGAGGCATGCTTTAGTCTCTACCCGAAATATCTTCGGCTAGACACTCGGGGACTACTGACGTGGGCATTACCCTTCGGGTAACCGACATTGCCCTATCCTGTGCGGCCCAACTGGAGGCCCATGAAGATACCTGATGGCAAGGCGGGCCACTGGGATGGTGCAGGAGAAGATCCCTTGAAGAACAAGGCAAGAGGGAAGCCAAACAAGGAAAGTTTAGAGCTAGGTCTTTTGTAAACCTAGTCGGACCCGGACAGATCTCTTGAGACCTGGCCTCCTATATAAAGACCAGTAGAGGGGCTGCCGGGGGACAAAATCAATCATAGCAACTTTAGCCACCAGAAGTCTAGAGCTAGGTCGCCGCAACACTTAGCCTCTCGACGAGATCACATCCGAAACCTTCGGCACCCCATTGTAACCCATTATTCTCATAATCAAGATCAGACAGGCAGGACGTAAGGGTTTTACCTCATCGAGGGCCCCAAACCTGGGTAAATTGATCTCCCCGTTTGTCTGTTTACCGATGTCTCGTGTCAGCCTACAGGATTCATCAACCCTAAGCCCCAATCGGAGGGCATTGCCGAGGAGTACCCTCGACAGCCTTAGTACGGTAACTTCTTGTATGTCTACTACAACAACCTCTACTACGGCAACTTTTGCTCGACTCTGGTGATGGAAGAGCAGGGACTGTGCTAGTATTTGTAGTCATCGCTAGGTGGTTTGAGTACCTATTTATAATTTTAATTATTTTTTGGGGTTATTTGTGCTATTGCTGATGATTATTAATAGCGGCGCGTCGTCGACGAGCTCCATCCTGTCTACTCCGAGCGGTCAACCTCCTCTTCAACCCAGGCCGCTAGGCCCGTATATGCCATCCCAGGGAGGGCCGGATGCGCGCTTTCCCTCCGTGCACGACATCGTCGAATACGTCTAGGCAAGATATCAACCTCAACCGCACGCCCGAGGCCGGGCAATCATCATCGGCAGGGGAGAAGAAACAACGGGGAATCTCTGCCGCCAGTCAACATGTTCGACGGAATGAATTGCGAGGTACCGTTGGTGAAGACGGTAATTTGTTGTCCATTTCTCGTAACTCTTTCGCATTACTACTTGGTCCTGCACGCGGCTTGTCATGGCCACTATGAGTGTAGAAACTTATGGAGGACATGATAACGACATGATCAACGATGGCGCCGATGAGGAAGGCGGGACTACGCTCAATATGACGACACTCAGTATAATGAGGTTCATCAGGGCTACTCCATTGACAACCAGCCCTTGTTTGGCAACGACGGCTTCACCCAAGCCATGACACGGACGTCACCTAGGACATGGCCGAGGAAATCACCCAAGCCACAGCCGCGAAACTAGCCGCGTCACTTTTCGCGACGGTTCCCGATGGCAAGAAGTTCAACCAAAGGATGGCGAGCTACACCATCGAAGAGGACAAGATGCTATGCAATGCATGGATAGAGATTTCACAAGATCCACTTTGCGGTGCCGAGCAAAAGGAATTTGCCTATTGGATCTGAGTGGGCAAGTACCTCCATGAGCATAGGAAAAAATATCTCTCCCTTGTAACAAGGTGGGGCTTCATCCATGCCGAGTGTAGTCGGTTTGAAGACTCATTCGACACGGTGAAGAGAAGGTGTAAGGGTATATTGCCCCCATGTGTTGTTTTGGTAATAAATGACAACCCCTATGGACTAATGTTTTCATCGAGTTCATATGAAGGAATATTCCATAGGTACTACTTGTAATCCATATGTAGGATTCAAGTATGGATGCCATGAAGATAAACATATACCTTGAGTATTGGCATCATATACCTTGAGTATTGGCATCAAGATCATCGATTTGAAGATATACATGTGATATGATCAAGAAGAAGAAATGAAGATAGAGTTCTTATGTGGAACTCAATATTAGCCATGCTCTAGCTTATGTGATAAGCAATGAATGATCAAGATCTTGAGTGCTTGATGCCAAGTGAACAATTAAAGTTATGGCTCTAGGTCGGTGTCATGATAGTCTTATAAGTTGAGCTATGGTTGACTAATATTTAGAGCATGCAAACAAATGAAGAATTCTATATACACCTCAAGATAGTATGATAGAGCATAAGAAGATACAAGGTTGACCAATATAAATGGTGAAGAATAGATACAAGTTTGGTCAACACATGAAGCATGAAGAATGTGCCACGTGAAGTCATGTGGTATGGTAAGCCTTGTCAATTATGCTTTATGAACTAACCCATCATATATGTGCCCTTTTGTTGTCTATGTGGGTTAGGTATGTTTCCATGGGCATGCATCAAAAGTGAGATCTCATATAGTCCATGAGAGGATGACATCAAGTGGTGATCGTCATCGAAGTTGAGTTGGGCAAGTTCAAGTCGAGCATCTCAAGAGGATCATATGCTTGATGCTTGTCGTCCATTTGGTGATGATGGACATGTGAAGATGTGCATCAATGGAGCTATCCCATCATGGTGTATGGGGAGCATTTGTGAGTCTTCACGAAGCAACAATGACCAAGTAAGGCATTCCGGCTTGAGTGGAGCTTGAAGAGTTATCATCAAGATCAAGCGGGATGCGCAAGGCAAAGATATGACCTTGCTAGGTTTTCCTTTTACCGGTCTCAAGGTGGTTATTTGGAGACCGGGTTATAGGATACATAGCCGCACTATCAAGAGGGGCTTTCAGTTGGGTAACTTGATCACATCGTCTTAGGGAGCTCAACCCTTTGCATGCTTTGCATTCCATAAATCTTGTTTCTTCTTGGTGTTTCTCTGTGTTAGGTTCTTGAGATTTTTGCTAGCTTTACAACAAGCCCTAGTTCATCGAAAACGGAATCCATATGCATCTTCTATTGCGTTTTCATGTTTAAAGGTTTTAGCGGTTTGATGTTTTATAGATAGGCCAAACCTTTTATATTATTTTTCTTACTCAATGGTTGAACTATGATGTTTCTATGCATAATGTTGTAGAGCTCATTGTCGTGATTCCAACGAGCCCAAGATCATCGAAATCGAAGTCCGTATGCAAAAGTTATCGCAGTTTCAGCGTGTGGCTCGGCATGCCGAGTGCTGCTGCCGGGTAGGTCGGCAGCCAGCTCGGCAGGGCCGGGTCCAGTGCCGGGTGGCTCGATTCTGCCCCCAAATGGTCATATTTTGATGGGCTATAAAAGGACCTTCTTCCCCATTGTTCTTAGGGTTCTTAGGTACTTTTTTGACCACCATTGTTGATCTTCTTGGGCTTGCTTCCTCTCTTGATTCCCACATAATTCTTGCTCATTCTTGTGGGATCTAAGAGAGGAGATCTAGATCTACAATCCCCACCAATCCGTTTCTCCTCTAAGTGAGGGGAACCCTTTGGATCTAGATCTTGGAGTCATTTGTTGCTCCTTGTTCTTCCTCTCTAATCTCATCCTAGCATTTATTGCTTTGGTGGGTTTTGAGTGTGAAGGATTTGAACACATCTAGCGTTCTTACTTTTGCATCATTGCATAGTGTTGAGCTCTCCACCACGATTAGTTCGAGTGAGAGACCGTGAGCTTGTTACTCTTGGAGGGTGACCTCCTAGTTGGCTTGGTTGGTGTCCCGGTGACCTCTTCGTGGAAGATTGTGAAGGGGCCCGGGCTTCTCCTTAGTGGACCTTGTGAAGTGGTTGTGGAGCTTTCCATCTCCGGAGTGGAGTAAAAGCTAGCCATAAGGAAATGACTATTCCTTCGTGGGATAGGCTCGGAGAATAAGGTGAGCCTTCGTGACGTTGGGAAATCCTTCGTGGGATCCCCACCTCTCCAAACGTGATGTACCTTCTTGCAAAGGAAAGGAACACGGGAATACATCTTCGTCTCCGCGTGCCTCGGTTATTTCCATGCCCGAGCTTACTTTTCTTGTGATAGCCATCGAATTTGAAGTACTTATTATATCTTGTTATCACTTGTTATTAATATATATATTTCTCCTATCTTGCTTAGCTCTACTTGTTGTTGTTACACTTAGTTGAGCCTAGCATATTTAGGGTTTGTGCTTATAAAATAAACGTTAGTTTAATTCCGCATTCTTACAAGCCAAATCCATAAGGGTTTTTAAAATGCCTATTCACCCCCTCTAGGCGACATCTCGTCCTTTCAATTGGTATCAGAAGGTCTCTTCTTGTTTAAGGCTTCACCGCCTTGAGAGTAAAGATGTCGACTAGTAATATAGTGCACAATGACACAATTATCTTTGATGGCACAAATTATCTTTTATGGAGAAATCACTTGCTTTGTAATCTTCGGACCTTGTGTCCAAATATTGAGCGATTTCTAGATGTAGTTTTTTCTCCTTCGATGGGGAACCCTTTGGATCTAGATATTGGAGTTATTTGTTGATTTTCTCCTTGTTCTTCCTCAATAATCTCATCCTAGCATTTGTTGCTTTTGTGGGAATTGAGTGTGAAGGATTTGAACACCTCTAGTGTTCTTGCTTTGCATCATTGCATAGTGTTGAGCTCTCCACCACGATTAGTTTGAGTGAGAGACCGTGAGCTTGTTACTCTTCGAGGGTCACCTCCTAGTTGGCATGGTTGGTGTCCCCGTGACCTCTTTGTGGAAGATTGTGAAGGGGCCGGGGCTTCTCCTTCGTGGAGCTTGTGAAGTGGTTGTGGAGTTTTCCATCTCCGAAGTGGAGGAAAAGCTAGCCATAAGGAAAAGGCTATTCCTTTGTGGGATAGGCTCGGAGAATAATGTGAGTCTTCGTGTCGTTGGGAAATCCTTCGTGGGATTCCCACATCTCCAAACTTGACGTACCTTTTGCATAGGAAGGGAAGACAGGAATACATCTTCGTCTCCGCGTGCCTCGGTTATTTCTATACCCGAGCTTACTTTCCTTGTGATAGCTATCGAGTTTGAAGTACTTATTATATCTTGCCATCAATTGTTAATATATATATTATGCCTATCTTGCTTAGCTCTACTTGTTGTTGTTGCACTTAGTTGAGCCTAGCATATTTAAGATTTGTGCTTGTAAAATAAACGTTAGTTTAATTCCGCATTCTCACAAGCCAAATCCATAAGGGTTTTTAAAACACCTATTCACCTCCTCTCTAGGCGACATCTCGTCCTTTCAGAAGGGCAATAAGAGGTGTCTCAGCCGTTGACATGGAAAACCTCTACCCCTCTTCTCAATGTTGCTACCACATATGTGAGCATATATAATTGATTGTTGTGCGTCTGTGTAGGTTGTTTATGTTTTGGAGCACTTCAAGTGCACCTACGACAACCAAGGTCTTCACATTGAGCCATTGTTGGAGGTTGCTAAAGGACACCAAGAATGGGAAAATAAGCTATGCCCTTTGGAGGAAACTCGAGAACGTGAAGAAGCAGGGCAATGACAATTCGTCAATGGACGGTACCATCGATCTTGATTACAATGGGTAAATCCTAGGCGCCGATACAACCCAAGAGGGAGGCGGTGGCGGCCGTGCCAAACTGCCAATTGGCCACAAGGCAACCGAGACCGGCATGCACCATCAAGCTTCCTCATTAGCGTTTCCAAGAGACCTTGAGGGAGTTGATGGTTAAGAAGAAAGAGGCCATCACCGAGAGGGAATAGAGGCAACACAAAGAAAAAGAGGCATCCGCGAAGAGCTTTGTTGATCTTCAACCGAGAGCTCTTGAGGTGGAAGAGGCCCGTGCGAATATAGTCTCATCGATGCCGAAGCCAAGGCAAGGCTCATGGATGCCGATGCCAGGTCTTGGAGGCGAAGTCAAGATCATGGCCAAGGAGAACCGGATCCCGTGCAAAGGACTTGGATTGAGAAGAAGCATAAGATGATTCTTGCTCGCGATGCTTGAAGCGCATCAGCATAGATTAATGTCATTTGGGTGAAAGTAGCCACATTTTTGGTGAAACTTGCCATTTTTGAACAAATTGTAAGATATTGTCTTATTTTATACATTTGAGAGAAACATGCCACTAGTTGGCACTGCCTCGAGGGTAATGATACATTTTTGTCATATTATTTGCTTACCAATTGCTATGTTTTTGTGTTGCAATTTAAAATAAAATGGCCAAGCCAGCAGACCGGATGGGTCGTGCTGCTGCGTGCACTATCCTTGCACGCAGAAAGCCACTACCAATCTGTCCGCATGCCGACTTAAACAGAAATAGACGTTTGGATCGACCCGGTGGAGATGCACCGACACTAAAAAAAAAACACACCCGCTCACCTCACCTGACCGTCGACTGGACTCGACTCGACTGGGGAAGGCGAGACGGAACGGGCAGCTCCGGATAGTTGGATGGTTGGTGGGCAAGTTGGACTTGGCGCGTATGTTAAGGTTAAAAATCTATACCTAATAATAAAGGAGCTAACGTTTCCGTGGTTTGGTCCGTCACTTTACGCTTTCGTCCATCCCACTTTACGTCTTCTATATCCCATCCCACCAATCCTTCTTTCGTTTGTCCCGTTCTGGCTACGACCGGCAGTAGAGTTTTGCTCCAACACGCTAGATGCTATCCTCAACAAACTATGGTAGGTTGAGGCCACACGCGGAAACAGAGTCCATCTAGAACGTGATCTATACTGGCATCATATAAGTAACCACGTCTTGATCGATCAGACACCCGGCCGGCCGTAGCCAGGACGAGAAAGAGTAGGGATTGGGCAGGCCCACGCTGTGATCGATCATACGCCGGGCCGGTGGCAGCGTAGACCAGAAAGAGTCGGGATTGGGGAAGGAAAAGTACGATGTCGATCTGGTCGACGAGGCCACGCCGGCGGCGGACGATAGACAGGCCACGGACAAGGACGAGGAGGGACTTCCTTTAGCAAGCGACAACGAGTGTTACAACTACTACAGAGAAGATGAGGAGGACAACAGGCAGGCCACGCCGCCGCCAACTCTTCATAGCCAAGACGAGGAGGAACAGAAGCTGGTGACGGCCGACGGCTGCTAAAGTTCAGACAAGAGGACGACGTCGGGCGCCAGGAGATGGACGGCGGTGCCGTGGGACCTGTCCAGGACGGCCTCCGGCTGGTAGCAGGACAGGATCTCCTGTCTCTGCGTGCACTCGAGCGGATTCTGCCCACGCGCGCCCGTTGGTTTCCGATGTACTGCCGTGCTGAACTCGGCCGAGAGGGGCGAGCGACAGGGTAGGGCGGGAGTGGCCAGTGGTGGCGGACGAGTTCGTGTCGGGGAGATGGCGCAGGTGCTGGACGTGGTGGTGTTCGCGTGACCGACAATCAACAATGGGGACACAACCGATCGCGCCGGTGTCGCAAGAGAGCATCGAGGAGCTTGGTCCGAGGAACGCTCTGTACAAGTTGCGGGACGCCGCTTACGAGCTACAGATCGACCGGGCACTCTGGCCTCAGGCGGCGGCGCGGTTGCAGCCAAGCCGCTCCACTCTGCGTCCGGCTTCCGCCCCATCGTCCGCCCAGCGAAACGCCGCCGGCGAACTAAGGCACGGCAGCCAGCTCTACCATGATCAGCGCTAATCACTCTTCAAATCTACTACTACTGCAGCGTTGATTGTTTGGGCTTGTTTGCTTTCTCAGTTTTTCTTCTTCACTGCAGGTCATTGATTGATTTTTCCTCATGGCGAGCATTCTGACGTTTTAAAAGAACTACAATCTGGGCAGAACAGTCTAGGGTACATTCAGTTTTTTTAAGCTGAAGGATACATTTAGTTTTGATGCTAAAGAGGAAAGATCGCCTTCCATTGTGCTTTCTGTTGGTAATATTAGCAGCTGGAATATTTTATAGGCTAAATGGCTCATCGTATTTGTGTTTCTTATATCTTCTCTTCCATCAAAGAGAGAAATAAAGACTTATGATTCAGCTTTTCCATCTACCCCAATATCATCCGGATTTATCAGGTCATTTACACACATAGAGATTTTTTTTTTTTTTTGCTGGTATAGAGATGTGTTTGTTCTGGTGGAATATTGCAAGTATAGCAAGCTACTCGACTGCATTTCCATAGTCATTGGCTTAATTGCATTTTGACTATTTTTTAAGGTCATGTGCCTTGCTTCTGCATCTGTCTCTCCAGCAATGAGATGGAGGAACCCGACGCCGTGCGCATGGCATGGACTTATCAGGGTTAGGGGAGCACCGTCATTGTAGATGCCATAGGCGGAGGTGACACAAAAAAAAAGTTTCCTGGGCTTCATTCCCATCTCTAGGTCATCCACGGTGGAGACGAGGAGATCGATGGATTCACCCGTCGCAACGCACGGGCAAATTTCCTAGTGAGTTAAAAGGGAACAGGGTAACCAACTAATGTCATATAATCCCACCTTGCATAGGATCCAAGTTTGGTCCAATGATATGATAGTGTTGAATACTCTCGAGCAATGTCCTCACTGAGGTAAACAGAACTCATGATTTTAGCTGCATAGATCACCGTCAGACTTGAAGGTAATTTCAATTGCTACAGCAGATGCAGTTACAACAAATTAGAAGCATAGCATGAAGCTTTTCTTGGCTAGAAAGAAATCATCCCATGGCCTCATGTTTACTGTAATAAGTAAATAACCAAACAATGTGAAGCATAACAAATAGTAAAGGAGGGGTGTTGGAAGGGGTTCTCCATATTCACCTGACATAATTATTTCACGAATACTTCCACGAAATAAAGGAAGCAACGCAGCCTCTGCAGCTCCATTCTTTCTTCTCCCTCGTTCCTCTCGTTCCTGGCGCCGCTGAAGAAATCGTGCGCGGCGGTCGAGCTTGCACGCGGCGGCGGAGCAAGTAGAGGCGAAGGCAGGAAAGAAGACTTTAGGGGCTGCGGCGGCAGTGAACGAAGCAGGGCCTCTCTCCAGATCGTGTGGTATCCGTGTACGTTTACTCTGTCCATTCCGATTCCGTGAGGAGAAAATCAATCTTGTAGTTTTTTTTTTTTGCTTTGTTAATCACATCCCTGCCATATTTTTTTGTATCGGGCTGATAAGCCCAATTCCAATTAAATTTGCTAAAAGCCTTCCAATACTTTATTTATTACCTAGGGTGGAAAGCGCCTAATAGCCCTAGCCAGACGCGTCGGCCCCCGTGTTTCTTTTTCGGCCAGCGCCGGGACCAGCAGGCGTGCGTCTTCTTCTCGTCGTCTCCGTTCGCCAGATCTGATACCTCCTCTCCGGCGGCCGTCGCGGTGAGCCCTCATCCTCTTCTCCTCCTCCTCCGTTCTTTCGTTTCCACCGCGTGAATGATCTGTTCACGTGCCCCCGGCTGCTGGCGCGGTGAGCTCCAGCCGGAGATAACCCGTCAATATACGCGAGGTCTAATCCATCTAGTCTGTTGCGGACTTGTTTGCTGCCCGGTCGAGTAGTGTTGCTGGAAGCAGTTATCTTGCATATAAATTCGTGTTCAACTGTAGTTAGGTCTGCCCCTAGTCTTGATGGGGAAGTTCTTTGGTTCGGTTCCTTTAGATGTAGCTCCGCGAAGTGAAGGTTAGAGCGGTTATTTTGGCCTTCGTTGCACAAGTCTGGCGCTCTATAACAATATTATGTCCTGTAGATGAAGAGTATATGCTTGTATGCGCCTGACCGGAATAGTTGTGTTTAGGTTTTTCTAGAAAGATGTTTCTTCAGTTGGTGGTAAGCTGTCCACAAAGAGGTTGACCTAATTGGTTAGGGAAGTGTGGATGGGTTCATAGCCCAGTGGCTAGAGCGCAGCAGTGTCTCAACTCTGATCCGAGTTTGAATCCTGCGGACAGAATAATTTGTCTGATTTGCTTCGCCGTTCCGGCTTGGTGTCTCACACCTTCCACCTTAGTTAAAATACCGCGAGGCTCCTTCCCTGTTGGTCTTGTAATTGGCTGGGGAAATTCCAATTCTGGATTGAAGAGACCGAAATTCGTTATCTTCTTTGCGGTAACGGATGTTTTTGTCTTCGGAGATGTTATCTAAACGGTTGTCCTCTAGTCCGAAGCATGTAACTAGTTTTCGTATTCGATTTGGTAAGAGTTTATAACTGCGAGTGTTGTTGCTATGTGCATTTATTAAGCGTTGATGGCAATCCCCAATAGCCCTCAAATCTACCTTCTGGATTTTAACGGTTGCTCCATGTTTAGTGGTCTGAACATGGGCACACAACAGATGTAGGTACAGGCAATGCATCTGGTACCAGAGAGTCATAGCTGCTGCCTGGTAGTTGGATTTTGATGTAAAAAGGCTGTATGAAACATAAAAGCTTTCCCTCAATTATATTTGTACGACATGACATGCTATGCTATTATTGGCACTGCAGATTGGTATTTACGTTTGTATTTATTTGCGGTGGTATTCTATGTTGCTGAAATGCTGAATTTTCTACCTCTGCTTTTAGATCATGGTTGGGCCTGGGCACCGCAACATTCATGGAAAGCGGCACTCGGATTATGCTGAAAATGGGGGTGGCAAAAGAAGAAATCCTGGTGATGATACCTATGCTCCTGGTCCAGATGATACTGTCTATCGCTACCTCTGCGTGTCTAGGAAAATTGGGAGTATAATTGGGAGGGTGGTGAAATTGCCAAGCAGTTGAGGAATGAAACTCAAGCTAAGATTAGGATTGGTGAGAGTGTCCCTGGCTGCGAAGAGCGAGTCATAACAATATTTAGCCCAAGCGGGGAGACTAATACCATTGAAGATACTGAAGATAAGGTTTGCCCTGCTCAAGATGCTCTCTTCAGGGTTCATGAGAAGCTGGCCACTGATGATGGTCCTGTGAACGAGGAAAATGAAGAAGGTTTAGGTCAGGTTACAGTTCGCTTGCTTGTGCCAACTGATCAGATTGGATGCATTATTGGAAAAGGTGGGCATATCATCCAGGGAATCCGCAGTGACACTGGTTCAAAAATACGTGTGCTTAGTAAAGAACATCTCCCCGCATGTGCTATTAGTGGTGATGAGCTTCTCCAGGTTTGTTGATAGTAACTTCTCCCACCTATTTCCTGCAATACATGTACACATATTACTATAGGCACATGGTGTTCCCTACCCTGTTCTTTATGTTACACGTGATATCTCTATCTCTCTCTGTAAATTTCTAAGTTAGTGCAATAAGCATGCAGTGCTACAGATTAAGAAAACACTTGCAATATGTTTAGGATGATTGTCTGTCGTACATGTCAAATCAGTCAATTCATAATCATTGCCATGTCAAAACTTTGTACCAAATCTGACATGTAGTGTAAGTGGATGGACTGCCTTCTCCAGTTTTATATCTTTATAGGAGAGTTTATATCTAAGTACACAGGACAGGATATCTCTATCTGTAGTTTACCAAATTTTTACTAAAAATAAATCTTCACTTGTTTATCTGCAGTTGGCATTTCTTGTGCTTCTATCTGTAAATTATTAACTTACTATAACCATGCAATGTGTTTAGGAAGGTTGTTTGTCGTTAATGCCAAATCAGGTAATCTATAACTATTGCCACGTCAAAATTTTGTGCCAAAATCTAACATGTAGTGTAGGTGGACGGTCTGCCTTCTCCAATTTGTATCTTTATAGTAGTAAATCTAAGTTAAATATGGAAATTGAGTGTCCACTAAATCAACGGAAAAGTTTTCTTAGTGTTTAGTTTAATATTATATTGGATTGTTTTGTACTGTCAACTGTGAATCATAAATATTAATCATGTTTTCATCATTTCAAAACTAGATATCTGGGGATACAATGGTAGTCAGAAAAGCTCTTCTCCAAGTCTCATCTCGCCTCCATGACAACCCATCTAGGTCACAGCAGCATCTTGCATCCAGCTTGACCCAGCCCCTTCCAGTGGGCTCCCGCCTTGGTAGTTCCTCTAATGCACCAGTTGTTGGGATTACTTCTATGGTTAGTCCTTATGGAGGATACAAAGGCGATATGGTGGGAGATTGGCCTTCTATATACCAACCACGGAGGGAGGAGAGCTCTGCAAAAGAGTTCAGCTTGCGTTTGCTTTGTGCCCCAGCAAATGTTGGAGGTGTAATTGGAAAAGGAGGTGGAATTATCAAACAGCTTAGGCAGGAGTCTGGAGCTTCTATCCAAGTCAATAGTTCAGGTGCCGAAGATGACTGCATCATTACAGTTTCGGCAAAAGAGGTATGTTCTTTCTCCTATCCTGAGCAATAACTCTCATGTTCATATTTAGTTATAGGTCCTGATTAATTCTGATTTTCGTTGTTATGCAGTTCTTTGAAGATCCTGTCTCTCCAACAATTGATGCTGCAGTTCGCTTACAGCCAAAATGCAGTGAGAAAATTGATGCAGAATCAGGGGAGCCATCATACACAACACGTTTGTTGGTGTCGACATCACGGATAGGGTGCCTGATCGGCAAAGGTGGTTCAATCATTACAGAGATACGAAGATCATCAAGCGCAAACATACGTATCTTTTCAAAGGAGAATGTTCCAAAAGTAGCATCTGAAGATGAAGAGATGGTCCAGGTAACAATTTGACTTCTGATCTTCATCTTCACGACTACTTGTTGCTACAGCAAATATTCACTGTTGCAATTGTCTTGTATTTCAGATAAGTGGTGACCTTGATGTCGCAAGACATGCTCTTGTGCAAATAACTACAAGGCTGAAAGCCAACTTCTTTGAAAGAGAGGGTGCTTTATCAGGTTTTCCACCTGTGATCCCGTATCATCCTTTGCCTGCTAGTGTTTCTGATGAGCCTAGGTATTTAGGCAGAGACAATAGGCCTGTCGGGCACGACTATCTATATTCTAGTGGGTATCATGCATCAGACGATATGCCTCCTCTTGACCGTTACGCAAATTATGGAAGCTCCCAGGTATAGCTTGCCTTTTATTTATATTAATTGCAAATCCTGCAAGAAGGTTGTCAGGTTTCATATCTGATAATATAATCGAACCCTTCTATAGGTTTCTGGAGGCGGCTATGGTGCTTACAGTGGATACAGTGGCCGTTCTGGCAGCAGCGGGTAAGGATGACAATGTTTGTTGAAGTCACCATTATGTTGCTCTACACTAGGTCTAGAATCGGTTTGTGCAAGCTTTAGTGAATGCCAAGTCTACTTAATGCTTCATTGATCTTTGTTAGTATGGTTATCCTTTATTTCATATATAACTTGCTCACATGGCATTATTTGCAATGTTTTTAATTAGGTTATCTGGTTCTACCTATCTTTCATCTGGAAAGCGCTATGGTTATTGAAGTGCAGGTTGTCGAATACAACAGGTATGGTTCCTTGTCCATGTTTTGACATGTGTTTAGTGATTGGATGATCAATACTTGCTTCTAACAACATCTCCCTTTGAAACACATTTAACCCAGCTCAGCTCTCTTCTGATGAACCAGTCCGCTTCACCTTTCCCCCCTGCCCAATCCCTTAATGAAAACAGCCAAGACAAATGAAGTTTGGAGCCTTCTTATTGGAGCCCCTACCCAAACCAGATGACATAGAGTATGGCCCAACCTGGAAGCTTTGCTTAAGAGGACCTGTCTGGATGCCATAATCCATCTTATCTTCCCAGTAGAATACTTTTGTATTTTCCTATGGGCTTGTGTGAGGCCCTGCCGTAAATGTTCTGAACCTATGTATTGAAAGTCACATATGAGACTGTATTTCTTGTCTGTCTTGAAACCTGCTTAGTAGTTTGTGTGAGAGACTTCTCCTATTTGCCATCCAAAAATCAGAAGATGCTACTGGCCCTTGCTTGAAAAGTGTGTGTTCCTTCATCACTGATACATATTGTCTTTCTTAGAAGTAGTAGTTCACAGTATCCCAAGACTTGTGTCCTATCTGGAATAGTGATCAGGCGATACCACCCACAACTTGGAATCCTGAATATTCTCAACGAGCTCAATTTTTTTTACTATAAAATCTAATTTACCTAGTATATAACTATGCTCTGAAGTATCAGCTTTAGCTTGTATCACTTATTAGATGATTAGCTGTCAACTGGCTTAACAGGCCATAGATAGCACACATGATCATAATGTGCCCTTTGACATACATGCAAGCTGATGCTTAGTCGAGTATTGTCAAGTTGCAAATTTGTGATTATGCATTATCATGTTGGGTATATTGTGCTGGATTTTGTCTGAGGCCTCTGTGTTCTAAGTTTTTAGTTTCTTCGTGTTTGGAGTCTTCTCTTTATTCTTGTTAACCAGGAAGGTGCAGGAGCATACACAATACCTGGAGTACAGACCGTTGCTGACCTACTTTGCAGCGTTTAAGATATTTTTAGTATCTTTCTTTGAAATAGGCATTAGCGGGCAACTACCGTGACTCTGATGTTTGTACTGCACCGTGCCTCAGATGTTTGTACTGCTCTTAGTTGTGCATAGAATTAGTTGTACTCAACTTGATCGCTTGGGCAAACGGTGAAGCTGAACATTCTTTATTTTTGTTCTATTTTATCACTCGGGGAAGCTGAACATTCTTTTGTAATGGAGCACACTATGTTGATGTTAATTTTGGCGATCGTTTTGTTATTGGGATTTAGCTATTTCGGTCATGTCTTGGTATAAGCGATGCAAAGGAAAATCTTCTATCTTGCAACGAAAACACGATCCAACCGTGGTTGACAAGTTGGCCATGGCCCGTCATAGCCATTGGTGATATTTCCGAAGTTGATAATCTTTACATGGTATGAAAACATCGGACTCTCGTTATTTGTTTTGTTTGTTCAGACTACAACTACTCAAGCTGATCCAGTTAAAACCTTTAAATAATCGTTGTTTTCAGAACCTTTAAATAGCTGCTATCAGAACCTTTGAATAACAGCTATTTTCAAAATCTTCAAATAACCGACATAGTATGGTTTTGGACCGAAAAAAAGAAAGAAGTCCAAATACCCCCCTAACTTTGAGGATCCGGACGCTAACCACCCTTAACTTTAAACTGGGGCAAATCACCCCCCTAAATATAAAAAACCGGGCAAATTACTCCCCTAGAAACTAATTAGCTGTTTTGTGCCAGGATTTGCATACGTGGACAGGTAAGCCGGATGCACTCTTCCCTTCCTCGAGCCGGACGAACACCTCGTCCCCAAATCACCAGACCACTCCTCGTCTCCACCTCATCCCCAAATCCCGCTGCCAGCCTCCAGCACGCCCCCATGTCCGGCCGGCTGCCTCCAGCACGTCCCCATGTCCGGCCGTGAGCGTCCACCTCGTCCCAAATCTCGCCGCCAGCCTCCACATCGTCCGCCTTGTCCGGTCGCGAGCGTCCACCTCGTCCCGAAATTCCGCCGCTAGCCTCCAGCTCGTCCCCAAGCCCGGCCGTGAGCGTCCTCCTCGTCTCCAAATTCGGCCACCAACCGCCTCCTCCTCCCCAAATCCGACCGCATGGAGGCTGAGGGATCTTAGGTCCTGGGGAGGTGGTACCTGATGCCAGCGATGAAAGAAGCGGCGGAAATCGAAGAAGCGGCGGCGGTGTTGCTGGACCTTGCAGGGGAGGAGAAGCAGCAGCTATTTGCGCCTCGACCCCGGCTGGATATGCAGCGTCTGGGTGTGGAGTGCAGGCGCAGGGGAACCGAGCTAGCAACTGCCTGGATGCAAGGAGAAGTAAATGGCAAGGAAAAGTAGTTTCCAGTGATCAGCTTTTGGTGATGGTTGGAGTGAGTAGGAGTAGTGCAGTTTGTAGGTATGTATTAGGAAAGTACTATCTAATGATCAGCTTTTGGAGATGGTTGAGGTAGATTAGCAGATGAGTAGTGTAGTTAGTAGCATTGCTCATCTCTCTTTTGTGAATGAACCAAAGTTCTACTCTGTAATTAGACTAGCAATGTAAATGTTGTCACCTTTTGGTGTGAATATATGTCACAGCTTTATCCAAATCGATATGTGAGATATAAATTTGGTCATGCTTCATTGGATGTGTGAATATATGTCAGCAGGTTCCTATTCCGGTGGTGATGGCACTGCCAGCAGCGTTTGTGTCGCGGAGATGCCAGCAGCGTCTGTGTCGCTGAGGTCTCCTACAACCATCGGAATTTTTCTATCAGGTACTGTCTATTTACCTTGGACTGCTCAATGTATATACTTCGAATTTGTATATACTGCTCAATGTCTGCTAGTTGGTATTTAGAGGAACTGCATGAAATGTATATACTGTAACTCAATGTATATACTGCGAATTTAGAGGAACTGTAACTCAATGTAAGCTTCATGTATGCTAGTTGGTATTTAGAGGAACTGTAACTCAATGTATGCTTCATGACTCATTACTCTTGTGCAAATGATGATGTGCTAAGGTCAGCAAAAGTAGTTCTTCCTTCATTTCTTCCAAAATATCCCTAATACACTGGAACCAAAGTTGATACTATAATTATTTTTACAAGATATGGATCCTGGCAGCCTGCAACTATATGCCGAGTAAACAAAAAGTCAAGAACAACAGGTGATAGTAGTGGCAAGGAGTGGTTCTGTGGTTGTTTCTTCTGGTTCACGACATGTACCAACTCCGATACCTAAATAATTAACATAGTCCATGGACCAATCAGTTTGTAGGACATAAAGCCTTGTTTGACAATTCCAGAAGTGTGCAGGCCAAACCATGTACCAGGCCTTTGTTTTTGTTTGCTTTCTCTTAGCACTCCTGGCTGCTTTTTTCTGGTGTGCATGCTCCCTAACAACATCTGGGTTACCTGTGCACTTTCTTTTGTTATGGTTTAAACCTCCACATGCCGAGCATTTAATTACGCAACCTTTCCTCGACAATTTATCACCCTTTGGTTTTTCTTGCTCTTCTCTTCTTCTCTCAGTTTGTGGTCGTCCAGGCATTTTTTTTTTCTGCGGTGGAAAAGGCCTAGGATTTGGAGCTAACGGCCATTGAGCTTTGCCCTCTACAGGTTGCAACACATGGCTGTACACCTGCTCATACAGCTCGATATTGTAACAAGGTGCAATAAACTCATCAACCTCTTTTCCAAGACAGTAAATAGCACTGATAGCGTGGCAACAAGGCAATCCAGATAGGTCCCAATATCTGCAGCTGCAAGTTCTTCTGTCCAAGTTGACAGTAAACCTTCTGTGAGTCCCTTCTGCAACCTCAAATCCTTCATCTCCATTGTATAAAACATTGCATATGTTGGATCTCTTGATATTTAACTTCAGTTTCTTGAATATGTTGGGACATATTGTACCATGCCAGTCTTGCGACTTGTAACAAGCTTATTGTTTCTCCTTTCTACACAGCGATGCACATTGTTGTACCTACTGACTTTGAACCACTGTGACCTGCTGGGTACAAGTGATCCATATATTCTCCATGGACAACCGACCCAACTGCATTCCGCAAGAACTCTTGTCCTCTCATCTTTTGGAAATCTCAAATGATGGTGCTCCTTCAATCCATAATTGATAAGTGCTTGTTTGAACTGTCTACTATCAGTGAAGCTTTGCCCAACTTCAAACTCTTTCACCTGAGCACTCTCATCATATACTCTGTGTTTGGTCTTCCTTGTTCTCACTTCTCCATCACTATCTTCATCGAACGAAAGGTCATCATCCGTGTCAAAGCACTCACTTCCCTCTTCTTGTTCTTCTTTAATATTCTCTGGAACAATGATCTCTTCTTTCACTTTAGCCCTGTCCTCTCCAAGCATTTGCCTTCTGACACTCTCCTTCAATTCTTCTACATACTTCCTGTAGAATATGGCCTCATCATCGTCGGCACTACTATCTCCACTGTCTACTTCATGAACATTCTCGTAGTCACTATCTGATCTGTCCTCAGCATCCTCTCCTTCATGTGCACTCTCAATTTGGATTCCTTTGCCTTTGTCCTGCTGATTCATTGGTGCCCTCACAACTGGCATTTTTTTGCTACATTTGGAACAAATTGGTTAAGTAATTGCTGGTCAAGTTGCTCAATTTGCCTCTCATACTCAACTTGGTGCGCATGCTCCAATTTAATCTGTAGTCATGCTCAACTTTCTCATCTTCTATCTGCTCTTTTGTCACTGCTCCTTGCTCCTCAAATCCACCTTCTTCGTCTGAACTAGCAAATGCAGTTTTTTCTGGACTAACTGCAAATATGTCAACATAACCATCTGCAACTCTATTCACATGCCGAACCATGTTTATGACATTTGTGCTGTCAACAAGGCTGCACATGAAATTCAAATTTCTCTCCTTTTCAATCAGTCTCCAACTTAGAGTGGTCTCTTCCAAATCTTCATGAGAAATTGCCATATAATCATGTAGATGCCTCTTGAGGGCTTCTATCGACAGGTTTGTAATGGGCACGGATGAGCAGCCACTCTTTCCTCCAATATAGGCCATGGGGGTGGCGCAAAGACGAAGCAGGAGCGATGCAAGGGTTGAGGATGGGCAATGGCTGGCCGGAGACGCTGCTGTGTAGGCTACGGTTGGGAAAAAAGAGCAAAGGGGAAAACAAGAAAGAAGATATACCGATTTTACGGGATCTATTCTACCAGAGAGGTTGTCTGGTTGTCTCTGATACGCCAAAATCATTTGAAGCTAAACCATAAACCGCTTTTACAGTAAACGTTTTTTTATGGAATATGCTAGAGATACTCTTATCATGTGATATTTGCATTGAGCACCAAGCACCATCGAGTTGGCACCCACACTCGTTAGATGTAATGGGACTAACATAGAAACCTAGAAGTATATATACTTTCACAGCATGGATTTTTAGCAAATGCATAAGAAGAGCATGGTAAAAACCTCGAAATAGGCTTTCGCCCCGCTATATTAATATAGCACACCACCGATACAACAAAGGATCCATTGCTGGGGCAAACAACACAAAGCAAGCCCAAAAGAAAACATAAAAGAAAGAGAAGAGAAACTAATGCCGAAGGGGTCGGATCAACGAAAACGGAGATGCCTCGCAACCGCTGCGCCCGCCGGATAATTCCCACCATGCTCCTAGCACTCTGAAGTTCCGCGTACCAAGCAACACCTTCAAGAAGGGGTGCGACGACGACGCCACTGCTGCCTGGAGAAGTCCTAGGGTTTCCCCCAGTACGCGCAAGGACAAGGAAACATGGCTTCACCCAACGCCCTTCAAGAAGGAAGAATGGCGCCCGCGGGCGTCACCGCGTCGGTGCCGGCAAAGCCGACAGGGATTTCTCCCGACCCTCGCAACCTCGCCTTGGACACTCCATCGTGCTCCACCACACTCGCTACCCGCCACCATGCGCCATCACGGCCTTGCAAGCACTACCGCTGTCTCACCGTGGCCAACGAAGCGGGGTCATCACGAACATGACGAGCCAATCAGGAGCGAGAGGCAGCATGTCAGCAGCCACGCCGGAGGTACCACCTCCACCGCCACCTGCGGACACCGACCGGACGCGGCGACCGGAACACACCAGGCCCACCTGCCCCGGCCGAGCCCGAGCGGGCTCGTGAAGTTCCTGTCTATGCGTTGCAGTGTACGCCCGCCGACATCGCCACCCCGAGCTCCGGCCTTCCCTCCATCCGCCTAGAGGAGCAACGCAAGGCAGGGAGCCGGCCCGCCCGAACCCAGATGGGGCCCAAAGGGCCCAGATCTGGGCCAGGCAGGTGGAGCCCCGAGCCACCGCGTCGCCCTGCGGCCAAGGAGCCACGCCTCCGCCTCGTTGCCACCCGCCTCTTAGCATGGTGAAAACAACACTTGCAAAGGTGTTTTGGTTTGTAAATTTTGTGCCAATGGGATTTTTTTTTTTATTGGTGGTTTGATACATTGGCATTTGAGGTGAGAACAAAGATGCTGACATAAGGAGTGCACCACCAAATCTCATGCTTAGCGTTACACGTTTGATAATTCTCAACTTCACCTTATCTCTTTTTCCTAGGTTTGAGTTTACGCACTAATTTGATATATAAGGTCCAATATATTGTATGATCGCAAAGGCCTATTAGCTCAGCTGGTTAGAGCGTCGTGCTAATAACGCGAAGGTCGCAGGTTCGAGACCTGCATGGGCCAATGATTTTTGAATTCGTGTCCCACATTTTTTTATTTTCTTCCGAAACTGCCCCATTGCCCGTTCTTTGTTTGCCTGAAATGTAGGTGCTCTTTCCGCGTTCCTTGTTTGCCTGAAATGTAGGTACTCTGTTATTTTCCAAAAGCTCGCTGGCGTAGTTGTTTACACTCATTTCTTATTTTCATTTTTAGATATGTAAAAATATGTCAGAGATTTATCTGAATTTGAATGAAAATAAAATTGGTGAGCAGTACTATTTAATGAAATGATGGGTCCCTCCTCCCAGCCGCCCCCTTCCTCCTCCCGGGTCGCCCATGTGGGGGCGGCTCTGGAGGGCACCATCCTCAGCACAAGACCTCCCTCCCATGACTTCCTTGGTCACTACTAGCACCGGTGGTGGTGGCGGCGCCCGTCCGCTTTGGCGAACGACTAGGAGGCGCATCGCGTTGATCCTCTTCGCGCGGAGGTGAAGCTCCAGTGGGTGCGCTGTGGTGGCACTCTCAGCGACGGACGCATGTGATGGGTTGGCGATATCCTCTTTTTTTACCTCTCACCATTTTCTTGTAACCCTCTCTAGTGCGTCCGAAGCAAAAACTATTGTAAAACTAGATGACCTGTTGCGCTATCGTGCAATGACGGAGGCTAATCATAGGGTTTCACTTATTTTAGTACCGAAGGTTGGAGCAGAGCTCTTCCATCGAGTACAATAGTATCCGACGTGCGTGTTATCGCATTACTCGACGACCCTTGTACTTTCATGTGGGTAATGCTCTCGATATCTCTTCCACTTTCCTTTGCGTAATCCACTTGCTATCACAGGAATATTATGGTTAAGTGGTTGCGATTTCTTATTTCATCACTTGCACATTTGTCTTCCATCGCAATGTTTAAGTGTACATATGCACGGCATTTTAATAACTTTCAAATAATACCCGTTGCGCTATCGCGCAAATGGCGGAGACTAACCATAGGGTTTGGCTTATTTTAGTACCGAGGGTTGGAGCAGAGCTCTTGCATCGAGTACAATAGTATCCGACGGGCGTGTTACCGCGTTGCTCATCGTAACCGTTTGTTTATTTCAATACCGGAGGCTCGGGAGCGTGTAGCTCTTTCGATGGCCATCCCATGGTGAGCTATAGTAGTATTCAGCGTGTTTCGTTGGAGGAAACGCCCTCGACGGCCCTTGTACTCTCATTTGGGTAATGCTCTCGATGTCTCTTCCACTTTCCTTTAGGTAATGCAGTTGCCATCACCGGAAAGTGGCTGCGATTTCTTATTTCGTTACTTGCACATTTGTCTCTCATCGCAATGTTTAAGTGTACCTATGCACGGCGTTTTAATAAGTTTGAAATAATTTCTAGGAATAGACGCTGCTTTAATAAGTTGCCCACGTACTCTCAGAAAAAAAAATCGCTTACGCGCACGCAGTTTGGTGTCACTATTCGCTCCCTCTAGATAGATAACGGTTCCGAGTTCCTCAACAAGACTGTTGATAATCTCCTCACCACCCACGGCACCGCCCTGCGACTATTATGCCCATGCACTTCCCAGCAGAACAGTAAAGTTGAGCGTGCCATTCGTACCATTAATGATACTATGCGCACCCTTATGTTCCAGGCTCACATTCCAGCTCCTCTCTCGGCCGACGCTCTGGCTACTGCCACATACCTGCTTAATCGTTGTCCTAGTACAACCATAAAGTCCCATGTTCCGTACACATGCCTCCACGGTCGTTCTCCCTCATACATTGATCTTCGTGTCTTCGGTTGTCTTTGTTATCCTAAAATCGCGTCCACTGCTCCTAGTGCTCGTTCCATGGCATGTGTCTTTCTTGGGTATCCCTCTAACCATCGGAGTTACCGCTGCTTTAACCCTGTCACTGGAAGAATACTCGTCTCGCGACATGTTGTCTTCGATGAGAAGGTTTTTCCTGTTCAGCATGCAACTTCGTCATCCGCGCTTGCGCCTCCTGCGCCGCGCGGACTCGACGACCTCTTCGGCACGCCGCCCGTGCCGCCAACGCGAGCTCTTGCACCGGCCCCGCGCACCCTAGCACCAGCCCCAAGTGCGCCCGCCCTGGCCTCGAGCGTCCCGCCTCGACACCGCCTCGCCCAGCCGGGTCCTCTGCCGCGGCAGAGAATTAGGCGTTTCCTCTGCCGCGGCAGGCTGCCACGGCAGGAATTCCGGCAGTTTGTCTGCCGCGGCAGGCAGCCACAACAGGAACTCCTGCCGCACCTCGCGCTCGGCCCGCCGCCGCATGCCCTGCCCCTGCCACAGCTGCTGCTGCCGCCGCCCCGACGGCCTCCTTGAGTGGGGCCTCCGACCTTCGGCCTACGCTCGTCTCCTCCCAATCTTGTCGCGAGGGGGAGGATGCCGGCGCTCTATGGTGCAATTTCAGGAAATCATAGCCGCAAAATAGCACATAACCATAAGTTTTAATCGGCTAATGTTAGGTCTTTGAGACCCCTTCGACCTGGTGCTCCCCGGCACAAATGGCAAAAGGCAATATTCAAGCCATGTGTAATAATATAATATATCCGATGCACGGGGAGGCTTCTTTTATGGTGTCGGTCACAGAATCTAATTATGGGCAAGTTTAACCGAATAAAAGCCATGATCAGGTTACAAAATCATAAACCAAACACCTTGTTAGCATCCAGATGCGTGGTGGCCATCTACATTAACACATTACCGCAAGTTGGATATAAAACCATTGAACACTAAATGATACATAGCCCAAATACAACTTCAAGAATGAAACAAATTACATAACGATTATAGTCAATTTCCCGCTTTTTTACAAAAAAATTGTACAGAAGAACTATAATTCCATTAACCACAGGCCCAGTAGCTGGCCACCCTAACTGATACAGAGTCAGCAATACTCTGAAGTTGCTGGCTCCCATAGGTATTTGCATATAAACTGCGCAGCCAGCTGTGGGGCAAAATGAACACCTTGAAAATAATCAACGGCAGAAAGACTTCGCATCACTCCAAGCTCAGCTCCTAAGCGGGCGTATCAGGAACCAGGAATCAAAAGTTTCAATTTCAACATGGAGCATTTCCCAGCTCACCAGTCTTCATGCCGTGGAGATGGGTTTCTGTTCTCTTTGCAGTGCCCTGCTTGATATTTGATGAGAAAAACCATACATGAATCTGAAAAATGTTTTGAAACTGGAATTAAGAAAGGTGCACGGGACTGCATGATAATTCACTGCCTATATTCTCGAAAACATAATTCATTGCCTGAGCTTGATGCATGTTTCATACGGTAGTGGCTGTTAAATTATTATGAGAGTGATTGTAAAGGGGTATTTCCTCTTTTCTTCTTAAATGCATTGCCGAGCAAGAGATTTTACTGACAAAGAAAAGCAGAGACTTGACTCACAAGTTATCATGACAATGCAACTACTTGGAAGGCAATGTAAACCTTCTTGGTTAGATAGCCATAATACTGGAAAATACTACATATATGCTAAATAGTAAAAAACTCGCGAACGCAAAATAATAAATCACCATGACCTCTCGTCGCCATACAAGTGTAGAAACATATGCCTCCTAAAGAAGCTAGTCATTCAACGCAAAAAATTTAAGGCATCCCACCGTTGCAAAATATTTCAGCATTACTGGAGGCTCTAAAGGGAAGACAATAGATCTTCCCTTTGCAAAAAAAAAAAAATACAATTGAGAGAATACCAGACTAACCTGCACCATTATGGGTTAGACCGTCAAACGAAGAATATCCTCAGTTCCAAGCCTCGGTGATGGAAATGGCTCACCAGAACTTAGGAGCTTTGACCTAGCCATGGAAAGTCATGTCAATGTCCTAAGCACTGCGTGCAGCCACCTCCTCCAGCCCGGTGGCTTCCCTTCCTAATTAAAAACATAGAGGATAAATCAAATGCTAATACTCCCTCCGGTTCATATTAATTGACTCTAATATGGATGTATCTAGAACTAAAATGTGTCTAGATACATCCATATTGAAGTCAATTAATATGAATCAGAGGGAGTAGATGAAGCTCTCTAGTCTTCTTCTAGCCCATGAACCAACGTACTGAACTAAAACCATAGAGAATAAATGAAATGCCAGTAGATGAAGCTCCCTTTTCTTCAAGGCCATAATTCATTATATCAGGGCACAACCACATGAAGTGAAAATCAAATGCTAATACTCCCTCCGGTTCATATTAATTGACTCTAATATGGATGTATCTAGAACTAAAATGTGTCTAGATACATCCATATTGAAGTCAATTAATATGAATCGGAGGGAGTAGATGAAGCTCTCTAGTCTTCTTCTAGCCCATGAACCAACGTACTGAACTAAAACCATAGAGAATAAATGAAATGCCAGTAGATGAAGCTCCCTTTTCTTCAAGGCCATAATTCATTATATCAGGGCACAACCACATGAAGTGAAAATCGATGTTGGGGATACTGAAATAGCAGTTGAGTAAAGTAAAATTAAGCAAGTGCAAGGAAGAAAACATCATGGAACTAAGGAACCTTCCAGAGAAGCTGCAATGCACAGACAGATAGGGCTGCAAGATTCGAAGCGAAACAAGCAGAACAACAAAGTAGAATTAGTAGGCAGACATTCAAAGCACAAGGAAAGAAAGCACGAATAACACAAATGAAATAAGACCAGCCAGATCGTACAAGCATAAATGAATGTGGAAGAAGCGTAGGAGCAACAGACACGCAGTCCAAGGAAAACAGAAGATTCTACTGAAATAATTAAGAGTAAGAAGAAGGAAAAGAATGGCAAGATAATGCTGCAGAGAAGCAAGGCAAACTCCACCTCAGCTAAGTGCCAGTAGCAGCAAGAAACAACCCAAGATACATTGAGAAGAGAGGCATATATAGCAGTAGCAGCAGCTCCATGCACAGGCAGTGAGGCGGAGACCGCTCCAGCCCGCACCATCTTGGACATGGACTGTAGTATATATGTATATGTCAGATGCAAAAAAGTTGAGAAGAACATAATTGAACTCTAAAATTAATTATTCCTTTAGTCCAGACTCTCTAGTTTCCATTCATCAGTTGTCGTTTTCGTAATTGAACTCAGATCAACTATTACATACTAAAGGGATTTACTGAAAGAATAGGTAAAATGGTAAATATACCAGTCAATGATACTGTCTACTGGCTACAACATCTAATGTGGAGACGTTCAAATAAGACATCTATGGTGACAGTCATTGCAGAGCCTTGTACAAAACTAACCAGTAATATATGATATTAAGGATTGCCTATTTCATACCTTTCTTCATATTTTTCACCATTCTTAAGTGTCTCGTCTGAACCCAAAGGCTGTAAACAATTTCACCATGTTAGTTCTTCAGTTTTAAGCAGATAAATTAACACATATTATGATCTATGCCACAGAAATAGTTTCAGTAGAAGTCATGAAGTTAACAAAATAGCCTGTAAGTTTTCTGTATGTAGGTTGCCATCACTTCAATATTGCTGGCGTGTGAGGGTTCTGAGCCATGTACCACAGAATATTTCTCAGACAGTGATGATATTTATGGCATTGTCCTCATCTAAAATAGATTAATACCAGATTTCCCATCGTAGTCGCGAGATACAGCTGCTATGCTCAATAAATAAATAAAGTCTGGCAACCTATCACCGTCATTTCTGATGTATTACTTCAAATTGCAATATCAAGCAATACCGAACTTAAGAGTGTAAAGCTTGTTTCTACTCACCTTAATTTTCCATCTCACTTTATGGCTAGAGTACACATATATAGATCGGCTACACTAAATAATTTCATTTTATTTTTATTTCTATGATTATCTCCCTTGGCAAACAAAGTGTTTGGTTGCTGAATGCCTTAGCATTGGACTGAACAAAACTTACTACTTCGAGGATTGATTGTCTAGAAGATTGCATTCTTTTCATTGAAGGAGAACAAACATATCCGTATGATGTTTGTTTCACATATAAAGGGCATGATCGATCGGAACAATCATCTAACATACAAGCACAATAATCTGATTTCTAGAGACCATAAGTTCCACCAAAGAATTATTAACCGTGGCATGCACTTTACGATGGTATATCATGGAAATCTTATACCTATTGTTTAAAAGATGAGAGTGAGATAACAAGTCTTGCCATCACGAGAACTGGAACGAATCATCTTACCTCGACTTCCTACCAAGGATCTCTTCTTTTATGGCCCTAGACCTAGCACTTCTTTGCACCCCATAGATTATTGAAGCCATCCTAAGAAGCCATGTGAGAATTAATGTCCGACGTAATTTGATGATGTGGTTGCCATTCCGACGTAAAAAGAAACAATCAGCCAAAACCAGGTCATAAAGCAGTGCAACACCAAGTGAAAGCATATCGTAAAATTTTGTACATCAAGAACGGCATACCAGGAGATGTATATAGCAGAACATGGAGCCAATGGAAAGCACTACATGGATCTGCACAAAAAATACAGTAACAACCCCCACCTTAATAATGGAAAGCAACCACCAAATACTACCATGACATGTAAAGGAGGAGAGGTAAATTACCTTGATTAAGGCCATACATGCCACAACTAAAGCAAACCGCTTGAATTATATCTATGTAGTTCTCATAGGCACTTAGGTAGAACAAAAAAATCCTAGAACAATTAGCATCAATCTACAGGAGCCAAAAAAAAGAGGATACCAAGAATAAAAGGAAAATGAAGAGAGTTCTCACATATTAAGCCATTTACAAAACTATCTCATTGCAGTGAATGTCCCAAAGCTCGTTCATTGGCAAATCCTAGATAAGAAAGCATTAACAATTATTTTCACAAGTTCTTCAAATTAGGGTGTATTATTTTGAATCCTATTTGTTGTTCTGATACATCCCGAGCTGAGTTGATATTATCATTCTTCTTCCCAACTTTGATCTGATTTAAAAGGATGGACATAAACGAAGACCAACAACATGTGCTTCTCTAGAACAAATCAATCCCTATGAAGTCATTTAGTTCTCGCACGGATTTTTTAACAAAAGAAATAGTAGGATAAGAAACTATTTAATGCCTACGTAGGAAAATCTAAAGAAAAATCAAACAAAAATCATAAAACTAAACAAGTGCATTGGTTTCATCTTGTCAAGTAGGCCATCCAACTGAAACTCTACTGGGCTGCATATTAAGAAATTCCAACATAATTTTAGTACAAATACACAACTACTTCAAGCTCACTGTGATAATATGTATAACCAAACTGGTCCATTACAGATTGATACTCTTAGGAATTAAGAGTAGATGTAGGATGTCTGAACAATTATTCCCAAAGCAAATTAATGGATCATTTTCTTATCAATTTAACTATCTTCAACAGATACCATTAGTGTTCAAGTGCAGAAATAAGCACAGCAGGTTTACGAGAACTACTTTTACCGCAGTTCCTACACACACTGCAGTGAATAATTTGAGCAGCATATGGACAGAACTAAAAGTTTGTTCAAGGGAATGAACTCTTTGGGCTCATGGTGATGAGGAAGCGGTTGGACTTCTTCACTGTCATCCATGTACCATGCTTGGATGACCTCCTCCTTGCCATCCTAATTTAGTAATGGTCACTTCAGCAATATATTCAGAAAATCCCATTTACTTAATCACCAAAAAATAGATTAAACTTGACGAATTATTTCAGAGAAGCATATGTAGTTTAGTTGCCTATATTCAAGTTTCAGCAAAAGAATCAAGGTCCAACATCCAAGGAACTAGGAGAAGAGATGCCACTGCCTGCAGGTATAAAAGAAATTCCAGTTGAGTCAAGAATTAAAACAAACATGTTGTGGGAAACCAGAGTGAGACCACCTCATCTTAGCAAGAAGAAACCAGATCCTGAGATTAAAAAAAGAACAAATTCACAAAGTAACTAACCATTAAGAAATAGAGAGAAGGGGAGGTACCGATTGCCTACCTTCCCGCTGACCACCTCGCCTGGCCGATAGGGAGGAAGAAGCTGGCGCCGGCCGTGTAAACACAAATACTTTCAGGTAATTATCCCACCAAGCAAACATGTGCAGACATGTGCAGACATTGCATCAGACCTTAAATAATAATTAATCTGCAAGTATGATAGCAAGAAATGGTTTAAAAAAAACCTAGCATAAAGGAGCCAAAGCACGAAATATATTCCAAAGCAGGATATAAAAATATGTAACAACCACTTGTGCCAAATGTAAAATATATAACAGCCACTTCTCCATTCTGATCTCCATGGATCCACAAGAATAAGTAGGTTAAATTCTAGGGTACACCGAAAGAAGCAGAAAATAAAAGTGCCCTACAATTTCTGTCCAGTCAATTAAACTGTATCTCTTCTCAACTGAAAAGGAATGCTACTGCCAGGCTACAATTCGACTATATTTCTAAAAGATGTAGCATTCTTCTACAAAATGCATTTTCAAAAATTAAAAAAGAAAGACACAAAATCTTTGTTTGTTGTGGATAAGAGAAGAGCATAAATGCACAACATATACTGCAACCTATGTGTATTCTTCTATCTGACCATAATAAGATCCTTACAAAACCATGTTAGCAACCATGGGTTGGAGAAACAATCATACAACGAACACCGAGGTTGTGCATAGCAGGTTTAAAACTGTAGGGTTGAAGCCGAAGCGAGTAGGCAAAAGAGAGATATGAAAGAGTTAAAATACTAATAATTAGATGGATAAGTGAAGATCATCTACTATAAATGGTGATAATCCTATGACACAACCAGGAAAGTTTCAGGTAATAATCCGATGATCCCAAGGGATTGAAACCCTCCGGTTCGAGCCTACAAATTAACAAAAAGATGCATTCTCCAAATTTAATAAATCAATTAAATACCTGTGCAATTAGCACAACTAATGAAACTGTAAGGATTAAGCAGTCCATACCTGAAGTAAGTTGTTGACCCTCTCTAGTGGCGCTACCGCAATCTTTGCAAATGCACCAGCATCATCTTCAACAATAAGCTTCTTAGCATAGATCAGTCATTGTAATTCCAGCAGATTCACCTGTGTGGCTGTTGAGGCTGAATAAAATGCCACAACCAAGTATGTCAGAAATAATATACAATGCAGTATAGCTAGCGTCAAATTAGGGAAGTCAAACTAAGAAGTGAAGCCAGAAACATACTTGTACCATACAATAGAAGCAGACCAAGGAAAATAACCTGATGACCCCAGAGATGGAGCATATACGGCCCCAATTCCAACACTATCATCTTCACTGAAAACTCATTTTAGTGTTCAGAGCAAAAAATTATAGAGAAAGTGATGCAAACATTGTAGATTAACTGCACGGTGCTGCTTATGTGCAAGTACACAATAACTGATAGCATAATCAGCAAGTTGGTACGAAGAAGATACAATACGTGACATTACATAGTTGATGTGACATACTTTATGACAGACCAAGGGGCATTAGCAGTTGCGTGCCTAAGTGAAATGTACACCAAAACAAACATAGCCACCGGCGTTGTGCCTCCCCCTCCCAGCTCCCCATAGGTCTTGATTTTTTCTCTGTTTTTGCCTCTTTAGCCTCTTCTCATCGTCTCCTACTACTCTGGCTTATGCAAATGCTCTGATCAGTGATACAGTGCCAGCATCAAGATCGAATTCATGTCCCTATGCAACTGAAGCAAAAGAGCACTGGAATGGAGTGCAGCTTGTCCTCA
The DNA here is from genome assembly GCF_022539505.1 of Lolium rigidum. NCBI lineage: Eukaryota > Viridiplantae > Streptophyta > Magnoliopsida > Poales > Poaceae > Lolium > Lolium rigidum. The sequence goes on along the minus strand of NC_061510.1, from coordinate 154,245,449 downwards.
TGTTCAAACTATTAGGTAATCAAGCAATAACTTAATCAACTATCGATGTCTCATTTAATGCTCTAATTTCTTTAACGTATACCTAGCTAGATTCAGTACAAATTTCTGAAAGTTCTATGGTACAATTTCCAGTCATATTGAATATTTCAAAGAATTTAATGCAGTATTACTGATGGCAAAGGGATTATGAAAAATTAAATACATCACAAGAAAATAGAAGAACTCCATACCCACTTCAGTTTCGCGATAACATGATTCCCTGTCAGGTTGTTGAGGGAAAGCTTCGAGTTAACCGGTACAGTAGCCTACACGAAGTAAAAATCTATTAGGAAGTGGATCACGATGTCATGTTTTACTGCAGATGGAAAGATGTGACTGCGACATATGAACATTTCATTATGTTGACTTCTTCATTATAAGTAAATTCCATTTATCAACTCTGGTATTTTTCCACACAAACTACATACCAAGAAACATTGTTTTCCATGTGGAGGGAGGAGGGGGAAGAAAACCTGAGCGAACCCGCGTCTCCTAGGCATGTCGGCGAGCCTCCACCACTGCCTTCAGGAGCGGAAGAATTGGGGGAGGAGGAGAGGAGGTGGCCTCCACCACCACCTATATCACCTCCGTTGCAGCCCTCGCGCCCTGGCCGGCTGTGGACGATCTTCTCGAGCTCGCAGCGCCGGGCAGCCGCCACTCTCCGCGTTGATGGCGTCCTCCTCCATGAACGCTCCTCCGGGCCACCATCGCGGCCGTCCCCATCCGGTTGCCGCATCCGGCCGACCCCATCGCTCGCCGCTGCCGCGTCCAACCGCCCTCGTGCGATCCCTTGGTCCTTGCCGCCGATGTGGCCGCGTCAAGGCACCCCCGTCGCTCGGTAACCGGCGGTGACTGGCGCTCCACGCAGCAGCGCCCCGCGGCCGTTCTCCGGCGGCGCCCAAGTTCACGTCGGCTGCGTCCTGCTTGGGAGGTTGAGAAGAGGCGGCGCGGGTTGGGGGAGGAGGAAGGAGGTGAATGATTGGAGGATGGGAGCGGAGGTGGGGGACGGCATTTCTCGATCTAGGTTTTCACCTCACGCGCGTAGGGAAATGACGACGATGAAAGGTACGCAAACGAGCACCCAAGCTGCCTCCGTTGCTGCCTCTGCCTGTCGGTCCCTCACGAGGCTGGTCCCAGCCGTCACTGACTCATTCAAAGAGACCACCGGTGCAAAACAAAACTACTACATCCGACGGTTGCTATGAAAAGTGGGACTCAAAAATTACTGTTGCATGTGGATTGGACGACCCAGATTTGTTTGCCCCTTCAGACCCCCTGGTTGAGAGGGTAGTCTTTGAACATTTATAGAAGTAATTGGCGAGCAGTACTATTTAACGAAATGATGGGTCCCTCCTCCCAGCCGCCCCCTCCATCCTCCCGGGTCGCCCATGTGGGGGCGGCTCTGGAGGGCACCATCCTCAGCACAAGACCTCCCTCCCGTGACTTCCTTGGCCACTACCAGCACCGGTGGTGGTGGCGGCGCCCGTCCGCTTTGGCGGACGGCTAGGAGGCGCATCACGTTGATCCTCTTCGCGCGGAGGTGAAGCTCCAGTGGGTGCGCTGTGGTGGCACTCTCAGCGACGGACGCATGTGATGGGTTGGCTATATCCTCTTTTTTTTACCTCTCACCATTTTCTTGTAACCCTCTCTAGTGCGTCCGAAGCAAAAAACTATTGTAAATGAACCAGCATTAGCGAAATCACGACCACTGGCTAAAGAACCACCACTAACCAAAGCACCACCAAACTCCTGCCTTCTCTGTTGCACGATGTCAATTTTTTTGAACTCCCGAAACTCTCTATCCAACGCTTCCATCCCACTCGGATCCATCATCATGATCTGGTTCCCGTCAGCCATGATGTCGACCCTCACCTTGTTCGTCTTGAGAGGATTTTTCGCTCCTCGTAGGCGTCCTTGCATTTCTCGTCTTCTTGGATTTCATGCCACTTTGCCTCCTTTTGTTATTGCTTATTCTTGCCATCACCATTTTGGCGTCCAATTATTTAGCCATAAATGTTTTCATTGACTTCATCAACTCATAGTTGCTCTCTAAAGCTTGTGGCTTCGACTTTAATTTTCAACTTATCCTTCTCCATCTTCCTTCCATCATATTTTTGATCCCTCAATCTCCAATTCTCACTATGTTTAAGCAGTTTCCAACAATGTTGGATCACAAATAGTTTTCCTTCGGATGCTGACATTTGCTTGTACCTTTCAAGTGCAATAATGCAATCATACATTCAAAAGTTGCAAGTGTGAGCACATTCATAGTAAACAACATCACAAATATTTGAGACATATTGACATAAACACTAAATTTACGTAGTCACCAATAATGCCACCACTTGGAGGTGCATTCCTTGCTTAATCCAAACAACCACCCGAATGACTACAACATTGCTTGATCACATCATGATGGCGTTGGAGTGATCTCAATGTGTGGCTTGATTAGGTCATCTGACTAAACTTGTCCTCGATTCGTGGCCAATATTTGTTGCTGGCAACCGAATCGAGTTACACGCCATCTCATTCCCTCTTCAAAGCAATGTCAATCTATGTGTAGTTTCACTTCTCTTTCTCTCCCACTCGGCTGCGAAGCATCAAACACCTCCTCAATCTCTTCCACTACATTCTCACCAACATCCTCGACTTTTGCTTCCATGATTACAAGTTCACATACAATGTAGTTATTCGATTCAAATTGAAGCTACACAATTGAAAAACCAAAGGAAATAAGAGTATGATCCAATTCGACACACATTTAGAGAAAGAGCAAAATTTTACCTCTTTGACGTTTCCTTGAACACATGCTGGGCACCGACGTTGTCAGGCATCCCTGTCGATGTAGGTAGTGGACAAAATGTAGGCCCTTGGTCCATTGTTGCCTTCTTCGGCTTCTTGGGCCAGTAGATAACGATTTCGATCGGGCTTGTCCTTGAGACGACCACCGCCGTAGCCGAGAGGGATCCCGAAGGACAAGACAACCGACTCCTTGGAGAGGGTGGTTTTCCTCCATTTCCGCTTCGTTGTGATGGTGTAAGGATTGGTGGCACAACGAGCCTCTAGTTGCGGGAGGCGCAAAATCTCGGGGAGGCTACGATTGGGGTAGCGCGTGAGCGGGAAAGTTGGGGCTACGAGATTGTATTTGGGATTTCGCGACCCATTTTCTGCACTCTTACAAAAATTTTGAGCACCATTTTAGGGTATTGTGGTGACCCTGCATACCGCTGCACATTGTAGTATGCCAGTCGTTGATATAACATTCACGAAGTACCAATTCGCAAATATTACATCCCTCAGAGTAGTACAACAGAACATAGCTGGTCCATAACTCATTCATGCATTATTACAAACCAAATATATACATCATCTTGGAGCTCCTACTGGGTCCAGAGAGGAATACTCCTGGTTTCGAGGTGAACCCGGCTTAGCTTACAATATAGAAGTTTTAGCAGGTTATACATTTATTCTCCTCGAGCAGCTAAGTACTAAAGTGTTCATGCTGCTCGGATACTACTACTACAATACTAGCCTATGCTTGTTCTCCTTCGGAACCCTCCCCGGCTCCGTAGACGATGAGGTAATCCACTCCCTCTACCCCTCCGGAGAGGTCTGGCTCTTCATAGCAGATCCCATCTGCTCCTTCTTGGCCATCGGCGTCCTCCTCAAGATGATTCAGGCAATCTAAGCAGGGGATTTAAGAGTGGTATGAGTACAAGCGTACTCAACAAGTTCATATTAGGAAAGGGGTGTTTAATGCACTAGCTACGATATTAGACCATAAAGAATAATACCAATGCATGTTTTAATAATCATTTCTTCAAAAGATTGCTTTTATTAAGAAGAACTATGTCCGTCAGTCTTCACCAGTTTACTAGAACTTCATGGAGTTCCTTTCCGGCAGTGTTCGTAGTTCCAAAACCCGGAACAGGGAGTGACATGTCACGATTCATTACACTCTGCAGAGGTGTGTTGCTTTACCCATAAGACATCTTAACCTTGGTGCCAACCGGACAGCTTTCCCGTCCACACTTCCATTGGTGTGAGGCCCGGTATAAGGTCTTAGCCAATTATACTCCTCCGCTACCTTGCACACCCACCCTTTGTTGCAATCCCCGACCCTAGGTCCACGCCGGTGAATTTATACCAATAATGGATAGCCCCCGACCACGACGACAATTTAGGGCTATCTACCATAAATTCCTTCGTCGGTAGATGCAACCCATCATAGACCGCATTACCGTGGGGACTTAGGGCTCCCCAACCACTCCACTTGTCCCTCGGGATCCAAGTGACTACGGTAAGCGCATCCGTTGATGTACAAGAGGTGGAAGTACAATTGACTACTCCGTCCCACTCCAGATCTTATTGTTAACACGAGTTTTACGGCACAAGAATCACTGGACGACACTTGTTGTTTAATCCTAGATGGATATAAACCCTTTGCAATGGAACCTCCACCATATCAACACATACCATGGTTCCATTGCCCACCACATAGTCATATTCATAGTTATGAAAGTAGTACTTTTGCTTTTCATGCAAGAGTGATAAGTATAGTACTTTCCAAGTAATTTGGTAAAAATACTGAAATGACATGAGCAAGCGATGAACTTGCCTGAAGACTGCAAAGTGTTGCAGTTCGATGGTGTGGACTGACCCTTGTCCTCTGTTGCTGAAAGATAGCATCATTGTCCGATAAGGGCAATGATTAAAGAAGCAATTATGCATGCTTTCAGCTTTTAAGGTTTGTTCCCCCCTTCCCGATGCTTTATTATTTCATGTAAGAGGTGTTTACTAAGAATAATTTAGGGATACTCTGTTTAAGGTAAAATACTACCTTGAAATGTTACCAAGGTGTTTTTAAAGTCCAAAAGGTGTCATGGACTTATTTTTATCATTAAAAATATGAGGATTATTTTTAATGATTATAATATTCATTAAATTATGACTTAATTTTATTTGTCTCAAAAATTCCATTTCGTATTTTATTATGATAAATAATTTTATGCTGAGTGGTTTTCATATTGTTATTTTTTTAGAGTTATATTTATTTTATAAAATTCTGGGAAAGTTCTGGTTAAATGGTCATTTTGGAAATGACCAAAATGCCCTCGGGTCCCATCTGTCAGGCGGCCCGAGCTGGTTAGGTTGGACCAGCCCCTTGGGCTCGGGCCAACCGACCCAGTCGCTCGCGTCGCCTCCTTCCTCCTTCCTCCTAACCCTAATCCCCTCGCACGCTCCTGCGACCCGTGGTCGCCGCCTCCGTTGCCGCTTTGTTCTGGCCGCCTCCGGCCATCTCCGGCGACGAGATCGGTCACATCTGGCTCACCTCTCGACGCGCGCACCTGGTGGTCCGCGTCGATCTATGATTGGAGGTCGCCTCCGTTCGCCCCCAACCCTACTACATCTAGGGTTGCATGGGTTCGCGGCGATTCGCCGCTCGCCGGCGTCCCTGGCGTTGCGGTGCTTGCTGATACGTCTCCAACGTATTTGTAATTTCTGATGTTCCATGCTAGTTTTATGACAATACCTACATGTTTTGCTCACACTTGATAATGATTTTATGCATTTTCCGGGACTAACCTATTAACAAGATGCCGAGGTGCCAGTTCCTATTTTCTGCTATGTTTGGTTCCAGAAAAGCTGTTCGGGCAATATTCTCGGAATTCGACGAAACAAAAGCCAAACCTTCTATTTCTCCGAGGGACACACGGAGCTAGAAGGGAAAGCCAGGGGGAGGCCCACAGCCTCCAGACCATAGGGCGGCGCGGCCAAGGAGGGGGGCGCGCCGCCATATGGGGTGGGTCCCCCGGGCACCCCCTCGCGCCGCCCTTTCTCCTATATATTCCCTCGCGACGCGAAAACCCTACATCAACAGATCATACTCCAGAAAGACTCCCGAGGCGCCGCCGCCATCGCGAAACCTAGTTTCGGGGGTCAGAAGTTCCTGTTTCGGCACCCTGCCGGGACGGGGATCGACCCCCCGGAGCCTTCTCCATCGACGCCACCGCCTCCATCATGCTCAGTGAGTAGTTCCCCCATGGACTACGGGTTCTAGCAGTAGCTAGTTGGTACTCTCTCTCCCATGTACTTCAATACAATGATCTCATGAGCTGCCTTACATGATTGAGATTCATCCGATGTAATCGGTGTTGTGTTTGTTGGGATCCGATGAATTGTTACATTATGATCGGTCTATCTATAAAGTTTGTGAAGTTATTGTTGCTGCAATCTTGTTGTGTTTAATGCTTGTCACTAGTGCACGAGTGGCATGATCTTAGATTTAAGCTCTATAATTATTGCTTAGATTGTATCTACAAGTTGATTGCACATGTCTATGTCTGGAACCCGAGGCCCCAGAGTGACAACAACTGGGATAACTGGAGGGGATGGCTTAGATATGAGGATCACATGTTTTCACCAAGTGGTAATGGTTTGCTCCGGTGCTCTATTAAAAGGAGTACCTTAATTACCAGTAGATTCCCTTGAGGCCCGGCTGCCACCGGCTGGTAGGACAAAAGATGTTATGCAAGTTTCTCATTGCGAGCACGTATGACTATATATGGACAACATGCCTATATGATTAATAAACTTGATGTTCTGTCTTAATGCTATTTCAATCCTATCAATTGCCCAACTGTAATTTGTTCACCCAAAAATTGTCACTTGTTATTGGAGAGTTACCACTAGTGTAGATAGCTGGGAACTCAGGTCCATCTTTCATCATCAAATACTCACTCGGTCCTATATGCCATTAGAAGTAGTATCAACTATTTTCTGGTGGCATTGCCTCTGTGTTACTGCTACTGCTGCTGTGTTACTGTTACTATTGCTCTCATATTACTGCTACTTTCACATCACCCCTATTACTAGTGCTTTTCCAGGTGCAGCTGAATTGACAACTCAGTTGTTAAGGCTTATAAGTATTCTTTGTCTTCCCTTGTGTCGAATCAATAAATTTGGGTTTTACTTCTCTCGAAGACGGTTGCGATCCCCTATACTTGTGGGTTATCACTTGCCGTGGCCTCGCCGTGGTGGTGCTGGGCGTTGCGGTGCTTGTCGTGGCGTGGCTTGGCCTGGCCTGGCGCCGCCGTGCGCCCGGCGTGTGCCACCATGGCCGCCATGGCCGTGACTGCTGTCTGCTCGCCTAGGTATGTGCTCCACCCTCTCTCTCTCTCTCTCTCTCGTTTGTTCTTCCTCCTCCCCCACCACTGGATGCCTTGGCATCCATGGTGCTGTGCTGCTGTTGAGTGCTGCTGCTATTGTCCGCTGCTATTGCTCATGTGTACCCTAAAGTGCCATGCTATTGCTTCTGTGACAATGCCTGTGCTGCTGCTCTGCTTATGCTGCTGCTCTCTCCATTCCCTAGCCTATGCTGCTCCACCCTACTTGTTGTGCATGGGTCTGTGCAATTCCTAGATGCTGCTGGCTTGCTTATGCCTGTATATCTTGTTTGCAACTACTCCTATGCTTGTGTTCATGCTGTTATTACTGTTGTGGCACTCATGCATTTGCTCATGAGCATGCTGTGATGCTCATGGCTTGCCATGTTGCTCCAGCTGCTGTTGCTGCTACTGGATGGTCCTGTGTATTCTCCATCCTTGTCCCTGGCTTGATTACTTGAAGTAATCCTTGCTTATGCAAGGGCCAGTGCCACTTGGGTGATGCTCATTGAGATCTAGCTCATGGTAAAGCTCTACTAGGCTTGACTGTTATCTAGATGCATCATTTCCTTGCTGATGTGCTTCTGGATACAATTATAAAATTGTTTATATGATTTTCTGTGATGCAATTGTTGCTTAACTGTAGCTATTTCATTAACTGGTCTATGTATTGATGCTAGGATTGACTCTAGCATGCCCTAGCATGCTCTAGCAAGCTCTGATGATCATGTGATCATCAACTGCTTGTTGGTTGCTTGCTAACCTACTGTCTGTGCCTGTCTGGTGCTTATCCTTGTGTTTGTGTAGCACCATATCTTGTGCTGGTGCATGCTTTTGCTTGATCAAGTATCTGTTGATGCTTGCAGTGATCCACTCGATCATTTGCAAGTGTCTATACCACTGGTTGCTTGTGTATTTCAATTATCTGTCTAGTTTGGCTTGATCAAATGGATAAATGGGATGAACTGTGATACAGTGATGATTCTTTTAATTGATTGTCTTGAGCTAGAGGGATGCCAACCATTTGTTGGGGACCCTAGCTCCCTTTGAACCCTTCTGGGTAATGATATGCTATTTGGCTTGATGATTTTGTGGTTGAGGTGGCCCTAGCAGTAGTTACTTGCTGTTCTAGGGTAGCTCCCCTCTCCGTGGCTTGTTGTGGCTTGGTGAATGCTTGATGGTGATCCTATTTGATTACCAGAAGCTTTTGATGTTGAAAATGCTTGCAAAAAACATATATCTCTGCATAACTGATGGTTTTAAATGGGCTAGAGTAGTCTGGGTGTATATAGGTAAAAGTCTGGGATGGTTTTCTTCCTATTTCCATTTGGAAATATGCTACCACTTGTCTGGTTGGCATAACCATGGTCATAGGCTTTGATTGATCCCTGATCTTTGCCATTTCCACTAGGTTACTCTTGGTCTATGACCAAGTGATGATCAATACTCGTTTATTCCACCCTTTTGTGTGTTTGTGTATTCATGGTTGTGCAAATAGTGAACAAAACCATCTGGTTTGTTCATGATAATGGTATACCTCACTCCAGCTCCTAGAAAATGGTGTTGGTGTAGAGGTTTTGCTTCTGGATGGTTTCTGTGCTTGCCCTGCTCCTCCTGGCTAGCTGGTGCTTGATCTACTCCATGATTTGTTGCTCAACAGTAAGCAGTTCTTGGTGGAACTGTTTCTGGATGGTTTTGCTGGCTATGTGTTCTTCCTGTTCTTGTGTTCTTACTCCGGTGAAGCTGTTGTCGATGAGCTGCTAGGGTTTGGCTTGAAAAAGGTTATATATGGCCCTCTCCTTGCTCTCTTGGTCGACAGCAGAGCCTGACACCATTTTGGTAACTCCCCTGGCTGTGTGTGCTGGTGTGCATGCACACAGCCTTGTGAGCTACCTGTGTGGTTCCATGTTGGGACTTGGTCCTTTTGGTGGATCAACTCGGCTGATCTTGATAATACCATCTCAATTCCCTTTATTTGCTAACCTGCCAAGTGGCATTGCCACTTGGCTTAATACTTCTTTTGTTTCTCTGTTTGTGTACGCAGGTTTGAAAAGATGATCAAGTGAAGATCATTCAAGTGGTGATCAAGCAATCCAAGAAGAGTTATTTATCTAGTTTAGCCATTTACATTATCTTGTAATTTTTATTTTCTATTTTTCCATTTATTCAATTTCTGTAATGTATTGTAATATTCATAATCCAATTGGAATATTGTAAAAATGACAATGTATATTGTGTGGTAATCAATAAATCTCAAGGTTTTCTCTAATGAGCTTTACTTATAATTTCTATTGTTTCAATTTCTTATTTATTTAATTGTTTATTGAATTATCCATAATTGAATTATAATATTCTTATTTAATGTTTGAATGTTGAAATTCAAACACAACATGTTACAATTCAATCATACAACCTAAGTTGAGATGGAATTTGTTCCCCTCTCTTCTCGAAAACCCTAATTGAGTTATTTGAGGTCCAAGTTTATCGCACTCTCGAAACCCTAACCCTGTATGGTGTCGAAAGAGAAACTTGTCCCCCTTTGATGCAATTTTTCTTTAAAAGCGCGAAATTTCCCCAGATTTTCTGATGCAATGCACATCCCTTTCTAAATTCTACCCCTCGATCGTCTCTAAACCTGGGATATTACAAGTATCTTCAGGGGTTATTTTTCAGACAAAAACCAAAAACAACGGTTAATTTTGCGGGGACAAGCATTTTAAATATTTGATAGTGATACTCTTTGAACTCAGATGAAGACCGTTTTGCTCTGCCTCTTGGATCTCTTGCGCTCGTGACTCTATAGGCATCAAAACCCAACAAGCCCATACTCTTTCACCTGGTCATCGCTGCAGACGGTGGCGGTTCCTGACTGTCAAAGGGCGGTGGGACTAGAGCCCCCCACACGGGCCTCCTTCACGCAGAGGAGAGGCGTCAAGTGGGTGGCGTGTGGCGGTGGAGGGGAAGGGCATGGTGGGGAGACACCGTGGAGCGATAGATCTCTTCTGGGAGGCGAGAGGGATGTACATGATGGTTGTGGCGAGCTTCTAGCGTGGCGGCACGAGATATCGAGGAGGAAGCAGTGTGGTCTCACGGGTTGCTGCTGCATCATTGTATGCCTAGAGTGGGCGACTGTCATCGTGGTATTGCAGTCCCTCGGGTGTGTGGGAGAAGGAAGACGAACCGAGGCTATGTTCTCTAGGGGTACTAGTGGTGGAAGATGCGATTCATGATCTCGGTGTGCGGTTGTTAGTGGACTTGCCCCAATCCAGTGGGCAGGGCTATAGGTGTGCGACATCCGGATGAAAATCCAGCCCATCTTCGGTAGGTACTGGCGATGATGATGCATGTGGGTGTCGCTCCCCTCCTTGGAGGTGTCGCCAAGTTGTGTCGTCATATATGTTACTCTCAGTTGTTGTTGGAAGTTGTCTCCGGACGAAAGCTGGCTCTGAAGTTGAATCGACACGATGGCGGTGTCCTCGATGTCGACCCTCTGCTTGGAGTGTCGTATTTAGGGGTACGACTTGGAGGTTCTATTTTGCGTTCTTTGATGCTCGTCGGTGACATAGGCATCCCCAATGGGCCTGCCGAAGATGGTACCCGGGGTTTACTGAAGGCCCACGACTCGAAGGATAAGAGGAATCGGAAGCCCAAGTTACTATTAAGGAAAGCTAGAGTTGTATTAGGAAATAATACTTGTAATCTTGCGGGATGGGATTGGAAACCCTCCCGGACTCTGTAACTTGTGTATTACGAATCCCTCGGCTCCGCCTCCTATATAAGGGGGAGTCGAGGGACAAAGAGAGCATCGATTCATTGTCTCACAAAACCCTAGTTTTCATACCGTCGAGCACTTTTTGGCTGAAACCTTCGAGATCTACTTGCCCTCTACTTCCGACTAAAACCCTAGTCTACAACATGTAGGCATTGATAAGTTAATCCCTTGTCAATTGGCGCCGTCTGTGGGAATTAGAGGTGTCAAGGAGCTGATCTCGATGGCACGTTCAAGATCGTCGACTTCATCAACTGGAAGCAACGCAATGGACAGAGGAACCCATGGAGATGACGTTTGGAAAGTTCTACTTCCGCGTCGAGAAAGAAGGAGCGTATCGTCTCGAAATTCCGATCTCGTCGGGATTATCAGCGGTCGATCCCGATTTTTCAAGTTCAGCATCATCAATCGAGTCGGGCGACGAGAAAACTTCATCGCCACGCTTCATCAGTTCCAGGGCAAGTGAAAAACTCGCCAAAATCTTCAGTGACATGTCTTTCGAGTCATCTGCGGACTCCTATATAAGCGATGACTCGAGCGACATCGACTGCTTCAACTTCGTCGACAGATCCGTCACTGTTGGCAAGGTCTTCACCAATCTCTGTGATGGTGTCACCAAACCCGACAAAGTTCGGAATTCAAAATATCATCAGATCTACGCAATTGGAGAACCAAGCCGTCCAGAACCGGCGACGTCAGAGGCTTTCGACGATGCGGGAAATCCGTATGTCGATCCCGCAGATCTCGCGCGAGGTTTGGGAACAAAATATATCGGAACAGGAACACGAGAGATGGTGTGATTTCCGCAGGCAGTATGGGATCGAGTCGCAAGAGCTATTGATGGTACGGAACCAATGACCATTACGGCAACACCCGAGGAGTCACAAGCGTACCAATATAGGCTTGCACGTATCGGGAGAGAGCTCGAGAAACAGAAAATCGAGTTGGACAGGAGGCGAGAAGTAGCCTCCGCATCAAGCGTGCGAAGGGCAGAGCTAAGCCGACATTCAGGAACTTCGGGAGATAGTTATAGAGAAGCTCGGAGGAGAGCAAGATCTCGCCTGCAAAATATACCTGAAGCAGAGAGAGAAAACTTGGTTCAAAACCTCGACATGTCTTTCATGTCAATCGACACGAGGGGGAATATTATTCCCAAAACACCGGAAGCGGGGTATATGGCAACACAAGCTTTCATCCTAGCGTCCAGGCCACCTCCCGGAGATCCGAGAGAAGCGTTGTATAACATGGCCATGGCAGGGTGTGGAGCCATGGGAGCAGCATTCGCAGCTACACCTCCCGAAGGATCAGCAAGGCAAAAAAGTCCACGACCCACTGCAGCAGCACCAGGTCCCGAAAGAACAAGTGGAGAAGAAGACACAGCGGCACAAGCACGGGTGGACAGAGCACGATGATACGTCCAATTTGCATCACTATTTTATATCATAATTTGCTGTTATTCATTGATATATTTCATATTGGGACACAATACTTATGTTATTTCATCTATTTTGCATGTTTCATGATTATTTGGAGATCGAGCACCGGAGCCATGATTCTGCTGGAAAAAGCACCGTCAGGATGCAATATTTCGGAAGATCAACTGTGGAAGGAAATTTTACCAAAAATCCTATTTTTCCAGATGACGAAGGAAGCCAGAAGGGGGAGCCAGCTGGACCCAAGGTGGGCGCACACCATAGGGCTGCGCGGCCCATGGCCTGGCCGCGCCACCATGTGGTGTGGGGCCCCCACAGCCCCTTTCGCCTCCTTTTCTTCGCGAAACCCTTCGTCCCGAAGACCTAAGCCACAGAGGAATCCTCACGAAGGGTTACAGCCGCCTCTGCGGGGCGGAGAACACCAGAGAGAAAAGAGCTCTCCGGCGGTGTGACGCCCCGGAACCGGTATCCTGAGGATTCCAGCGAACCCACCGAAATCCGCACGATATCGATTCAGAGACGCCCTCCAACACGACGTGCACGACGAATCACACACGTGATGCCAGAGGAATTAACACGAGCGGTAACATTACAACAGGGTTACAATAGATCCCACAAGATACATATATTACAACAACGACTCCAACGAGTCAAGATACAAATATACAATACAAAGATCCAACTCATACAGAAGATCGAATACGTCCGAGTACGGACAAGATACAAATTGGACTAAGAGTCCTGCAGATAAACGATGGCGTCCATAACCCTGCCCAGGCCAAGCCGGAAGGGTAACCTTGCTAACGTCGGCATCTCGTACCTATCAAAGTCGGGCCATCGGTTGCCGACAAAAAGGAGGAAGCAAAAGAGAAAGGGAAAAGGCGAGAGTAAGTACCAAGGAACGAACTCCGGCACGTACTTAGCGAGACTAGAAATGGCTATGCTCGCCGGGCGAGTATATATATATATCGCCTGGGGCTATATGGTAGTTTAGCGGCAGCAAAACTATAACCAATAGAGACACACTACAACATCCGTCTACTCAGATATGATAAGTGAGCGCATAAGGTAACAGGTAAAATACTACACAAACATAACCCAGCCGATTACACATATCCCCTTCAACAAAGCGAAGAGGCAATGTAAAAGGCACTCAACGGTGGGCGAGTTTTATTAGGTAGCCGTTATAGTAATGCTATATTACTACGCAAGTTATTAGCAAATTATTAGCAACAAGATAACGGTGTAAGTTGTTCTATGATCAAGCTATACAATTCCAAATCGTCCATAACCGCGGACACAGCTTATCGATAAGATGTACACCCTGCAGGGGTTGCCCAAATGTAACCATACGCATGCTCGACCCACTTACGACAGGTGGATATCTCACAACAAGACCGTTCCCAGTTCAACAAGAAAGTCTAGGGGGGCCACCCGACTAAGCTACCCGTAACGAAGTCCGGCCGTACTCCGAAACGGACTCAGGGTTTGCGACGGCGGCTAGGCGTGCGAACCACACGCTTTCGCTAAACGTCCCGCGGGGTACAGTACAGAATATAAACACCCGAAGGCAACAGGGTAAACACCCGAAGGCAACAGTAAGTAAAGCATGGCATACATGGCATAGGCAAATAAAACCAAGGTTGTGGCCCCCTTTTCAACTGACTTGAGAAAAGGTAATGGGTGAGGGGGGGTCCAAATAATCGTCCCCACGCATGGGTAGAGCGCTCAATCTCGGAACAGATAACAAGAACTCGGGTCCTAGGGGACATTAGCGAGTCAAAGTTTCGATGCTTTCGCAAAGGGGCTCACAGATGCCTCTGCTTACAATTTTAGTTGTTAACAAATAAGTAAAGCATGTGTATCTCCAACAAACTAATATAGCATGTGATAACCTCCCAAGAAACCAACATATCCCGATAACAGATCGAGATAAACAACAGAGCCTAAACACGCCTACGACTCGCAAGGCTCAAGCATCAAGCAACGGCTATGGGTAAGGAATGATACATATAGGATTATTATGGTAAACAAGTGGAATAGGACACGTGACTCAATAAAGAAGCGCAACATAAGGATAGCAATGCGAGGGAGAGAGTAAAATAGGTGAAGAGAGAGGGCTCGCCTGTGAAAAGCTGCAGAAGAACTTGTCGGAGAACTCGTCGTATCTCACATCAACACTTCGTGATCCTAATCCGAGAAGAAGCAAATGCTACAACAAACATCGGATGCACATCTTACAACTACGGATAAAGAAGATCCAGCATGATCATGATATGATATGCATGACATGGCAAGGATGATGCGGCGGTGCAACTTATCCATATTAATCGGAGTCGGAACCCCGGACAAACAAATTAGAGTTGGAGTTTCTTTTCCTACCGGCAAAGTTAAGGGTGGATTAGCATAGCAAACATGGCAGGGGTGAGCTATATCAAAGTTAAATGGAACCGAGACAACATTTATATAGTATCTCACATATTCCATATGTTCCATATTAGATGATAATGCAAACTATCACGAGATTGTATGATGCATTATGCAAAAGCAAGTATGGATGGCATAATCATGTTCCTCTCATTTTTCTGATCAATTTTCATATACAACACTTTTAATTTGGAGTTACCAATTAAAAGTTATTAACAATTTGGTTTTTATTAATTAAAATAGGAAAAACAGATTTATTTTTAATTGAAAAGGATCCAGAAACAATTTTATTCGGGGGGAAGGACCCCGGGTTTATTTAGAAAGGTGCAGGGGGTTATCAGCAAAACTATCCGCGCCAGGGACTGCGGGTTGATAGAATAAAAGATGCAGGGGCCTAAACACAAAAGATGCAGATCTGGATCTGGGGAAGTTTTCTCACCAAGAGGGATCTGAGCCGGAGAGGATGACGGGTGGGGTCGGTGCCACGTCGGACGCCAGCGTGGCAAACCTTGGCCGACGCGCGGGGTGCCGCTTGCGTTCTCCAGGGAGGTGGTCACCGCGGTCGGCACGGTTGCGCGCGGGCGACGCAGGGCGTCCCAGGAAGCGAGGCTTGGCGCAGACGACGCGTCTTGTCGGCGCGGATGAGCACATGGCGACGCCGCCGGTTGGAGATCGTCGGAGGGGCGCCAGCGACGGACGTCTGCGGAGGGAGGTGGCGATCAACATGGTGAAGAGGCAAAACATGACGAAAGGAAGAGGAGAAGGTATCCAGGGGGTGCACGAGCTCACCCAGAAGCTCTGCGTGCAGACGACGGGGCCGGAGGAGGAAGGGGCTCGCCCGAATTCGGAAAATTTGCCGCCGGACTCGGAGAAGGGAACGACGAAGTGTGCTCGATTGGAGGGCTCCCAGAGCGATTCCTTGTACCAGCAGATGCGCGACGACGAGGCGCACATAACGGCGCCGGCGGCGAGGCTTGGGGCGGACGGAGGCGACGACACGGTCAAATTTTCTGCGCGGCGGCGCTCGGTGGTTTTGTAGGGAAAAAAAGGGGGAGGCTTGGCGGCGCCAGGGAGGGAGAAGAGGAGGCAAGCTAGGGTTTCTGCGGAGCTTGGAGAGGGATTAAAAGGGGGAGGAGAAAAGGGAGCAGGTGGAGGTGGGGCGCGGTGGTGAGGGAGGACCACGCTCACGCGCCCCTCGTGCTCTCTCTGGCGAGAAAGACGACAAGGAAAAAGACGAAGGGGTACTGGGCCGGAAGAAGAGGAGAGGGAAAGGTGGGCTCGGGCCTGGAGGAGAGGGAGGGCCCAGGGGGAGAGAGGAAAAACCAGGGGAGAGGGGAAAAGAGTTGGGCCGAAAGGAGGAGGGGGCCCAGGGGTTAGGGGGTTTTGTTTACTATTTTTATTTTATAACTTTTGAATTCAAAATATCTTCTATTTTGAATCTAAGGCAAAGGTGCGAGACTTATTCAAAATGTAGTTTTCAAAATATTTACTTTGTTTGTTATCCAAAACAAAACACCATTGTAAACAAAATTTTATTTGTTGGAAAACTTAATTACAAAATAAGAGATATGAGAGAGATATAGGTTAGGGTTTAAAATAAAAGACAAGGGAGGTTTATAAAAATAATTTTATCTTGTTAGAAACATTGATGAGATGATGCTTGATGTCATGATGATGCATAAAAGAAAGGAGCAACAAAAATCTATAGGATCCTACCCGGGGCCGTTACAGGCGGGCAGGAATCCGCCGGGGAAATTCCCTCCCGGAGGGGGAAATCGACGCCATCGTCACCGCCATCGAGCTGGACATCATCTCCATCACCATCATCATCATCTCCACCATCATCACCGCCATCTCCACCGCTGGACATCGTCACCGCTGTAGCAATTTGGGTTTGATCTTGATTGTTTGATAGGGGAAACTCTCCCGGTATTGATTTCTACTTGTTATTGATGCTATTGAGTGAAACCATTGAACCAAGGTTTATGTTTAGATTGTTATTCATCATCATATCATCTCTGATCATGTTCCATATGATGTCTCGTGAGTAGTTCGTTTAGTTCTTGAGGACATGGGTGAAGTCTAAATGTTAGTAGTGAACTATGGTTGAGTAATATTCAATGTTATGATATTTAAGTTGTGGTCTTATTCTTCTAGTGGTGTCGTGTGAACGTCGACTACACGACACTTCACCATTTATGGGCCTAGGGGAATGCATCTTGTACTCGTTTGCCAATTGCGGGGTTGCCGGAGTGACGTAAACCTAAACCCCCGTTGGTATATCGATGCAGGAGGGATCACAGGATCTCAGAGTTTAAGGTTGTGGTTAGATTTATCTTAATTACTTTCTTGTAGTTGCGGATGCTTGCAAGAGGTATAATCACAAGTATGTATTAGTCCTAGGAAGGGCAGTACATTAGCATAGGTTCACCCACACAACACTTATCAAAACAATGAAGATTAATCGGCTGTATGTAGCGAAAGCACTAGACTAAAATCCCGTGTGTCCTCGAGAACGTTTGGTCATTATAAGTAAACAAACCGGCTTGTCCTTTGTGCTAAAAAGGATTGGGCCACTCGCTGCAATTATTTCTCTCGCATTTTACTTACTTGTACTTTATTCATCCGTTACATCAAAACCCCCGAATACTTGTCTCGTGAGCATTACGGTGAATCCTTCATCGAAACTGCTTGTCAACACCTTCGCTCCTCGTTGGGTTTGACACTCTTATTTATCAAAAGTACTACGATACACCCCCTATACTTGTGGGTCATCAAGACTATTTTCCGGCGCCGTTGCCGGGGAGTGAAGCGCTATTGGTAAGTGGAATTGGTAAGGAAAACCTTTACTCGTTTGTGCTGATTTTATTTCTGCTCGTCTGCTATAAGTCATTATGGAGAGATCTTCTCTTCAATTTCTATTTGGGAAATCTACTACTACCGCAACGGTAGTGGATGAGGCGCCAGGTGAGGAAGTAATACCATATAAAATACCTACGAAAATTATTGAACATGTTATGGATAACCGCTATGAAGGGGATGGAACCGTCCATCCTGGTGATCATTTATTGTTTTTGCATGAATTATGCGGGTTATTCAAATGTGCAGGTATTGCTATGAATGAAGTTAGAAAGAAACTATTCTCTATATCGTCTGTCCGGTAAAGCGGCGCATTGGTATAAATTGCTGAAGAATGGTGATTCTCTTGATTGGGAGGACATTGTGCCTTTATTTTATTCCAAATTCTATCCTCCAAGTGAAATTCACAAAGATCGGAATCGCATATATAATTTCTGGCCTCATGATGGAGAGAGTATTGCCCAAGCTTGGGGGAGATTGAAGTCTTTAATGCTCAAATGCCCCATTCATGAGCTTCCTGGTAATGTTATTATTGATAATTTCTATGCAAGACTTTCTTTTCAAGACAAGACCTTGCTGGATACTTCTTGTTCTGGATCATTTACACGCAATAAAGAAGAGTTTAAAAGGGACCTTCTTGATCGGATCCAAGAAAATACTGAAGGTTGGGAGAACGACAAGGATAGAGAATCAGGTATAATTTATGATTATGAATGCATTGAAGCTTTTATGGATACTGATAAATTTCGTAATATGAGTGCTACATATGGTCTTGATTCTCAAGTCGCTGCAAATCTTTATAAAGCTTTTGCCTCTCATTATGAATTGCCTAAGAAGAATTTTGACAAGTATCATGAACCGTATAAAGATAAAATTGATTCATCTATTAATAAATGTGTTGTAGTTGAAACTGCTGATCGTGTTATTCCTGAAGCTTATATTGAAAAAACTCCTTTTCCTCGCTAAAATGAAAGAGTACTCGTTATAAATAGTGCGGTTCATAAAAGTGAAAAGAAACCTATAGAACCCGAAGAAGAAATAAAAGTTGAACTCGCTTGTTGCAATAGTTAAAGATCTTGTGACTGAAAATGTGGAGGATGGTCATATTATTTTTTGTGAAGATGCTTCTAATATTGTTTCACATCCTAATAAACCCAAACAAGCTAGTGTTCCTATGCTATCTGTTAGAATTGGTGATCATTGCTATTATGGTTTATGTGATATTGGTGCAAGTGTTAGTGCTATACCTTATGAGCTTTACACGGAGATTATGCACGAAATTGATTCTTGTGAACTTGAAGATATTGATGTGGTTATTCGGCTGGCTAATAGAGAAACTATTTCTCCAATTGGTATTGTTCGAGATGTGGAAGTTCTATGTGGAAAGATTAAATATCCTGCTGACTTTTTGGTACTTGGTTCTGCTGCTAGTGATTATTGTCCTATCATTTTTGGTAGACCTTTTCTAAATACTTGTGGAGCTATTATAGATTGCAAGAAAGAGAAAATTTTGACTAAATTTGTTGGTGAATCTTATGAGTTTAACTTCTCTAAATTTACCAAAACTCCTTATAAAGCTGATTTGCCTAGTAATGATTTTAAAATGGAGCAAGTGTGCATCTATTGTTCTTGTTCCTAATAATCCTTTGCAGCAACATCTGGAGAATAGCGAGAGTGAAGTTTTTAGGAAAGAAAGAGATGAGCTTGAGGAGATTTTTCTTCACCAACCTATTCTCAAGCATGATTTACCGGTGGAAGATTTGGGTACAACACCGCCACCAAAGGAAGATCCTGTTTTTGATTTAAAGCCTTTGCCTGATAATCTTAAATATGCTCATATTGATGATAAGAAAATATATCCTGTTATTATTAGTTCTAAGCTTACAGAGTTTGAAGAAGAAAGATTATTGCAAATATTGAAGAAACACCGAGGTGCTATTGGCTATACTCTTGCTGACTTGAAGGGGATTTCAACCTCTATTTGCCAACACGCCATTAATATGGAAGATGATGCAAAGCCTGTTGTTGAACCTCAGCGTCGTCTAATTCCTAAGATGAAGGATGTGGTAAGAAATGAGGTATTACGACTTCTTGAAGCTGGTATTATATATCCTATTGCTGATAGTAGATGGGTTAGTCCTGTGCATTGCGTTCCTAAGAAAGGAGGAATGACTCGTTGTGCCTAATGATAATGATGAGCTCATACCTCAAAGAGTAGTTGTAGGGTATAGAATGTGCATTGATTATCGAAAAGTTAATAAGGTTACTAAAAAAGATCATTACCCTTTACCATTTATTGATCAAATGCTAGAAAGGTTATCTAAAAATACTCATTTTTTGTTTTCTTGATGGTTATTTGATGGCGTGTATTTCACACGTTCGTTGGGCAACCCCAAGAGGAAGGTATGATGCGCACAGCAGCAAGTTTTCCCTCAGAAAGAAACCAAGGTTTATCGAACCAGGAGGAGCCAAGAAGCACGTTGAAGGTTGATGGCGGCGGGATGTAGTGCGGCGCAACACCGGAGATTCCGGCGCCAACGTGGAACCCGCACAACACAACCAAAGTACTTTGCCCCAACGAAACAGAGTGAGGTTGTCAATCTCACCGGCTTGCTGTAACAAAGGATTAACCGTATTGTGTGGAAGATGATTGTTTGCAGAGAAAATAGTAAAAACAAGTATTGTAGCAGATTTGTATTTCAAGTATTAAAGAATGGACCGGGGTCCACAGTTCACTAGAGGTGTCTCTCCCATAAGATAAAAGCATGTTGGGTGAACAAATTACAGTCGGGCAATTGACAAATAGAGAGGGCATAACAATGCACATACATGACATGATAAGTATAGTGAGATTTAATTGGGCATTACGACAAAGTACATAGACCGCCATCCAACCGCATCTATGCCTAAAAAGTCCACCTTCGAGTTATCATCCGAACCCCTCCAGTATTAAGTTGCTAACAACGGACAATTGCATTAAGTATGGTGCGTAATGTAATCAACAACTACATCCTCGGACATAGCGCCAATGTTTTATCCCTAGTGGCAACAAGCACAACACAACCTTAGAACTTTCCGTCACTCGTCCCGAGTGTCAATGCAGGCATGAACCCACTATCGAGCATAAGTACTCCCTCTTGGAGTTAAAAGTAAAAACTTGGCCAGAGCCTCTACTAATAACGGAGAGCATGCAAGATCATAAACAACACATATGTAATAACTTGATAATTAACATGACATGGTATTCTCTATCCATCGGATCCCGACAAACACAACATATAGAATTACGGATAGATGATCTTGATCATGTTAGGCAGCTCACAAGATCCAACAATGAAGCACAATGAGGAGAAGACAACCATCTAGCTACCGCTATGGACCCATAGTCCAGGGGTGAACTACTCACTCATCACTCCGGAGGCGACCATGGCGGTGTAGAGTCCTCCGGGAGATGAATCCCCTCTCCGGCAGGGTGCCGGAGGAGATCTCCGTAATCCCCCGAGATGGGATCGGCGGCGGCGGCGTCTCGGCAAGGTTTTCCGTATCGTGGTTTTTTCGCATCGGGGTTTCGCGACGGAGGCTTTAAGTAGGCGGAAGGGCGAGTCGGGGGCCGGACGAGGGGGCCACACCATAGGGCGGCGCGGGCCCCCCGGGCCGCGCCGCCTTGTGGTGTCGCCACCTCGTGGCCCCACTTCGTATGTTCTTCGGTCTTCCGGAAGCTCCGTGGAAAAATAGGCCCCCGGGTCTTTGTTTCATCCAATTCCGAGAATATTTCGTTACTAGGATTTCGAAACCAAAAACAGCAGAAAACGAGAACCGGCACTTCGGCATCTTGTTAATAGGTTAGTTCCAGAAAATGCACGAATATGACATAAAGTGTGCATAAAACATGTAGGTATCATCAATAATATGGCATAGAACATAAGAAATTATCGATACATCGGAGACGTATCATTATTCTGGGTTTTCGCAAATTGCTGTTAAAACTAAAGATCAAGAGAAAACCACCTTTACTTGTCCCTATGGAACCTATGCTTATAGGCGTATGCCTTTTGGTTTATGTAATGCTCCTGCTACTTTTCAAAGATGCATGTCTGCTATTTTTCATGGTTTTTGTGAGAGTATTGTGGAAGTATTCATGGATGATTTTTCCGTCTACGGGAATTCTTTTGATAGTTGCTTGCGAAACCTTGATAAAGTTTTGCTGAGATGTGAAGAAACTAACCTTGTTCTTAATTGGGAGAAATGCCACTTTATGGTTAATGAAGGAATTGTATTGGGACATAAAATTTCCGAGAGAGGTATTGAAGTTGATAGAGCTAAAGTTGAAGCCATTGAGAAGATGCCCTATCCAAGGGATGTTAAAGGTATTCGTAGTGTTCTTGGTCATGTTGGGTTTTATAGGAGATTTATTAAAGATTTCTCCAAGATTTCAAAGCCTCTTACTAATCTTCTTCAAAAAGATGTACCTTTTGTTTTTGATGATGATTGTAAGGAAGCTTTTGAAACTCTAAAGAAAGCCTTAACAACCGCCCCTATAGTTGAACCTCCTGATTGGAATTTACCATTTGAAATTATGTGTGATGCTAGTGATTTTGCTGTAGGCGCTGTTCTTGGACAACGAGTAGATAAAAAGTTAAATGTTATTCATTATGCTAGAAAAACTCTTGATGCTGCTCAAAGAAATTATGCTACCACTGAAAAAGAATTGTTAGCTGTAGTCTTTGCTTGTGATAAATTTAGATCTTATATTGTTGATTCAAAAGTTACAATTCATACTGATCATGCTGCAATTAGATACCTTATGACAAAGAAAGATGCTAAGCCGAGGCTTATTAGATGGGTACTTCTTTTGCAAGAATTTGATTTACATATTGTAGATAGGAAAGGTGCTCGATAATCCCGTTGCTCGATCATTTGTCTAGATTGGAAAATATTGCTTATGATCCTGTTCTCGTTAATGATAGTTTTCCAAATGAACAATTGGCTGTAATAAAGGTGAGCTCGCGAGACAGATCCTTGGTATGCTGATTATGCTAACTTTATTGTTTCCAAGTACTTGCCTCCAACCTTTTCAGTCTCAGCAGAGGAGGAAATTCTTTTATGACTTGAGGCATTATTTCCGGGATGACCCACACTTATATAAAGAAGGAGTGGATGGTATTCTGCGAAGGTGTGTTCCCGAATATGAACAACAAGAGATATTGAGTAAATGTCATGGTAGTGCTTATGGAGGACATCACGCCGGAGATAGAACCGCGCAAAAGGTTCTACAATCAGGTTTTTATTGGCCAACTCTCTTCAAAGATGCAAGGAAGTTTATTTTATCTTGTGATGAATGTCAAAGGGTTGGTAATATCTCCGGACGCAATGAAATGCCTATGAATTATACTCTTGTTATTGAACCGTTTGATTGTTGGGGATTTGACTTCATGGGACCTTTTCCCTCTTCGAAGGTAACACTCATATACTTGTTGCTGTTGATTATGTTACTAAATGGGTGGAAGCCATACCTACAAAAAGTGCTGATGGTGAGACCTCTTTAAAAATGCTTTTAGATATTATTTTTCCTAGATTTGGAGTACCTAGATATATTATGAGTGATGGAGGTTCTCATTTTATTCATGGAGGTTTTAGAAAAACTCTTGCTAGGTATGGTATTAATCATAGAATTGCTTCCGCTTATCACCCTCAAACTAGTGGTCAAGTAGAATTATCAAATAGAGAGATTAAATCTATTTTGGGAAAGACCGTTAATAAATCTAGAAAGAATTGGGCTAGTAAATTGAAAGAAGCACTATGGGCTTATAGAACTGCTTACAAAAACCCCATGGGAATGTCACCTTATAAAATGGTTTACGGAAAAGCTTGTCATTTACCTTTAGAACTAGAACACAAAGCTTATTGGGCTGTTAGAGAATTAAATAAAGATCCTAAACTGGCCGGTAATAAGAGGTTGCTACAATTAAGTTCTCTAGATGAATGGAGAAGTGAAGCTTATGAAAATGCTAAACTCTTTAAAGAGAAAGTTAAGAAATGGCATGATAGAAGAATCATCAAAAGAGAGTTTAAAATTGGGGATAAAGTCCTATCGTATCGGTCTCGTCTCAGACTCTTTGCAGGGAAATTACTCTCGAAATGGGAAGGACCATATGTTGTTGAGGAGGTGTATCGTTCAGGAGCAATTAAAATTAGCTCTCTCCAAGGCAATGCTACGCAAGTGGTGAATGGACAAAGACTCAAGCATTATATCTCGGGTGATTCTTATAATGTTGATGTTGATATTATTCAAGTGGAAACACCGGAGGCTTTCATCAAAGGACAAATTGACAGTCCGCCAGAACTCGACTTTGAATAGGTAACAGTACTGGTAATGAAAAGTTCGTGATTTACTTTCCGAACAATATTTTTGCTGTTTTTGGAAAATATGAAAAATTACGAGATCGAAACGGAGTGGAAAAGACGCACGAGGGTGTGCCACCACAGGCCGGCGCAGGCCCCAGCCTGGCCGCGCCGACCTATGGTGGCACCGCCTCGTCGCCCCTTTCCGACTCTGGTTCGACCTGGTACTTTCCGTTTGTTCTGAAATTTTTTATTATAAAATCCCCCGGACCCCTAGAGGTCTGTATATCGTTCTCTCGACGTGTTTTGTTTCGAGCTGTTTCTGCCAGGATTTTTTTGGGATCTAGAGCCATCATGTCTTCGTCGGGAACTGCGAAGGACAGCTCCTGCAAGGATGTTGGCAACTTGTACATGGAGGAGCTGAGGATGCACCCAAAGGAGTTGATGCTCGTCGAGGGAAAACTGCAGATCAAAGATGTTCAGGGTCCCAAAGGAGAAGGAAGCTTGGAAGATAGGATGGAGAAGCTAGAACAAGAAGTCTTCAATTACAAGAAGATGGCCGAGCATGAAGTGGATATCTTTCACAAGATTGTGTCTGAACTCATTGCTGAACACGAGAAGGAAACTGCAAAGCTATGGGGCGACATCCTCTCACTTCACGACACCACCAACAAACTCCAAGCTCAACTCTATGACGTTCATAATCGGAATCGTGAGTATGAAAACAGGTTTAAACACATAAGCCGTGCTGCTAGTTTCAGGACCGAGACCAAGATGTCATTTGTTGATGGAGAACCTCTATCTTGGAAGTCTGAAGACGGGAATTCATCACCACCATCGCCAAAGGAGTAATCCATCATCGGTATTGGCATCCCCTTGGTTTGTTCCAAGCTTGGGGGAGTGCCGCGGTATCACATTATCACTACCTTTTCCTTTTTACTATCAAGTAGTGTCATATCATGAGTAGGGAAGTTATCGTATAAGATGGGTTGCAGTGTGGAAGTATCTCTCCTTTAGTTTATCTATGTATCCCTTGGTGTGAGTTATCGTTATGGAATATTAATGAGAAGTCTTATCATTTACATATTGCACACCTTATTTTAGTTTGCAATTTCTACTATATGATTGATCTTGATTTTAGTACTCGGTACCACTTTGGGAGCATTAAGTAAATCTATTTGGTTTTGGCAAACTTAGCAATGGTCAATAGCAACAACACTTTGAGTTTAAGAAGAATAGAGGAAATACATGTAGAAGATGTTATTATCTTTCTTATCAGTCCTTAGCTTAGTATTCTAAAGTTAAAACTGTTTGTGCTTACAAGTAAGATGCATAATTGTTTCTATCACATGTATATTTGTTTGTTTCCCTCAACTCCTATGCTTGCTAATTAACCTTGCTAGCCAAAGACCTGTACTGAGAGGGAATACTTCTCGTGCATCCAAACCTGAACCCAAAACCTATGCCATTTGTGTCCACCATATCTACCTACTGCATGGTATTTTCTGCCATTCCAAGTAAATACTTCATGTGCTACCTTTAAACAATTAAAAATTTATTACTTCTTATTTGTGTCAATGTTTTATAGCTCATGAGGAAGTATGTGGTGTTTTATCTTTCAGTCTTGTTAGGCAGCCTCCATTAATGGACTAGTGGCTTCATCCACTTATCCTATAATTTTGCAATAAGAGCTGGCAACGGGGTTCCCAGCCCCAATTAATCAACTTTCATTAATAATTCTCTTCACATGTTTTGCCCTGATTCATCAGTAAGCAATTTAATTTTGCAATAGACACTCCTCCATGGTATGAGATTGTTGGAAGGCACCCGAGGATTCGGTTAGCCATGGCTTGTGTAAGCAAAGGTTGGGGGAGTGTTATCCTTAAATAAACTAAAGTACATGTGTAAACAAAAGAGAAGAGGGATGATCTACCTTGCTGGTAGAGATAACGTCCTTCATGGGAGCCGCTCTTTGGAGGTCTGTTTGGCAAGGGGGTTAGAGTACCCGCTACCAGTCGTTGACAACAATAAACACCTCTCAAAACTTTACTTTTATTCTCTTTATATGATTTCAAAACTGAAAAAGCTCTAGCACATGATTTAATCCCTGCTTCCCTCTGCGAAGGGCCTGTCTTTTACTTTATGTTGAGTCAGTAAACCTATTTCCCTCCATCTCAAGCAAGCATTTGAGTTGTTGTGATCAAACTATTATATTGTGATTTGCTTCATCATGTCTTTACTCTTTCTTGTTTAGTACAAGTTTTACCTCGAATGAATATAGCTTTGAAAGTCATCAATGATTAATATAATTGAGTATGCAAGTTTACCATAAGCTTTTAATATGAGAGCGCTGCTCAATAGATAAGTATAATCTGTTAACTCGTTCTCTGACCAAGAACAAAGTTTGCCATCACCAATTATGATTTCTTATGCACCTTTATTTGTGATTACCTTATACTTGTTTCAAGATTGAGTTATATGAGGAAGTTGTTTACTATAATGTCTTGTGTGAATGAATATGATGCTTCTTGTCCGTATTTTATTTATCGACTCTTCACTCCATAAACATGTGGTCATGTTCACCGAGTTCAGTTTCGCTTGGGGACAAGCGAAGTCTAAGCTTGGGGGAGTTGATACGTCCAATTTGCATCACTATTTTATATCATAATTTGCTGTTATTCATTGATATATTTCATATTGGGACACAATACTTATGTTATTTCATCTATTTTGCATGTTTCATGATTATTTGGAGATCGAGCACCGAAGCCAGGATTCTGCTGGAAAAAGCACCGTCAGGATGCAATATTTCGGAAGATCAACTGTGGAAGGAAATTTTACCAAAAATCCTATTTTTCCGGATGACGAAGGAAGCCGTAAGGGGGAGCCAGCTGGACCCAAGGTGGGCCCACACCATAGGGCGGCGCGGCCCATGGCTCCGGCCGCGCCACCATGTGGTGTGGGGCCCCCACAGCCCCTTTCGCCTCCTTTTCTTCGCGAAACCCTTCGTCCCGAAGACCTAAGCCACAGAGGAATCCTCACGAAGGGTTACAGCCGCCTCTGCGGGGCGGAGAACACCAAAGAGAAAAGAGCTCTCCGGCGGGCGGGAATCCGCCGGGGAAATTCCCTCCCGGAGGGGGAAATCGACGCCATCGTCACCGCCATCGAGCTGGACATCATCTCCATCACCATCATCATCATCTCCACCATCATCACCGCCATCTCCACCGCTGGACATCGTCACCGCTGTAGCAATTTGGGTTTGATCTTGATTGTTTGATAGGGGAAACTCTCCCGGTATTGATTTCTACTTGTTATTGATGCTATTGAGTGAAACCATTGAACCAAGGTTTATGTTTAGATTGTTATTCATCATCATATCATCTCCGATCATGTTCCATATGATGTCTCGTGAGTAGTTCGTTTAGTTCTTGAGGACATGGGTGAAGTCTAAATGTTAGTAGTGAACTATGGTTGAGTAATATTCAATGTTATGATATTTAAGTTGTGGTGTTATTCTTCTAGTGGTGTCGTGTGAACGTCGACTACACGACACTTCACGATTTATGGGCCTAGGGGAATGCATCTTGTACTCGTTTGCCAATTGCGGGGTTGCCGGAGTGACAGAAACCTAAACCCCCGTTGGTATATCGATGCAGGAGGGATCGCGAGGATCTCGTAGTTTAAGGCTGTGGTTAGATTTATCTTAATTACTTTCTTGTAGTTGCGGATGCTTGCAAGGGGTATAATCACAAGTATGTATTAGTCCTAGGAAGGGCAGTACATTAGCATAGGTTCACCCACACAACACTTATCAAAACAATGAAGATTAATCGACCGTATGTAGCGAAAGCACTAGACTAAAATCCCGTGTGTCCTCGAGAACGTTTGGTCATTATAAGTAAACAAACCGGCTTGTCCTTTGTGCTAAAAAGGATTGGGCCACTCGCTGCAATTATTTCTCTCGCATTTTACTTACTTGTACTTTATTCATCTGTTACATCAAAACCCCCTGAATACTTGTCTGTGAGCATTACAGTGAATCCTTCATCGAAACTGCTTGTCAACACCTTCTGCTCCTCGTTGGGTTCGACACTCTTATTTATCGAAAGTACTACGATACACCCCCTATACTTGTGGGTCATCACACGACAACATAGAAGAGAACATCGGCATTCCCCAGAGATAGATGACGAGGATATGTGTGGACTACCATGTTTTACAAGAAGGGTCCGGAAAACTCGAGTTCCTTCAGGGTTTAAGTTACCCGATAATTTCAAAAAATTCGATGGCCTGCAAGATCCCGTTAATTGGCTAGTCGATTACCTCGAGACGGTGAAACTGATAGGCGGAACCAGAGCAATAGCAATGCAGAGTATTCAAGTACACCTAAGCGGAGCCGCAAGATCTTGGATCAAGAAGCTTCCTCCAGGCTCCATCGATAGTTGGGATAGTTTTGAGGATGTGTTCGTCAAGAATTTCCGATCCACCTGCAAGAAACCTGCATCACTAGAAGAATTGAGATCATGTCGACAAAAGCATGATGAGTCAATGAGGAAGTACATCCAGAGGTGGAACATTATCAAAAACTCGGCAGAATACATATCTGACGAGAGAGCAATAGATGCGTTCGTAGCAGGAATCCGACGAGGAGATTTTGTCGAGGACTTGGGGAGAACAAATCCAAGGACAGTGTCAGCATTAATGGAGATAGCAAATAGATGGGCAGATGGAGAAGATGCTGTCCACAATAAACGACATAGGTCACCAGAGGAGGACCGTAGTCGACATTTCCAAAACAGACGACGATTTTCTCGGCAATTTTCAAGTTATAACGCTCCTGGCCAAATATCGGCTGGTTTCCGAGGAAATACTGGGGGAAATAGTCGAGATGATTACCAGAGGAGTAGCGAGCAGCGAGGTGACAATAGAGATGATTCTCGGAATAACAGGCAGAATAGTGGACCAAGGTTTCAGAGACCCTTTGTAACGCCCGAAGATATGATGAACGGGCCGTGTTAGATGCATTTTTACCTCGACAGTAATGGGAAGAGACAGTCGGGACATCTGCAGAAGGACTGTCGCAATTTTCAAGCAATGTTGAGGGTCGCAGGGCTAGCCAATGCTCAAACAACAAATAGAAACCCCCAAGGGCCCAGGACTGAGATCCACCTGCCACCTCCTCCCGCAATTACGGACGAAAATCGGCACCAGCTCAGAATCGCGGCAGCACCACACCCACCTCCATATGTTGATCCTAACTCCAACGGTGCGGTATCGATGATTCAGAAGGGTAGGCCATCCAATAGAGCTCAGAAAGTAATTTCGCGACAAGTATTCATGGCAGAGAAGATGCCTCCACCAACGATCGAGTACCTAAATTGGTCAGGGCAAGACATTGGCTTCACAATTGCGGATCACCCGCAGCAAGTTCCTCGACCAGGGCAATCAACACTTATCTTACCAGCAGTCATTGCAGGATTCGACGTATCTCGAGTGTTCATAGATGGCGGCAGCAATTTAAACCTTATGTATGCAGATGCGCTAAGGAAGATGAACATCTCCCTAGCAAATCTGAAACCAACCGACACACGTTTCCACGGTATCACAGCAGAGAAGCCAAGTTACCCATTGGGGAAGATCAATCTCGACGTTCAGTTTGGGACTCGAGAAAATTACAGAATAGAAAGGCTGGAGTTTGAAGTCGTGGATTTTCCATCGCAATATCACGCTTTGTTGGGACAACCAGCATATGCCAGGTTTATGGCAGTACCACATTACACATATTTGTTATGGAGGCTACCTGGACCTAAGGGACCAATCACAGTCAAAGGAAGCTTCGCGTTAGCTGATAAGTGTGACAAAGATTTTCATCCACTGTCAGAAACTTTCGGGATGCAAGCAGAATACATGGCGTCAAGGCTCACGACTGATTATGATGTGCTGCCAGATGTAGGGAGGCCTAACAAAGAACCAACCTTTAACACTGCGAAAGATTCCAAGGAGGTACAGATTCACCCGACAGATCCGAAGAAAATGACGTCCATCGCGACAGACATGGACCTCGCATAGGAAAGCGCGCTCGTCGAGTTCCTCCGTGAGCACTGGAAAATCTTTGCATGGTGTCTAGCTGACATGCCAGGAGTACCCAGGGAACTTGCCGAGCACCACCTAAACTTGGATCCAATAGCGAGACCAATTAAGCAACCTTTGCGGTGTTTTTCGGAACCAAACCGCAAAGCTATGCTGTCAGAGATTGATCGACTTAGAGAATCCGGCTTCATTAAAGAGCTGCATACAGAGGCCACGTGGGTAGCAAACCCAGTGTTGGTCCCGAAGAAAAACACTAAAGTCCTTCGCATGTGTGTCGACTTTACGTGTCTCAACAAGCACTGTCCAAAGGATCACTTCCCCTCCCAAGGATCGATCAAATTATCGACTCCACGGCAGGATGTGAACGTCTTTCCTTCCTGGACGCATACTCTGGTTATAACCAGATCAGGTTGAAAGAAGAGGATGAGGTCAAAACAGCGTTCATTACACCTTACGGCGTGTTTTGCTACAGAACAATAACCTTTGGTCTAAAAAACGCGGGAACAACATATCAACAGATGATGCAGAAGTGCTTAGCAACACAGATTGGGAAAAACGTACAAGTGTACATTGACGATGTCGTCATAACGTCAAAAAAGGGGTCAACGCTAATCGAGGACCTGAAGGAAACTTTCGACAACCTCGACAAGTTTTGTCTCAAGCTGAATCCGACGCAGTGTTCTTTCGGCGTCCCTGCAGGAGAAGTTCTCGGGTTCTTAGTCTCAGCAAGAGGGATTGAAGCTAATCCAGAAAAAATTAAAGCTATCGTAACATTGAGGAAGCCAACAAAGTTGAAAGAAATACATCAGTTAATTGGGCGAGTCGCAGCTTTAAGCAAATTCGTCGCCAGGCTAGGAGAAAAGGCGTTACCATTCTACGCTTCAATCAAGCAAGGAGAGAAGTTCCAGTGGAACGAAGAGGCAGATAGAGCTTTCGAAGATCTCAAGCACACAATTTCGACACCACCAATCTTGGTGGCGCCTAAAGAGAAGGAACCCCTCCTGTATATATTGCAGCTACACCTCAGGTAGTTAGCACGGCACTCGTTGTCGAAAGAGAAGAGGAAGGAAAACTCCATGGAGTGCAGTGGCCGGTATATTTCATCAGTGAAGTTTTATCGCCTTCAAAACAGCAGTACCCGCAGTACCAGAAGCTAGCATATGGAGTGTTTACAACCGCAAGAAAATTGCGACACTGTTTTTCGGCGCATCCGATAATAGTGGTCAACGAGGCGCCTTTATCCAACATACTAAACAACCCAGAAGCTACGGGTCGTGTCTCCCTTTGGGGAATAGAACTTTCCTCTCGGGACATCACGTATGAAAAAAGAAAAGCAATAAAGTCGCACATTCTGCCAGATTTTATTGCAGAGTGGATAGAGTTACAAAATACAGGACCCCCGGATTTATCGAGAACTTAGACTATGAACTTTGACGGGTCCAAGAGGTTAGAGGGAGCTGGAGCAGGCGTGATACTAATATCACCTGAAGGTGACAAATTAAAGTATGTCTTACGGATGACGTTCCCAAACGCGTCTAACAATGAGGCAGAATACGAAGCTCTTATACACGGGATGAAGATGGCGAAGGCTTGTGGAGCAACTCGACTAAAAATCTTTGGCGACTCACAATTGGTGGCTCAGCAAGTCATGAACCAATGTGATGCAATCAATGATAGTATGGTGGCATACAAAGAAGTGTACAACGAGCTAGAGAAGCTATTTGATGTATGCGAAGTAAATCACATCAGCAGGCTGAGCAAGGATGAAGCCGATGTTCTTACAAACATCGGGTCGCAGTGCCTCGTAATTCCACCAGGTGTGTTCTGGGAAGAGATAACCGAGAGGTCTACAAAGCCGAAGAAGGCACAGAAGAAGCAGAAGGATGAGAAAACCTCGACAGATCCTAAAGAAGCACTAGAAGAAGAAGAGGAACAAGAGCTAGTGATGATGGTGCAGGTCCCATGGATGCAGGTGTACATATCATACATCTTAAGGAAAGAAATACCCGACGACCCTGTTGAAGCAAGACGAGTTATTAGACGATCCAAAGCTTTTACGGTGGTCAAAGGGGAGCTGTACAAGCAAAGTATTTCGGGTGTGTTACAAAGGTGCGTCACACCCAAATAAGGAAGGATAATTTTGAAGGACGTACACGAAGGAATATGTGGTCATCATGCAAGCAGTCGAGCTATCGCAGCCAAGGCTTTCAGAGCAGGATTTTATTGGTTGATAGTAATCGAGGATGCGAATGAAATAGTGCGAACTTGCGACGCGTGCCAGAGATTTGCTGCAAAACCTCACTCTCCTGCAGCAGAACTGATGCCAATACCCTTGTCTTGGCCCTTTGCTCAGTGGGGTCTCGATATGGTGGGAAAATTACACAAAGCTTCACCAGGAGGATATGAGTACATGCTCGTCGCTGTCGACAAATTCACGAAGTGGATAAAAGCAAAGCCGATAAATTCACCAGATGGAGCATCCGCAATTAAGTTCGTGAAAAGGATTGTCTTTCGGTTTGGAGTACCTCATAGCATCGTCATGGACAATGGTAGTAATTTCACATCCAAGGAATTCAAGGGATATTGTGCAGAGGTGGGCATCAAATTGCACTTCGCATCAGTTGCGCATCCGCAAACCAACGGCCAAGTCGAGAAAGCCAATGGTATCATCTGCAATGGTATTAAGAAGCGCTTGTTAGGACCATTGGAAAAAGCTCGACATACTTGGCCAGAGGAGTTACCAAGTGTGTTGTGGAGTATCCGAACAACACCAAATACGGCGATACAGGAGACTCCGTTTTTTCTGGTCCATGGAGCCGAGGCAGTATTGCCGATAGAGATAGAGCATGATTCTCCAAGAATCACAGAGTATGATGAAGAAGCTTCCAGAAAAGCATTGGAAGACGATGTCGACGCAGTGGACGAAGCCAGAGATGAAGTATTATCACGGGTCACTAAGTACCAGCAAGACTTGAAAAATTACCACAGTCGACGTTTGCGACCAAGATCCTTTCAGGTTGGAGACTTAGTTCTACGACTCAACCAAAAGAGCCATGAAAAACTCGAGTCGCCATGGCTTGGCCCTTACATCGTCACAGAAGTAATCGAGGGAGGAGCGTACAGGATAAAGGACAAGAAGTCAGGCGCTGCTGAGCCAAATCCTTGGAACATGGCACAACTCAGGCGTTTTTACGCCTAGAGTCGAAATATAGTCCTCCTTGTAAAAATACAATGTACTGAAACGCCCGCGAGTTTTCAGACGCACTCTTTTCCTTTTTCAGGGCACCGAGTGGGGCTGGAAAAGGTTTTTAATGAGGCGGGTTCGCGGTGCTGCAATATAATAAAGATAGTGGAGATATATATCTTTTTCTTCGACAGGCTCGGGGGCTTGCGCCCAAGAGTTACAATATATATTACCGAAAATATTTCGCCTTGGTGCAAAACACCTCGCAAAATAAATAAAGATACAAAATAGCGATCAGCAAAAAAGGCTCGGGGGCTCGTACCCGCAAATATAGTATACTCAATATAATTCATTCTGCCTTGGTTCAACCTCGCTTACACAATAAAGAAAATCGCCACCGAAACACTCGGGGGCTCGACGAAGAAAAGAAAGGAATACATATTTCGTGGCTTTACAATATACAAGGTGCAATCATTGAGAAAAATCGACAAGACAAAGGAAAAATTCCTAACGGCCGCCTAGTAGGTTATCTATGGTCATTCGTTCACTATTGGAAGTACGAGTACTATGTTCAGCATAGCTACCCTTCACGAAGAACTCAGCATCCATCCGAAGTAATTCATCCATCATGTCTTCTGCTACAGGCTTCACCACATCATCAATTTTGTCAATATTCCTTTTCCTCTTCGCCATCTTTGGCTAGGCACTTGGCAATAATTCGACTCATGTCTAACTTTGGATAGCAGATTTGTATCATAATCATAGCAAATCTCGCGCCAGCAGACATTTGAGCCCGTACAAATCCATGGATTCGAGGTGCATCTCGAAATTTATCCATCAGAGCAGGCAGGGTTTCTGGCATCTTGTTGCGCGGGAACAAGACGCTGTAAACTAAGGACAATGTCCTTGCACAGAAGTCGAGAAACTCACGGACCTGACCCGCACGATCTTGAAATCTGACGATTTGGCGAGTACGTTCAGGTGTAACCCAAAAATTAGAACCATGCTCCGATGCAAGCCTGAGAAGCACACTGGATCGAGCTTCAACACGTTGATCTTCGGCAGCAGTATCCAAAAAAGAACCTGTTTTCAACGGAGGAATAAGAGAGGAAAGAAAAACATTGGCAATAAAGATAAGTATGGTCAAGTGAACGAAGTATACCCGCCATATCCAAGCTAGAATCAATCATTAGCTCAAGCATGTAATTTTCTCGTCGAGAAGCTTCGGCAGCTGCAGTAACTGCGTCCTCTTTTGCAGCTATAGCATTCTGGGCTTGTTGAAGAGCGATCTTTTCCTTCTCTGATGATTTTCGAGATTGCTCCATTATTATAAGTGCTTGCTTCTTCATAGACTGAAGCTGTTGACGAAGTTCTGCCAAGTCTTGTGTTGAACCCATACTCGAGGAATCTTTGGCAAATTCATCATCGACATGCGCTTTCTTCGAGTAGGATGAGGTGGGAAAAGCATCGGCAAGACGAGGAGTTGAAGTATAGTTGTCAAAAATCAACTGGAAATAAAAGTTTCGACATCAATCATCAAGCAAAATAGATTTCCATTGATATTCAAAGTATTTACATGGATATTACAAAAGGATGGTTCCTAATGAACCAATGGGACGGCTGTCGCCAAATCTACAACGACGACAGATTCAAAAGAAGAAAACTACATAAAAAGAAGACAAGGTGGTCTACTTGACCTCCGGCTTCGACGAGCTGGGAGCAGGAGTTGGCTTGCATCCGAGGTAGGCAAGGATTTTCTTCGAGTTACGCTTGGCAGCCTTAATCAACGATTGCTACCTCTTGGTCTCCATTTCCTTCGTGTCGCCAAGTCTCGCCCAGTCGACATTTTGTTGGCTGTCCGCGACCAAAGCAATAGTGCCTTCGACGCCAACTTTCAAACCTTCTTGGCGAAGTTTGAGCCCAAGATCTTCTTGAGGATTGAAGTGTTTGGCGAGAGCAACAAAAGGCGTAGGTTCTTCCTTCTTCATGAAGAAATAAGGAAAAAGCCGCGACAGACCTGATATGGCTTCAGTAAGACCTTCGCGCGCTTCATCCTCATGGATCTCAAGGAGAGAAAGCGCGTCGAGAAGGCAATCACCTTCAGGATTATCTAGCTCATAATCTTGCTGCGTCCTCCCTAAATGAATAACAAGAAGCGTGTCAAGAAAAAGCAAGCAAGGACAAAGATGAGGACCCGAAGAAATAGCAAGGATCTAAGTACTTACTAACAAAACGTCGACTCTGCGACTCCAGGCGAGTAAGGATTTCTTTCTCGCGAGCAGCCTGCTGAGCCATGTTGTCGCTCAATGAAGTTTCCGCGTCATGAAGTCTTTTTCGAAGATCTTCAACAGCGGCAGCGTCTGCTTCAACTTTCTTGCGAGCCTTTTCACTTTGCTCCAGTTTACGAGCAAGAGAATCAGCACGCTTGTTGGCCTCTACGAGATTTTCTGACAAAATAGTCGACAGCAATCAAAGTCATGATAAGAAATGATGGAGAGGTCATGTACCAGAAGAAGTAGCAAAATAGTACCTTCGGCTTTTTTAGCATGGTCATGGTACCCGATGAATTGGGTACCAAGACGGATGAATTCCTTCATCAAAGGCTGACAAAGAAAGATAGAGAAAGGAAGCATCAATAAGGTAAAAAGTTCGACAGCAAAAAGTAAAAGAGAAGCGAAAAACAAAAAAGAGTCGACAGCATTGAAATATTCGGCACAGAAGAGAAGAAGTGAACAACTTACATCATCCAAGGAAGGAGTCGTGGAGCTACCGAGTAGTAAGGTAGGCTCCTTGGCTGGCTCGACCCTTGCCCTCTTTGGCGAAGGGTGCTGGCGTGTAGTTGACGTGGGAGTTAGAAATCTTTGTGGTGTAGCTTTTCTTCAGTTCCCCGACAACGGCGCCAGAAAATATGCTTGATGGCGTGTAACTCACACGTTCGTTGGGAACCCCAAGAGGAAGGTATGATACGCACAACAACAAGTTTTCCCTCAGAAAGAAACCAAGGTTTATCGAACCAGGAGGAGCCAAGAAGCACGTTGAAGGTTGATGGCGGCGGGATGTAGTGCGGCGCAACACCAGGGATTCCGGCGCCAACGTGGAACCTGCACAACACAACCAAAGTACTTTGCCCCAACGAAACAGCGAGGTTGTCAATCTCACCGGCTTGCTGTAACAAAGGATTAGATGTATAGTGTGGATGATGATTGTTTGCAAGAAAACAGTAGAACAATAGCAGCAGATTGTATTTCAGTATAAAAGAATGGACCGGGGTCCACAGTTCACTAGAGGTGTCTCTCCCATAAGATAGCATGTTGGGTGAACAAATTACAGTCGGGCAATTGACAAATAGAGAGGGCATAACAATGCACATACATGATATGATGAATATTGTGAGATTTAATTGGGCATTACGACAAAGTACATAGACCGCTATCCATCATGCATCTATGCCTAAAAAGTCCACCTTCAGGTTATCATCCGAACCCCTTCTAGTATTAAGTTGCAAAACAACGGACAATTGCATTAAGTATGGTGCGTAATGTAATCAATAACTACATCCTCGGACATAGCATCAATGTTTTATCCCTAGTGGCAACAGACACATCCACAACCTTATAACTTTCGTCACTTGTCCCAGATTTAATGGAGGCATGAACCCACTATCGAGCATAAATACTCCCTCTTGGAGTTAAGAGCAAAAACTTGGCCAGAGCCTCTACTAATAACGGAGAGCATGCAAGATCATAAACAACACATAGGTAATAGATTGATAAACAAAATAACATAGTATTCTCTATCCATCGGATCCCGACAAACACAACATATATAATTACAGATAGATGATCTTGATCATGTTAGGCAGCTCACAATATCCGACAATGAAGCACATGAGGAGAAGACAACCATCTAGCTACTGCTATGGACCCATAGTCCAGGGGTGAACTACTCACTCATCACTCCGGAGGCGACCATGGCGGTGAAGAGTCCTCCGGGAGATGAATCCCCTCTCCGGCAGGGTGCCGGAGGTGATCTCCAGAATCCCCCGAGATGGGGTTGGCGGCGGCGGCGTCTCTGAAAGGTTTTCCGTATCGTGGCTCTCGGTACTGGGGGTTTCGCGACGAAGGCTATTTGTAGGCGGAAGGGCAGGTAAAGGGCGTCACGAGGGGCCCACACGACGAGCCGGCGCGGCCGGGGCCCGGGTCGCGCCGCCACGGTGTCCGGCCACCTCGTGGCCCCACTTCGACTCTCCCTCGGTCTTCCGGATGCTTCGTGGCAAAATAGGACCACCGGGCGTTGATTTCGTCCAATTCCGAGAATATTTCCTTACTAGGATTTACGAAACCAAAAACGACAGAAAATAGCAAGCGGCTCTTCGGCATCTCGTTAATAGGTTAGTGCTGGAAAATGCATAAATACGACATATAATGTGTATAAAACATGTAGATATCATCAATAATGTGGCATGGAACATAAGAAATTATCGATACGTCGGAGACGTATCAGCATCCCCAAGCTTAATTCCTGCTCGTCCCGAGCAGGTAAACGATAACACAAATAATTTCTGGAGTGACATGCCATCATAACCTTGATCATACTATTGTAAACATATGTAATGAATGCAGCGATCAAAACAATGGTAATGACATGAGTAAACAACTGTATCATAAAGCAAAGACTTTTCATGAATAGTACTTAAAGACAAGCATCAATAAGTCTTGCATAAGAGTTAACTCATAAAGCAATAAATCAAAGTAAAGGTATTGAAGCAACACAAAGGAAGATTAAGTTTCAGCGGTTGCTTTCAACTTATAACATGTGTATCTCATGGATAATTGTCAACATAGAGTAATATAACAAGTGCAATATGCAAGTATGTAGGAATCAATGCACAGTTCACACAAGTGTTTGCTTCTTGAGGTGGAGAGAAATAGGTGAACTGACTCAACATTAAAAGTAAAAGAATGGTCCTTCAAAGAGGAAAGCATCGATTGCTATATTTGTGCTAGAGCTTTTATTTTGAAAACATGAAACAATTTTGTCAACGGTAGTAATAAAGCATATGTATCATGTAAATTATATCTTACAAGTTGCAAGCCTCATGCATAGTATACTAATAGTGCCCGCACCTTGTCCTAATTAGCTTGGACTACCGGATCATCGCAATACACATGTTTTAACCAAGTGTCACAATGTGGTACCTCCATGCCGCCTGTACAAAGGTCTAAGGAGAAAGCTCGCATTTTGGATTTCTCGCTTTTGATTATTCTCAACTTAGACATCCATACCGGGACAACATGGACAACGGATAATGGACTCCTCTTTAATGCATAAGCATGTAGCAACAATTAGTGTTCTCATATGAGATTGAGGATATATGTCCAAAACTGAAACTTCCACCATGATTCATGGCTTTAGTTAGCGGCCCAATGTTCTTCTCTAACAATATGCATGCTCCAACCATTAAGGTGGTAGATCTCTCTTACTTCGGACAAGACGGACATGCATAGCAACTCACATGATATTCAACAAAGAGTAGTTGATGGCGTCCCCGGAAACATGGTTATCGCACAACAAGCAACTTAATAAGAGATAAAGTGCATAAGTACATATTCAATACCACAATAGTTTTTAAGCTATTTGTCCCATGAGCTATATATTGCAAAGGTGAATGATGGAAATTTTAAAGGTAGCACTCAAGCAATTTACTTTGGAATGGCAGAGAAATACCATGTAGTAGGTAGGTATGGTGGACACAAATGGCATAGTGGTTGGCTCAAGGATTTTGGATGCATGAGAAGTATTCCCTCTCGATACAAGGTTTAGGCTAGCAAGGTTATTTGAAACAAACACAAGGATGAACCGGTGCAGCAAAACTCACATAAAAGACATATTGTAAACATTATAAGACTCTACACCGTCTTCCTTGTTGTTCAAAACTCAATACTAGAAATTATCTAGACTTTAGAGAGACCAAATATGCAAACCAAATTTAGCAAGCTCTAGGTGTTTCTTCATTAATGGGTGCAAAGTATATGATACAAGAGCTTAAACATGAGCACAAAAATTGCCAAGTATCAAATTATTCAAGACATTTTAGAATTACTACATGTAGCATTTCCCAATTCCAACCATATAACAATTTAACGAAGAAGATTCAACCTTCGCCATGAATACTATGGGTAAAGTCTAAGGACATATTTGTCCATATGCAACGACGGAGCGTGTCTCTCTCCCACACGATGAATGCTAGGATCCATTTTATTCAAACAAAAACAAAAACAAAAACAAACCGACGCTCCAAGCAAAGTACATAAGATGTGGTGGAATAAAAATATAGTTTCGGGGAGGAACCCGATAATATTGTCGATGAAGAAGGGGATGCCTTGGGCATCCCCAAGCTTAGACGCTTGAGTATTCTTAAAATATGCGGGGGTGAACCACGGGGCATCCGCAAGCTTAGAGCTTTCACTCTCCTTGATCATATTGCATCATTCTCCTCTCTTGATCCTTGAAAACTTCCTCCACACCAAACTCGAAACAACTCATTAGAGGGTTAGTGTACAATAAAAATTAACATGTTCAGAGGTGACACAATCATTTTTAACACTTCTGGACATTACATAAAGCTACTTGGACATTAATGGATCAAAGAAATTCATCCAACATAGCAAAAGAGGCAATGCGAAATAAAAGGCAGAATCTGTCAAAACAGAACAGTCCGTAAAGATGGATTTTATTGAGGCACCAGACTTGCTCAAATGAAAATTCCCAAATTGAATGAAAGTTGCGTACATATCCGAGGATCACGCACGTAAATTGGCATAATTTTCTGAGCTACCTACGAGAGAGGCAGGTCGGAATTCGTGACGAGCAAAGAAATGCATTGCTGCGCAGCAATCCAAATCTAGTATTCACTTTACTATCAAAGACTTTACTTGGCACAACAAAGCACAAAACTAAGATAAGGAGAGGTTGCTACAGTAGTAAACAACTTCCAAGACTCAAATTCAAAACAAAAATACTGTAGTAAAAACATGGGTTGTCTCCCATAAGCGCTTTTCTTTAACGCCTTTCAGCTAGGCGCAGAAAGTGTATATCAAGTGTTATCAAGAGATGAGGCATCGGCATTACCTTGGGCTTTACCCTTACCTTTCTTGTTCTTTTTCTTACTCTTTGGTTTAGGGAATATATGTCTACCCCGGGTGTGGAGGTGAATTTTAGGGTACCTTCTCCCATATCTATGACTGCTCCCAATAGTTTCAGCAGGGATCTTCCGAGTGTGATTTGTCCTGTTCCTGCACATTCAATAACAAGATAATCAATGGATATTGTTCTCCCAAGAATGGTTGTATGCACACCCGCAGCTATTTCTTTAGGAATTATAACAGAGTTATCAATAAGAGTTATTCCTTCTCCCCCTTCAGCGAATTCCCAAAGTTTCAAAGATTTATGAATACTCTTAGGCATTAGGCAAAATTCAGTCATAATATCACAATAAGCATGAAGAGTTTGGTCACCTATAACAATTTTAATAGTAGGATCCCATAATGAGGGTTCAGAGTTCACTAAAACTTGATCAAGACGGTTAGGAACATATCCATAATTTTCATTCAAGCGAGATGCACTTGTCTCAAGAGTGTTTAATCTATTATAAATGCTAATAAGGGCTGAATCAAAGTTATTAGCTGAACCATGTGATGCAACCAACTTCTTTATGGCATTAAAAGCTTGATCCCCATTGCAATGAAGGAAATCTCCTCCCACTATAGCATCCAAGGCATATCTATAGCGAATCATAAGACCAAAATAAAAATTACTAAGGAGCAAGCTTAGAGTCATTTGAGGTTCGGTTTTACGATAAGAAGTAAAAATTCTGGACCAAGCATCTTTAAAACTCTCCTCATCCCCTTGTTTAAAAGTGAAGACTAATTCCTCAGGTGAAGAAGTAACAAGTGCAGAACTAGACATGGTAACAAAAGTAAAATGCAAGTAACTAATTTTTTTTGTGTTTTTGATATAGTGTGCAAGACAGTAAATAAAGTAAAGCTAGCAACTAATTTTTTTTGTGTTTTGATATAATTGCAGCAAACAAAGTAGTAAATAAAATAAAGCAAGACAAAAACAAAGTAAAGAGATTGGATTGTGGAGACTCCCCTTGCAGCGTGTCTTGATCTCCCCGGCAACGGCGCCAGAAAATATGTTGCTGGCGTGTAGTTGACGTGGGAGTTAGAAATCTTTGTGGTGTAGCTTTTCTTCGGTTCCCGGCAACGGCGCCGGAAAATATGCTTGATGGCGTGTAACTCACACGTTCGTTGGGAACCCCAAGAGGAAGGTATGATGCGCACAGCGAGCAAGTTTTCCCTCAGAAAGAAACCAAGGTTTATCAAACCAGGAGGAGCCAAGAAGCACGTTGAAGGTTGATGGCGGCGGGATATAGTGCGGCGCAACACCAGGGATTCTGGCGCCAATGTGGAACCTGCACAACACAACCAAAGTACTTTGCCCCAACGAAAGAGCGAGGTTGTCAATCTCACCGGCTTGCTGTAACAAAGGATTAGATGTATAGTGTGGATGATGATTGTTTGCAAGAAAACAGTAGAACAATAGGAGCAGATTGTATTTCAGTATAAAAGAATGGACCGGGGTCCACAGTTCACTAGAGGTGTCTCTCCCATAAGATAGCATGTTGGGTGAACAAATTATAGTCGGGCAATTGACAAATAGAGAGGGCATAACAATGCACATACATGATATGATGAATATTGTGAGATTTAATTGGGCATTACGACAAAGTACATAGACCGCTATCCGAGCATGCATCTATGCCTAAAAGTCCACCTTCGAGGTTATCATCCGAACCCCTTCCGGTATTAAGTTGCAAAACAACGAGACAATTGCATTAAGTATGGTGCGTAATGTAATCAATAACTACATCCTCGGACATAGCATCAATGTTTTATCCCTAGTGGCAACAACACATCCACAA
Organism: Lolium rigidum; assembly: GCF_022539505.1. Taxonomy (NCBI): domain Eukaryota; kingdom Viridiplantae; phylum Streptophyta; class Magnoliopsida; order Poales; family Poaceae; genus Lolium; species Lolium rigidum. The sequence continues at coordinate 154,203,151 of NC_061510.1, read as the reverse complement.
CCTTAGAACTTTACATCCTTGTCCCAGTTTAATGGAGGCATGAACCCACTATCGAGCATAAATACTCCCTCTTGGAGTTAAGAGCAAAAACTTGGCCGAGCCTCTACTAATAACGGAGAGCATGCAAGATCATAAACAACACATAGGTAATAGATTGATAATCAAAATAACATAGTATTCTCTATCCATCGGATCCCGACAAACACAACATATAGAATTACGAGATAGATGATCTTGATCATGTTAGGCAGCTCACAAGATCCGACAATGAAGCACATGAGGAGAATACAACCATCTAGCTACTGCTATGGACCCATAGTCCAGGGGTGAACTACTCACTCATCACTCCGGAGAGCGACCATGGCGGTGAAGAGTCCTCCCGGGAGATGAATCCCCTCTCCGGCGGGGTGCCGGAGGTGATCTCCAGAATCCCCCGAGATGGGATTGGCGGCGGCGGCGTCTGCGGAAGGTTTTCCGTATCGTGGCTCTCGGTGCTGGGGGTTTCGCGACGAAGGCTATTTGTAGGCGGAAGGGCGAGGTAAAGGGGCGTCACGAGGGGCCCACACGACGAGGCCGGCGCGGCCGAGGGCCTGGGCCGCGCCGCCCTAGTGTCACGGCCACCTCGTGGCCCCACTTCGACTCTCCCTCGGTCTTACGGAAGCTTCGTGGCAAAATAGGACCACTGAGCGTTGATTTCGTCCAATTCGAGAATATTTCCTTACTAGGATTTACGAAACCAAAAACAGCAGAAAACGACAAGCGGCTCTTCGGCATCTCGTTAATAGGTTAGTGCCGGAAAATGCATAAATACGACATATAATGTGTATAAAACATGTAGATATCATCAATAATGTGGCATGGAACATAAGAAATTATCGATACGTCGGAGACGTATCAAAGGGGCACGGGGGCTTGCCGGTGGAGTAGGATGATCGATGTTTTGCTGATGAGGCGAGGTTTCATCTCCATCAGGCTGAGCTTCAGAGACAACTAAAGTGCGTGACGTACTCGTTCGAGCAGTCACGTCAATAGGTTGATCTTCATCCTCGTCACCGCTACAATAAAAGGCGACAATATAAGAATCAACATAGACAAAAACATCGAGAACAAACAACAAAGAGCAATAGAGAACTTACGAGCTGACAAGGGCATCCTCGTAAGGATTGAAAGTTGTCTTCTTTTCAGAAGGACCAACTTCTTTGGCAGGAGGTGCGCCGGCTTTGGAGGTGCCAGAATCGGCACCTTCGTCTCTTCTCCTCTTGTTCCTTGGAGAAACAGCGGAGGGAAGGGAGCGTGTCGAGGCAGTGGCCTCAGACTTGGCTTCTTTTTCAGAGGAAGCCCCGGATTTTTGAGAACCCGCGACTTCACTCTCAGGGCGAGAAGTACCCTGGTTGTCATCAGTGACAACAGTACGTTCTTCGACTTCTCCACCTTCAGGAAGAGGAGGAAGAGAAGCTAGAACAGGGTGGTTCTGCAAAAAACAAGGAGTGTCGGCAAAAAGTTATGCAAAAGACGCTAGCAAGATAGTAGTCGACAAATACTAAAAATCGAGAGGATAAGATAGTAGTCAAGAGGAAAAATTACCTCGGGAAGGGCATTGGTGCCGCTATATGGCTTAATGCGGCAAGAGGATGAAATAGTATCCTTCTTGCTGAGCGACGAGATTCTTCGGATCAGTTTCTCCAAATCCTTCACAGGAAGGTCTTTGGAGAGCCTGTCGACGTCTTCTTCACCACCGTACATCCAAAGGGGAGTTTTGCGAGCTTGGAGAGGCTGCACTCTAATCCTAAGAAAGTAGGATGTGATCTGGACACCCGACAGTTCCTTGCCACGGGTGTTCTGGAGCTCATGGATGCGAGTCATTAGCGACTCTGTCGCCAACTTCTCTTCTTCGGTGGCTTCAGCATCCCAGGAACGGCGGCGAAGAATCTTGGCTCCTCCGTCGAAAGGAGCAATATTGTACTCCACTGAGTCGGAGCTTTCTTCGTGCACATAGAGCCATCTCTTGCGCCACCCTTGGATGGAGTCGGGGAACTTGACGTCAAAGTACTCGACATCAGAGCGAACGCAAATGACAACACCGCCAATGTTATAGGCGACGTTGTGAGAGCCATTGCGGCGGAGGCAGAAGATGCGCTTCCACAGAGCCCAATTAGGTTGGACTCCAAGGAAGCATTCACAAAGTGTGATAAAAATCGACACGTGAAGGATGGAGTTGGGTGTCAGCTGATGCAGCTGTAGCCCATAGACAAAGAGGAGACCACGAAGAAACTCGTGGATAGGGGAGAAAGACCGCGGATGAGGTGGTCAACGAAGCGACCCGGTATTCGATTGGAGGCGATGGATAGCTTTCTTCCTTGGGGAAGCGCGGGCGTTCTCCTTCTTCGTGAACCCGAGCTTCTTCAGCAGGTTCATATCTTGATTGGAGATTTTGGATCTCTCCCACTCCAGATCTTCAGCGGCCATCTTGGACTCGGGCGTGTTGTGCCTGGTGAGTCGCGCACGCGGTGACATCAACAAGAGCGGATGAGAAAAGCGCGAGCGTGGCTGAGCTCAAAAGCTATGGGGCGCAATGGAGGATTTTGGCAGAGGAGAGCAGAGGAGCGCCGCGAGCGAAAGTATGGAAGGAGGAAGACGACGACCTTAAGTAGAGGTGCGGTGAATCGACGCACCGTTGGATGAAGAAATTGTGGGATAGATGGTGTACACGTGGACAAGAGGTAAAAATGAAATTTCACTGAGAAGGGAAGGAACAAGCGCTACAGTGCGTGCGCCAGGAAAAGTGGAGGACGTGTGTCCCCCACTTGCACGACGTGTCAACTTGATGAGAAATTTGGGCCCGCAAGGCAGAGAGAGCGCAGTTCTCGCGTTTTCCCGATACAATGATCGTGGCTATCGTCAGCAATGATGTCACCTTGGCAAGAGAAAATCTCGGCTATGAAGCTTCATAAAAATGGCGACAGCAGAAGATTATTGATTATTCCGAGAGTCTTTGGTCAAATACAAGTTTTTGATGAAACGCTCGGGGGATAATTTGAAACAATGAAAAACTCGAGAATGACAAAATAGAAATGGCGAGAGCCTATGATCAAATACAAGCATTTGCTCATAGCCTCGGGGGCTACTCCCATCGGGAGCACTGGTCGCGCACCCGATCGATATGAAAACTTCGAGAAAGAAGAAAAATATAGCAACGTAAGGCGTTGAGCCTACACCCAAGCACAAGTCCTTGGGTGTAGCCTCGGGGGCTACTTCCATCGGGAACGCTGTTCGCGTGCCTGATGAAATTATAAAAAAGAGAAAAGGAAGAAAAAGTGAGCATATTTCGAGTTATGTAAATAACTTTACATATACTCCCATCGGGAGGGCAATATAAGTCATCCGTTGACTCAATAAAATGTGCTATTCCAACAGCCGAAAAAGAATGGTAAGACCTTAAGCGACACCTGTCGAAGTTTACACCAGTATCCCGAGATCATGTCCAGGGACGTGATCTTGAAGTAGGTTTTTGCGGATTGCCACTAGAGCAGTTAACTAGTACCTGATCCGTCAGATGAACTAGCCCCAACTACCATTATCCCTGTGCAATATATAAATTACATATCCAAAGATATGTGTTAAAGTTCGGCAGAGCTATTGAATGAATATAAAGTTGGAGATTTTCCCTGATTCTGCGATTCAAGCAAAATCTCGGGGGCTACTGACATAGGCATCCCCAATGGGCCTGCCGAAGATGGTACCCGGGGTTTACTGAAGGCCCCCGACTCGAAGGATAAGAGGAATCGGAAGCCCAAGTTACTATTAAGAAAAGCTAGAGTTATATTAGGAAATAATACTTGTAATCTTGCGGGATGGGATTGGAAACCCTCCCGGACTCTGTAACTTGTGTATTACGAATCCCTCGGCTCCGCCTCCTATATAAGGGGGAGTCGAGGGACAAAGAGAGCATCGATTCATTGTCTCACAAAACCCTAGTTTTCATACCGTCGAGCACTTTTCGGCTGAAACCTTCGAGATCTACTTGCCCTCTACTTCCGACTAAAACCCTAGTCTACAACCTGTAGGCATTGATAAGTTAATCCCTTATCAGTCGGTGAAGGTTAATCTTCAGGAGATCTATGCACTCCATGACCGACGAGTCCACGATGGTGCCTTATTGGCACCTACCAACTTTCAACATCTATCTCCTTTAGATGGTTCAAGTGTTAACTTTTATTCAGACCTCAATTTTTTTTTTTTTGGAAAACCTCTACATTTTATTTTATTAGCATATACTCTCAGGAAAAAAAAAGATAGAGATACTGTTTGAGAACCCATATAAACCCCTCCGGGGCTCGGCTCTCACTTCAGCTCCTCCATTCTCCCCCAACCCCAACCCTTATCCCCAAAACCCCATCGACCCAATCCTCCCAATCTCACCCATGGCGGCCACTCTCTTCTCCACCTCCCTCTCCCCCCAGTTCCTCTCCCTCCCCTCATCCTCCTCCTCATCCAAGCCGGCCCCGTCCGCGTTCTTCCCCTCCAAGCTCCCGCAGCTCCGTGCCCTCGCCGCCGCCGGTTGGAGGCACTCGCTCGCGCCCCTGGCCGTGGCCCTGTCGTCGGATGTCGACACGGAGGACGCCGAGGAGTCCTCCGCCGAATTCTCCGAGGACCTAAGGGTCTTCGTTGGCAACCTCCCCTTCAGCGTCGACAGCGCCCAGCTAGCCGGGCTTTTCGAGCAGGCCGGCTCCGTCGAGATGGTCGAGGTATATACATTGCCTGCTCCGTTTCATGTCTCTTGGTAGAGCTATCCTATTGGTTACATGATTGTGGGCTTTACATTTAGTTCACGGGGAATGATGCGTGCAAGTGTAGCTGAGGGAGCCTCATACTAGTTACAATGCGCCTTACATTTAGAATGTTTCCTCATAGCTCCAACTAGCTAGGGCACGACGCATGCAAGTTTGAAGAACGAAAATCGTGCTTGTGCTCAACATACCGGTTGGTGATGTCTAAGAACACAAGTAGGTGCTCACAGATTGATTAATAAGCTATGCCTTGAGTGGTGGATTCAGCGTATCGGTGTACATATCATACTAAAAGTCACAGTTTTACTCATATATCTTCTAATTTACTTGATGTTTATTGCTCTATATGTGAAATAGACACGGGCATACAAGCTTTTGCCAAAAATAACGGGTGTACATTTGTACACCCATGTATTGATCTCCCTCCGTCTCTGTATGCCTTGCTAAAATTCCAAATTAACATCTGGGTGCCAATTTCTAGAGTTCCAGTCTGTTCTGATTGATTATTGCAAAGCCGTAGCATGCTGAGCTGCTTTGCTTTATTGCCACAGGTCATCTATGACAAATTGACTGGAAGAAGCCGTGGATTTGGGTTCGTGACTATGTCTACCGTCGAAGAAGTCGAGGACGCTGTTGAGCAGCTCAACGGCTATGTGAGCGCCTTTTTATTATGTCTTTAAAGCATTGTTTGTAAGTTTGTATGGTCCTTGTTTATAGGTGAACTTGCTGGAAATGTTACTCACTCCTGTTTCATCCTCTACTCTTCATATTTTGTGGTTGAGGCTGTTATGTTTCTATTTGTTTCTGCAACACTAACCTCTTGTTTCTTCCTGAGTAAAATTTAGAGTTTGTTAGTTTAGCTTTTGTTGCTCGACCTAATTGTATAATTTCTATACTTGGATGTGGAGTTGTATGCTTAAGTTATTGACTGGCCTTCTCTCTAAAAATAGGTACTTGATGGGAGAACTTTGAAGGTGAACTCAGGGCCACCACCACCCAGGGATCAATCCTCACCAAGAGGATTTAGAGAGCAGTCTGGAGGATTCAGGGAGCAGTCTGGAGGATTCAGGCAGCAATCTGGAGGATTCAGGCAGCAATCCTCACGAGGTCCTAGCGGTGGGGACAATAGGGTCTATGTGGGTAACCTTTCTTGGAATGTTGATGACGCGGCTCTTCAAAACTTGTTCAGTAAGCAAGGGAGTGTGCTGGCGGCTAGAGTCATCTATGACAGGGAGAGTGGGAGGTCAAGGGGATTTGGTTTTGTTTCATATGGTTCAAGTGATGAAGTTGAGAGAGCAGTATCTAATCTTGATGGCGCTGTGAGTTTTCTCCCATTTAGTTGGTTGCTTACACCCTTGCGCCTTTGCATATTAGTATATTTTTCAGCGTGGTGCTAAATGAGTTTATGTTTACTGTTGGACAGGACTTGGATGGGAGGCAGATCCGTGTTACAGTAGCAGAAGCAAGACAACCCAGGCGAGAATATTGAAATCCTATTTTAGATGATGTTAATCCTGTGGTTAGTCCAGAATACGAACTATAGTATCGTCAGGATTGTTCTTCATTGTTATCCATTCTAGTTGTAATTTCTCCACCGCATGGTTGGAAAAGATTTTGTTTGTTGAAGAGATATGTATGCGTTGGAAACCATCAGGTCTCTTCTGGCCTTCAGCCATCAGATTCCTTCTGGCCTTCTTTTAAGTGTTTCGTTTATTCAAAGTTGCACATCTGGGTTTCCAGATTCAGCTGCCCTTGCCAACTCTGTCAAAAGGGTAGTCAGAGTATCTTAATGGTGTCACTTGCATGACTACTCTCTTTTGGAGTCCTATAACATTGCCAACTCTGCCGAAGTTCATATATTGGACTTGCCTGAAAAAATAGATGATAGTAGCATCACGATGATGCATCAGCACCAAAGATCAAGATTGATAAAACCACCTTTTTATAGAAAATGAAACCGGATAATGGCTAATCATATTACTTGCCAGTAGTGATCATCAGATCAATCTTTGTACTAGCTTCAAGTTCAAGAACAGGGTCTAAAACTTTGTCCTCCATTGATTGTGAGAACAAGTAACAAGTGGGCCTCAAACATGAGTACGCTGCCTGCTCATCTTCAAGTTGATACACCAAAATGTTTCCAGAACCTGCCAATTATTATTGCAGATTCAAGACTATTTGAGATGCATACTCATCTTCAGGTTGAGATTCCAAACTGCTTCTAGGAAAGTCATTCTCTTTTCGAGAAGGAAGGCAAAGCCTCTTGACGAGCTCATTGCTGGCTTTGCCAAGGTCAAGCTTGGCCTGCTTGATGTGGACATCATGTAGGCGAGGGTGGGTTGTTACCGAGCCCCGGTGCGGTGCCTTCGGCGAACCTTGGCCCTAGAGTCCTTGATTCTCTTGGTGTGCCCACGGAGCTTCTGCAGCTCGTACTCATCCATGCTGGTGAAGCTGGGGTCGTCTTCATCTTCCGATTCCGATTCTCTTGTGAGTAGCCGCTCATCTTGGAGCAGAGACTCAGATTCATTTCCAGGAAAATCGTGCATCCAGCAAGGCGTGTATGGGAAATATGTATCTATTCCCGCGAATGCCATGGCGACGCTACTGTATTGTTTCGGATATAAACTGCCCAAGTCCCGAAATTTAGAGCTATTCCAGTGATAGGCCAATCCCCTTACCACCGATGAACTCAAGAAGACAACCTCTTTATAAGGATGAAATCCAAGAAACTCTAAATCGCTGGTGTAGTAGTCGTCCTCAACATCATCTTCAGTGTCAAGAATGTTATCCTCATCAGAATTCCAGTCATATTTCTCCTCCACCGGTGGTTCACGGTTTGCATGTTTATCGCCATACAAGTAAGAAGCCTTGCGGTAGTTAACATCCTGCATAACCCAGGTTTGTTGCAGACATGTGTGTAATCGGCGTGCAGTCACGTTAAAATCGACAAAGTGTTCTAACACCCACTCTGTTTGACTGCAAGATTCATCGAGATACCAAAGCTGAAGCCCATGATGATAATCTAACGCGCAATACACCCCTCTCATTGATCTCCCTAAGTAGTGTGTTGGGGTGCTCAATCCATCGACGCCTGGTAGTTTAATTACTTGGTACTTGTGGTTCGACAAGGACATTCTGCACAATAGATGCGATATGATAACAAAAAAATTTAACTACAACAACTTAAAATCACGTATACTGTTTTTGACATGAAAGCAATGGATATACTATTAAAAGGAGAAATAACGACTGAGGAGTAAGTAGGTACCTCATGACATAGCCGTGTCGGCAATGGACGTAGAGCAGGCTTCTCCAGTAGACGGCACGGTACTGATCTTGACGCCTATACGTATCCGAAGAACCCGAAGCCATGCTGGCAAGGATCCCTGCAGCCTCCCCCTCGCGGAGGAACGTCGTCTTCTCCCACCGCTCTGTCATCGACGAGAACACATGCATCGCGTATGACGCCGGAGGCCACTGCGATCCAAGCAACGAGTTGTCTTCCAATCCACCATATGGTCCATGCAAGCATGGGATCAGAAACACCTTGTAGTGTGGCGACGCGGCGTGATCGAAGGCGAGGTAGGCGGTCTGGTCTAATCCCGCCATGTGCCCTGGCGGCGGAGGGCGTTGGGGCAGACGCGCCCACCGCCGCGTCGCCGGGTTGACGACGTACTCGCGTTCCCAATCGCGGCAGAGCACGAGGCCGTCGCAGTGATCCCTGATCCTGACGCCCTTGCATGGCAGGAAGTCGAGCCCTCCGCAGATCGCCGGGCCCGTCGAGGGGCGGGAGAAGAACTCCGAGAAGGAATGCACGGTGAAGTTGATGAAGATGCCGCGTACCGAGTGCGAAAGCAGGCGGCGGCGCAGGCGGGCGTCGATGGTGTCGCGCCACGCCTTGCAGACCCACCGGCACGCCGCCACGCTGTGCGGCGCCACACGCCGGAGGACCTCCACGAGGACGTCGTCGGGTAGCACGGCCGGCTCGGCCGCCTCCATCGTCAATCTCGTTCGCCGCTCCTTTTCCCGTTCGATCGTGATGCGTTCTTGTGGCTGCAACTTGTGTTTCTCAAGTTGGGATGAGGCCTGAGGGCAAACTTTGGACTACGGAATTATATAGTCGCAACGATAGATCTTGGTTCGGGACTGCTTTGCCGACTAGGGGTGTAATCATCGTCATCAACATCGTCACGACTACTGTTAATTGAGCCAGACGGTCCGATCCAACCAATCCGGACCGTATAATCACATTATCTAACGCCTAATCCGTGTTTCACGGAACACACAACACCGCACTATTTTTTTTTTGGCTAATTTAATTTACGGTTGGTTCCCAAAAACTACACATTGACATCACCGCCGCAGCGCTCCCGCCGATATATGGGACGGCATGGGTTACTCTCTAGATTGGTAGTTTTGGTACAACGAAGGAGAACAATTTTTTCTGTGAGAATGATGAAGGAGAACGACTGGGAATGGGCTTTTTTGGTTGAGGAAAAATCACACTAGCTAGGCGAGCAGGCAAGGGAATGCGTGGGCCCATGGTTACAGTAGGAGTAGCCCATCTGCCTCGATCCTATGTATGGTCCGAGGTTCACCATACCGAAACACGTCCTACACTTCTTCCTATCAAACTATACGTTTTGGAAGATGTATACCCTAGTAGTTGCCTATTTTTTAGCAGCCATGAATCCCGATCCTCTGATCGGCAATTCCAACAAGCTCAGATGGCCAATAGTCTCATTGAACAAGAACATATCATTAACTTCACCATCAGGCTTGTTTATGTTCTCTTGTGATCTCACAAAGTTAAGATCTCCACTAATCAATTATCTACTGGAGGGATTGAAAAATTATATAGCCAAGAAACGAAGTTGTCTCTCTCCTCACCTTGGCAAGGACCGTAAACACATACCAAAGTCCAATTTTGATTGTTATGCATAGAGGGAAAATTAATCACGAACCCAAACTTGGTCTGTACAATGTCAGAAAACTGAAGAGTTCCAAATCACAAGAATACCCGAGACGCTCCCACCAATGGAGTATAAGCAAACCAATCAAACCGCCCAGGAAAAAAATTACGAATGAGTCGCCAATCAAAAGACTCACATTTTGTTTCTCGCAGACAAATGATATCACATTCACTTTCGTCGATTTGTGGCCTAATTTCTCTTTGTCAATTGTCATAATATGGATAAGTCTTGCATCTGGCATGCAACATCAAACACAAGTACAATCACTACACACTGAAGCAATAGATTCCCAGGAGCTCGTTAAGCCGACATAATCGAAGGCCAAATTCCACAACACACTCAAAGGCCAACACCAAAAACCAAAAGCATGGCAACCCCAACTGACAGAGCTAACCTTCCGAGAAAAAAGTGACCACCTAAGCTAGCTAGACACACAAATCTCCCCAGCACCATGACCAAACAAGGAAATACACTAGACCAGCACTAATAATAACTCCTGAAAGACCAAGACAGAGCAAGATAAAGGCCTTTTAACACATGAGGCCCTATCACCCCTGTATTAGATTTAACCATCATTGGCACCTGACTTAGCCTTCTCAGCCGGGTCAGCTCTAAGCTAATTCCTAGTCAACTTCTCCGGCGTATTCCCAAGCGCAATGCCCACCAATGCATGACATGAATTAGAGTGACTGGCACATGTGCTTGAGTTTCCTCCCTATGATCTCCATTCCGCCAATTTCTCGGCTAAGCATCCACTTTAGTCACCAACAACATCTTTTCCCTTGATTTTTTTTGATCTTTGACTGAACTGCTAATACGGGCTTGGGCCTATATCCTTCCTGCCTTAGACAACTTCTAGTGAATCTTCGTTCTTCCGACTGAACCACCGGTGTTTCAACTTTTCTAGCTCTTTTCTTCATAACAATAGCAAGCTCCACCGCGTCCACTATACCTGGCCATGTGTCGGGCCAGGCCGACACTGAAAAGTCAGGCCCAAGCCCGGCCTGACCAAATACCTACCAAGCACGTCGGGATGTCAGGCCGCGGGACGGGCGGTAGTGTAAAACTTTGTTTTCGGGCTACCTAGGCCCAGCCCGGCAGTTGGGACAACATTTGCAGGCCCATGCCCGGATTTTTCGGGCTGGTCTTTGGGCCTGGCCTCGGGCCAGGCTTCCCATGGCCACGTATAACATCCACTGAGCCCATCACTTTGCCATGAGTGAAACCCTTGTTAGGAGTAACATGGATCATCTCCTTAGACACATGCTTCTTCAGAATCAAAGAACTCGGAGAACCAGAGACTGCTTCCTCCACATTGTCCCTTCCAACCTTAAGCATGCCAACAAATGTAGAAGAGCTACCCCAACTGTATCCCAACACGACCAAGTTTTTGCAGCAACACAACTTGTGTAAAGGTTCAGGAATAAACTGAAGATGAAACAAAGGAAGCATCAAATCTATCACACACGATTCCACTGCAGTGGAAGGTCCAATTAAAGTGTACACGAGACCCACAATAAGAACATCAAAAATCATTTGCGCATTGCCCTGCTACTGGTGCTGTGCCAGAAGATCCTGCTGTAAACCCATCATATTAACTGATGAGCCAGAACAGTCATAGAGGTTGATCACCATAGATTCATGCAAATCCTGCACAACTTCAGGCATATCCTTAGGCTGATTCCAATTATCGTTTCAGCTTCGTTATGGCCACCCTACATATTTTGGATCGCATCCCAACCTATCTCAAGATATTGTGGGTTCACAAACATATTATTATTCAGCATCAAATCACCAGGCAAATGATGCGGGTTCCCATTAGGTCGCATTTGGTCCTCAACCACTGGCAAATTATCAGCGAAATCAGTAGTCAGGAAGTACATAGGAGCAGTCGAAGACTCTTTTACTCCTCTAACAGTCGCAAACTTCCCCAAGACAACATCTCTAGGTACTAGCACGGGAGATGGAAAAAACATATACTAGCACTCTATCAGCAATAGGATCATTACTGACCAAAGGGACTGCATTAGCAATAATAATCAGGGTGCCGTCCTAAGAACATGAGCCAACTTTGCGGAGCTGTCCAATGATTCTGGGGAGCCTCTCCAACATGCACAAAACAAAGCAACCTATTTTGGATTTGATACTAACCATGGTGCACTAGGGCGTTGACATAATTTGGACTAAGCTGAAATTGACCGACACCAAACAGGCTAGGATGTGAATCTATGACATTGCACTGCAGTGGACCAATGAGGAAATTATGAACCTGTTCCCTCCATAGGGCAGCAACTTGAGGTGGCAGCGGTGGCTCCACCATGGAGATGTAGAAGCATTGGTGCAGAACTGCAGGATCTTGAGACGCGTGGTAGACCCGTCGATCCTCCATCGATTATCTCATGGCCCCAACATGGCCACGACAAAGGATCTACTTCGAACACCGCCATCTCCGGGGTTGAAGGCGTAACGGCGGGGTCGGGTTACGGAGAGGGCAGAGGACTTTGCTTTGACTCCAGGAGATTATTATTTGAGGAAGTGGAAGACAGAGCGACAACCTCCGACAAAACAACCCCTGCCTCATTAATGACATGATCCACATGATCAGAACTTGCATGTTTGGGCACCCAAATTCTGTTTAGATTTAGCACCAAAATAGTTCTTCTTAATGTGACCATAATTGAAACATGCTCTACACCGAATATCATTAGTACAATCTTTTGTCTAGTGGTCCATGTGCAAAAATCCCCCGTAGGCCCAAGCCTTATAGGCCATGCCATCAATCATTTTATCAAATTCATCGCGGGGCCTTTGACTGAGAGGCTGTAGAATCCGACCTAGCTGCGAAGTCTGCCACCGACGAGGACTCTGGCTCTTTTGAACCCTGAACTGTGATTTTCTGCTAGGTAAAAGGAAAATGTTGCACCGCTCCAAACGAAATTTGCGGATTCGAGTCCTTGACAAAAATTTCTGGCAAAATCACTCCAGAGTACTTGACAGCCTTAGGGCGTTGATATCTCAAGCAAGTCTCATAATTGATGGACTTTGCAAACGAAGACTTTTTCTTGGTCACATGAGACCACTTCCTCACAGGTGGAAACAATACTTGAATTTAGGGCAGGAAAAATTTCTCAATTTCTAAAATATGAAAACCCACTTGTTTGTTGGCAACACAAAAAGAGAACACTCTATAATTCAGGGAAGACACCTTCGTCTCACCATAATAACCATCTATCACTGCTTCCAAAGCAATACCGACAAGGTCTTCCTCCAGTCGGAAGTTTGGTCGACCAAAGGAGACTACCATCAAGAAGTGACCAGACTAAGGTTATGGATGGATGTCAACATTAAACTTGTTCTTCACATCCTTTTCAAAGTTTTTGCCATGAGAAAAATTTAACCCCATAAGGAGGGACGCGTGAACAGAATTGGCAAAGGAACCAAGATCCACTGCATCATCAGATACATGAGTGATACGTCCATTTTGCATCACTATTTTATATCATAATTTACTGTTATTCATTGATATATTTCATATTTAGAGATGATACTTATGTTATTTCACCTATTTTGCATGTTTCATGATTATTGGAGAATTACTCACCGGAGTCGAATTCTCGCTGGAAAATGCACCGTCGGGATACGATATTTACGAAGATCAACAATTGACGGAAAATATACCGAAGCTCCTATTGTTCCAGATGACGGAGCCAGCCAAAAGGGGAGGCCGAGGAGGGCCGCCATGGGCCCTCCCCATAGGCCGGCGCGGCCACCAGGGCTGGCGCGCCGCCACATGGGGAGGGGGCCCACGACCCCCTCGGCCATCGCCCTTTCGCGTACTTCATCTCCCAGAAACCCTAAGGTGCAACAGAACATCGAGGAGAGTCATAGCCGCCTCCTCGGGGCGGAAAACACCAGGGAGAAAAGAGCTCTCCAGCAGGCAGAAATCTGCCGGGGAAATTCCCTCCCGGAGGGGGAAATCGTCACCATCGCCACCGTCATCGAGCTGGACTTCATTGGGATCATCATCATCATCATCTCCACCACCGACACCGTCATCTCCACCGCTGCACCTCGTCTCCGCTGTAACATCTAGGGTTGAATCTTGATTATTTCATAGGGGAAACTCTCCCGGTGTTGATTACTCCTTGTTATTGATGCTATTCAGTGAAACCATTGAATCAAGGTTTATGTTCAGATTGTTATCCATCATCATATCACCTCTGATCATGTTCCATATTATGTCTTGTGAGTAGTTCGTTTAGTTCTTGAGGACATGGGTGAAGTCTAAATGTTAGTAGTGAACTATGTTGAGTAATATTTAATGGTTTGATATTTAAGTTGTGATGTTATTCTTCTAGTGGTGTCATGTGAACATCGACTACATGATACTTCACCTTTATGGGCCTAGGGGAATGCATCTTGTATTCGTTTGCTAATTGTGGGGTTGCCGGAGTGACAGCAACCTGAACCCCCGTTGGTATATCGATGCATGAGGGATAGCAGGATCTCAGAGTTTAAAGCTATGGTTAGATTTATCTTAATTACTTTCTTATATTTGCGGATGCTTGCAAGAGGTTTAATCACAAGTATGTATTAGTCCTAGGAAGGGCGGTGCATTAGCATAGGTTCACCCACACAACACTTATCAAAACAATGAAGATTAATCAACTTTATGAAGCGAAAGCACTAGACTAAATTCCCGTGTGTTCTCAAGAACGTTTGGTCATCATAAGTAAACAAACCGGTTTGTCCTTTGTGCTAAAAAGGATTGGGCCACTTGCTGCAATTATTATTCTCGCATTTTACTTAATTGTATTTTATTTATCTGCTATATCAAAACCTCCTGAAAACTTGTCTGTGAGCATTTACAGTGAATCCCTCATCGAAACTGCTTGTCAACACCTTACGTGAAGGAGATATGCCCTAGAGGCAATAATAAAGTGGTTATTATTTATATCTTTATGTTTATGATAAATGTTTATATATCATGCTAGAATTGTATTAACCGAAACATTAGTACATGTGTGATATGTAGACAACAAGAAGTCCCTAGTATGCCTCTTAAACTAGCTTGTTGATTAATGGATGATTAGTTTCATAATCATGAACATTGGATGTTATTAATAACAAGGTTATATCATTATATGAATGATGTAATGGACACACCCAATTAAGCGTAGCATAAGATCTCGTCATTAAGTTATTTGCTATAAGCTTTCGATTCATAATTACCTAGTCCTTATGACCATGAGATCATGTAAATCACTTATACCGGAAAGGTACTTTGATTACACCAAACACCACTCGCGTAAATGGGTGGCTATAAAGGTGGGATTAAGTATCG